>NC_083354.1:112461506-112764536 GCF_030254825.1 Meriones unguiculatus
CTGCTGCACACCATCCTGTCGGCCCTACTCAGCATGTTTCCCCATCCACCACAGCCTTCTCTCACACCTGTCACGGCAGGCCCTCTCCCGTTCCACCTCTCCGCATCGCACACGCACAGCTCCACTCCTCCATCTTTCCCACCTCACCATCACACGTTCATTTGCCACGGAGGCACTAGAAACCGCAGCATGTCACAAGGTGTGTTCTTCTGCCCAGACAGCTTTACACGCAAACATTCATCACAATGGTTGACCTGGTTCGACTTTTCTGGTCTCCAACAGGTGATAAATACTGGACCATTGCAGAGATTAGCCTCGGACGTCCTGCTGTTGCCGAGAGTGAGGGTGATGTCACAGCTCGGCAGGGCATGGGGATGGGGGGTGGCAGGTTTCCTGTGAGCTCCTGGCTGCTGCACACCTTCCTGTCAGTACAGGGGTCCCGTCAGGCACCATCTTTGCACTTGCAGCCTGCTGGCTGAAATGCTGTGACCGGGTGTAGACATGTCATCCTCCACGGTGCCAGCCTCTGTTCTACCCTCTTTCCTTCCAATTTCATGAGTCTGCTTTTTCAAAGCATCTTCCCATAGACCTGTCTTTTTGTTTTTACAACCAATTTCTTCTTTTAGTTCTCTTTTGAAGTTAGCATTACAAATTACGGCTTATATCATGCACTACCACGTATCATATACATCGTTCTAATTCATGTTTCTCCCATGTTGCTGGTAAAACTGGGACTTGTGGTCATTCTTTCAGTCATTTGAGAAACCATCATAATGGCTGTTTTGTTAATAGTGAATAGGAGTTCCTCCTTACACACATCCTCATGAGCTTTTGCTGTCATTTATCATCTTGACAATAGCCATTCTGATTGGGTTGAAGTGTTGAGTGATTTTAAGTATTTGCTAGCCATATCCATCTATTCTTTTGAGAACTATCTGTGCCATTCATTGTTCCATATATTGAGTGGATGATTTGGAGATGTTTTGGTGCCCACTTTTTTCTTGATATAATCCTGTTTGATGAAGTTAGCAAACACTTTCCTCCCAGTTTGTAGGATATCTCTTTAGAAGCCTTTTTATTTCTTGTTATCCCATTTGTCAATTCCTGGAATCATGTCCTCAGCTAAGAAGCATTTTTAGAAAGTCCTTGTCTATGGGCTTTCCCATAGCAGATTTCAAGTTTCAGCTTTTAACATTAAAATCTTTGATCCATTTTTCAAGTAAGGTGAGAGACAAGAGTTCTAATTGCCCAACTTCTACACTTGGCAATCTGGTTCTCCCTGCACCATTAGGATATGATAGGGCTTCAGCTGGTTCTGTAGATTACTTTCAAGAACACACCAATTTCACTAGTACTTCTGCCTATGCAGATATATGAACATAAAAAGTCCTTCCATCCTCTAGCATTTTTCCGTTTCTTTTTTCAATGTCTTAAAGCTTTTGGTAGCTTTAGTTCCAGGTATTTTGTGAAGAGTGAGATTCTTCCATCATTTCATATTTTTGTTACATAACAAAGTTGTCAGCATCGCTCTGCTAATTCTCACCCCACTACTTTGCTGAAGCCTTCTCAGCATAAGCAATTAAAAAAAAAAAAAAAACAAAAAAGCTCTCTGGTAAAGTCTAGTGCCTCTTAAGGGTCTTTTATTCACAGGATCACTACATGTACAGCAGGGACATCTGAACATCTGATTATTCCTTATTTGTATCTCTTTTTTTAATTCTTTCTCTCTTTTTTATTCTCCTAGAAAAGACTTTGAGCACTGTACTGTTAAGAGTAGAAAGAATTGGAACTCCTGTCTCCCACACACTAGAGAGGATTGGCTCAGCTTTTCCCTATTATTATTATTATTATTATTATTATTATTATTATTATCATTATATTAGCTGCAGGTCTGTCATACACAACATCTATTATGTTGAGTTTTGTTGCTTCTATTCCCAGTTTCCTCTGTGTTTTTAATCATGAAGGATGCTCTGGTACCCTTGCTTCTGGTACCCTATCTCTAAGTTCCTGCCTTGAATTATGATCCCCACTTCCTTCAATGATGAAATAAATCCTTTCCACCCCAGGTTGCTTTTAGTCCATGTTTTATCACAGCAGCAGAGAAGCTAGCTAGGACACAATGGGTGTCCATCCATAGATGAACGGACAAAGCAAATACATTGTATACATAGTATAGTATTATCTATTTAGCCCTGAGAAGGGGTTCCTGTCATTTAGAATGATAAGAAATCCTCAATCCCACTGCTGTGCTGGATACTAAGAGGCTTGACTCTACTTAGGGGAAAATTTAGCATCTATTAATCTATTTTATGTACTTTTGCCATTTTCCTAACACAGCATTAAAATTATAATGAAAATCATTGGAGAAAAATAGGATTCAACTTACAAACCCTTAGCTTTAAATATATATCCTTTTTTTTTTTTCAAGTGGTAAAAGAAAAAATGTATTTTAACTTTGTTCAACTTAATGGTTGTGACTAATCTTATTTTCTTAAGCCTGTTTGTAAAGGTCAATTTTTCAAAACACTTAACTTCCCTTTAGTAATAAGGAATAATCCAGCACTTGGAATCAGAAAATCATCCCCACTCAGTTTCCCTCTGCAAGCAAACTGATGATAGGAACATACATTGTATGACCAAAGCACACCTACCATCGCTTACACTCTACGGTTAAAATGTTATTGAACAAAATTACCATCCTGATCAAATAGTACCTAAAGAGAATTAATATACTCAATTAGACATTTTTTGCATATATAGTTTGCATTCCCAAATATAAAGTTGTTGATGTCCTATAGTATTCAAGCAAAGCAGGCATACTCAGTCAGAACAGAACAGAATTATTTTCTTCTGAAATGATGTCTCTCAGCCAATACCATATACAAGTCAAACAAGGATCTTGCATGCCTGTATCTCTCACCTTTTTCGCTCTGCCCCACTGTTATGCCTAATAAGACACTCCTACATTTTGATGAATTAAAAGCAAATTATTCATGTCAGGATTCTGCCTTAGGAGGACCTTACTAGGTGCACGTACCTGTGCCATCATCCACATTTTCCACTTCCATCACCTCAGTATTGATCCGACCTCGAAAGATGTACCGGTGTCCGTCTGTGGAGGCCTTACTGTTCTTCAGCCGTCTTAAAGAAATGAAACCACACAGCTTTGGTTACCACGCTTAACGTAAAACCATATGATTTTTAAAATTATTTTTGAAAGAAGTCTCCAATTGGTTGGTATCCTAAAAAAAGTTTGGGAACAGTAGATTTGACTCAAGTCTTCTCATTCATGGGGGTGGTGTTGGGTGGCCGTGCAGGCTAGAAGGAGGGGAGTTTTGAAGCAGGATCTCATGCATCCTAGAGAGACCCAAAGTATGCCAGACAGTAGAGGATGACCTGATCCTCCTGATTCTCCTACCTCCCAGTTCCCAATTGCTGGAACTATGAGTATGTAGGGCCATACACTGTGGAGAATTCTGAAATTGTGGTTCCTTTTAAAAAACACAGAAATAGCATAATATGTTTTTGTTTTAATCCCAGGGGTGGGGATATGGGACTGCTGCAGACAGGCTGCAGCAGCCATGATTTACCCCTTGTTCTAGCAATGGTGTGGTTTTGCCAGTTGCAGATAGTTTCTGCAGATGTGTGACCTTTGGAATTCTGTGAACTTTTCAGAGCATATATGCATGTGAGAACCCCGAAAGGCGGGGTTTGTGGGTGGTTGCTGGTCATTCAAGGACTTGGTTTGTTAGTAGTTGTGCTCAAAGAAGGAACAAAAGAAGAAAGAAATTTGATTCAGAAATCTCTATCTCTCTGTCCCCTTCTATCCTTCTTTCTCTCCTATCTGGTGATAGGGGGTGAAATATGGGGATAAAGAAGAACCCACAAAGTAGCTAGGACCGGCTACAATGCACTGTTTATTTGACGATGGGGACCTAACTCAGGCTTTTCAGCTTGCTATAAAAGTGCTCTACCAAGTTAGCTACATCTCCAGCCCTTTATGTATGAATTTAACAAAAACAAAACAGAAAACTAAAGCGTTGGACTAAATAAAGACCGTATGCCAGTGGTGGCGTGGTCACGTACATTTCCTCGACCTAAGGCTGCGACAGAGTCAAACCTCACTGGCAGATGCTGGAAATTGATGATGTTAATATAACACTTGGCTTCTCACACCTCTGTTTCTCAATTCTCAGTGGCTGGGAACTTCCAGGTTTTTCAAGGCCTGGCAAGCAAACTGAATTAGTTCTTCTGATTCCTCTTTAGAGAAACAGAGCACTGGAAATGCATAAGTGAAGCAACACTCAGCTGCAAAAAAACATTTCCTGGGAGCTGGAGATGACCTAGTGCCTAAGAGGATTTCTGGCTCCTGCAGAAGGACTGGCTTCATTTCCTAGAAGTCACGTGGTTGCTCCTAACCTCTGTATAACCCCAGGTCCAGAGGATCTGGAACCCTCTTCTGGCCTCAGAGGGCACTAGGCACATACACAGTCTACATACATACATACAAACATACATACATACATACATACATACATACATGCAGATAAAGCACTTATATAAATGAGAAGAAATAACTGGTTTAAAACATAATTTGCTTCTATTATTTTTATGATGTGACCATGGTATTCTTGATTGACAAGTCATTTAAGCACACTTGTAATATTTCTAAAAGTCTTACTTATTTTTAAAATAATCTATATTTTTAAAGTGAACAATACATAACAAAGCAAAAGCTTCGCCCAGGTCTACAAATGGCCACCTGTAACAGCAATTCCAAAGTTACATCTTAGGATTAGCAAGCGGGGCAAAGCTGTTTCTCTTTTAATTAAACAGTAAAATGCCTCCAATAGCATTCAAAATTGAAAACTACACGAGTCAATCAACGGATTTCAGTTGACATAGTTTTTAATCTGACTCACTATCGAAAGTCTGGCTAGACTTTAATGCGTGGAAATAAAAATTCTTAATCTTATGCTGGAACAGCTAGCCATGCCATGTTCCATTAACCCCCTCCTACTCTCCCATCGTCTACCTTCCCTGAGGTAGCAGAATGTCACTGGAAAGCTGTCTCCATATCCTTCCCCCTCCCCCGCCTCCTTCTATGGAAAACACAGCATATGTGGCTAAGCTTTCCTAACCTCTCATCCACTGTTAGCAGTCCTCCATGACTACTGAAAAAGGCTAAGGAACTCATCTGACTGGCGAGCTGGTAGCCACAACCATCACCACCCCACACTTCTACTGTTCACTTGGAAGCAATCTCCAAATGTCCTCTGCTACCAGTCTTTAATAAATGCCCTTAATCAGAAATTCAGGCCAGGAAACCTATGGAAACTGGAATCATAGAATGTCAGATGTTTATCTATGTAAATACCTACAGATATATTATCTATTTCTATAGATATATTATTATAAATGTTTATCTATAGATATAGGTATCTATAGATAATATATCTGTAATAAATATATATTATGAACCAAATAGATATATCTATAAATAACATAATTTATAGATATATGATATGTAATATATGTGATATATATTATATAAATAATATAACCTATAGATATATGATATATTATATCTATATTTTGTTCATAATATACATTTGCTACAGATATTTTCTAAGCAGCAAATATTTAACTGTGTAAAATAGTCTGTGTTTAACTCATTTAACAATTACAATCAAGAAGTTCCATCGTTTCATTATTTGTATATTTATGTTAGGTATATTAATATACATGTGACTGTATGTTTTATAAGATAGAAAACAGGATCATGATATCATGAAAGAACATTTCTTAGAGGCCAGTACCCTTTTGTTCAAAAGCAATCACATGTCAATATCCTTGACGACAGTTTTGGTCATAGGCAAAAAATTGTGGATACTCACATACACTCACTCACACAAAATGCATGCACCTTCACACTCCTCATACTCATATGCACACATACATATTCACAACACACACATAAAACACACACTCGCATCATAAAAAAACACATACAGACAACACACACAGTTAGCACATATACACACGAAATACAACATATATACCACATATATACATATTCACAGAATATATATACATACTTTCACATGCAAATACACACACATAGGCTCTCTCTCATACACATAAAATTCTATACAACATACAAGAATGGTCCATCATTGAGTCCTATTTTCTTTATGATCCCACTTTGAATTTTGAACGGATGTTTTTACCTTCAATAGTGATATTAATTTACAGGATGTAATTCTAATTAGTAGCTTAAATTGGGACATCTTTAATTTCTCAAGAAAAATATCCTCATAGGAAGATTCAAAACACTTTTGTTTTGTATTAGGGAACTGCATCTTTGTGTACATTCATTCTCTCATTACCACCTTCTGTTTATGTTTTATGCTGACAGGGTCAATGTACAGTAGCAAAAAGATGCAAATAATGCTAACGTCCAGTGGCAGGAGAAGTAGAAATAAACTGTGATTAATCAGTTAGAATATAGTAAATCAATAGAATACTATACTAGCCATTAAAACAAAACAAACAAACAAAAAAAAAACTATTGCTATACAGTGCTGAAAATACATTCTGGAAACTGATGAACAGAAAAGATAAACAGAAAAAGCTAACTATGATACTATCTTAGAAAGTCATCAAGTGAAACCAAGTAACATCTTACTCATGGCATTACTCACTACGCCATAAATCATCTCTACACTAGTCTTTCCTAGCATCCATAGCACTGAAAGGACTCAAAAGGGAGAGGCCTAACTTAATACACCTCTCTTCAAAGAATGCAAGTGGAGAGCTGAAATAAATGCATCTTGCCCTCGGTTCTTTAGGAAACTTTGAAGGGGTTTCAGTTTACTCTGCTCTCAAAATAGCTCTAGACTACCAAAGGCCCATGTTAAAGTGTCAAAGATCAACTTTTACACTGGGACTGAGGTGGGGCATAGATCCAGGGCTGGCTGATTACCCAGCAGACTTTCTCTGAGGGTAATAGGCTTAACTCCCCCAGCCAGAACTGATTGTTACTGACAGGGCTTCCACTGATAGTGATAAATGAGGGGCCAGAATTAATTATTGTTGGTGGCAGGATAGGGCTGGTGGCTACCTACTGTGGGTTTCCAGTAATGGTGGCAAACGGGGGGCTAGAGACGATGGCTCTTAGCAGGGGCTTCCACTGATGGTAGGAAGTATCTAGAAAGGAAAGGAGAGAAGAACATTCTCTCTCACACACACACACACACACTCAAAATTGGTGATGAAGACAGACTCCAGCAGATAGGTTCAAACAAGCTTCTCCTACGTTATACATACATACATACACACTCACACATTGGGTGGATGGGGCAAAGCTCTCAATCAATTCCACATGCACACATCTTTGGGGATGAAAAAATATTCCAACTAATTTGTGGATGGAAAAGGATTCCAACCCCTTTATGGATGGAAAAAAGCTTCCAACAACTTTATTTTTTATCCCACAGCTTATATGTCCCAGAAAGATCTTTTAAGGAGTACAAAAATCAAAATGTGGTTACATTCTATTTTTCTTTACAGGAATGATTACAATGGGTATATGTAAGAAAAACATGTTCCCCAATGACCTCACATGATCAAATGTTTTACATATTATGGGTGAGAAACAAATATGAAAAACAAATTGTTCTCAAGAACCCACATACATTTGTAACTAAGCAACTTGTTATATATTAACAAAGTGTGAGCAAGCAAAGAAAATTTCTCAGCCAGCTTTTCTTTTCTGGCAGGCTGCATTTTGTGTAATTAAGAATCAATCTTAAAAAGTAACCTCATAAAAATCCTAAAAGAATCACAAATCTAAACTCTTACATAAAAAGACCAAGCAGCCATTTCTACTTTAAATCCTCGAGGTGTGCATCTACCCATTAATAATTTTTATTAAATCATATCAGGAAGCTGAAGGCAAAAATTAGTACAAGAAATTAATCACCCTGAAGTCCAGCTTCAACTTGAGAGTCACATCTACTAGTGGTAAGTGGGGTATTGTTCTTGCTCAGTAACCTCAAAAATTCCCTAGGAAGTGTATTTTTCTGAACCTCAAATTGTTCTCTAAGATTTTCTACATCGGAGTCACTAGCAAAAACACCTTTACCTAACCTTGCTAAACAATGTATTTTTTTCCAAGTTCTTTCTAAGGATAGTGGTCATTGCTAACAATCTACATCTGTAGGTTCTTTTCAAGGGTAGTGGTTTGAATCATTAATCTGTTCCAGCAGCAATGCCAGAAAGGGATCAAACATTATTATTGTGAGGGCCAGTGATACTGCCCAGTGAGGGGCTGGAAGCCCCCTTAGAGTTCTCTTAACAACTCCTATATTATGAGGGATGTGGTGACTACAAGGGCAACAAAGAAAGCTGTGTTCCATAACAGCATGAAGGCCACTTAGTCCTCCAGTTATGTCTCACTGTTGGTATGATGTTCTTTTGGAATGTATACACTTTACCCTTATTCATTCAAATGCTTATTTCTCTCCCCCACTCTCTGGTTTCAATCCGGACATTGCATTGTGATACTTATTCTAAGCATCACCTGTCTCAACTTTGTGTAAACATGCCAAAATAAAGCAACTAGCCACAATATTGAGCAATGGAAAGGAAGCAGGAAGAGAGGGAGGAGCCAGAGAACAGGAATGTGTGGGAGGCAGAGGAGGATAGAAGGGCAGGAGAGAGCTGGTAGAGAGCAAGGCTGGAGGGAGGTCTTGGAATGACATGGAGACATGGAGAATGAACTGGACCGAATATATCACTAAAAGCAAGTATAATATGGGAAATCTAAATGTTAGGAAACTATGAGGGCTTGGAGGTTTAGGATGGAGTAACTATTGCCCAGCATTGTGTTCTAGGTTAATTGAATAAATCATAGTGATTTGGTTATACAGCTGTTTAGGATTAACAGCAGCTTTAATAAAAGATAAAACAATAGTAAATATTAATCGTTTCCTACAACATCTCACCAAGACAAACACATTGTGGTTGTGCTAACCAGTAGGCCGCATTCTGTTGAGTTCTAGAGCTGTTTTACTGTTCGTCCTTCATGGCCCCCAACATTAAGGTGAAGCCTGTAAATGACCTGGGATGTTTTGGGTTGAAGGAATAGAGAAGCCATACACAGGCTTCTCTAATTTTGGATGAAAGGGGACATCAATCTAGTTCTCAGCCTTCCTAACACTGCGAACCTTTAATACAGTTCCTCGTGTTGTGGTGACCCCCACAACCATAAAATTATTTATACAACCATAACTGTAATTTTGCTACTGTTATGAATCATAATGTAAACATTTGATATGCAAGATATCCGATATGTTACCTTCAAAGGGGTCACGACCCACAGGTTGAGAACTGATAATCTAGTTACTTCCATTTCTAGGCACTGTGCAGTCCCCACTGTGCATTAAAGAAATCTGCTATGCACATAGGTTAACAGTTTACTTCTGTAAAACTTGTCAGTTAATTTCTGTGTGACCATAAGCTCACACTACGGCAATGTTTTGTACACTGATACTAATTTTGCAAAAGCTCTGGATTTAATGATAGACACAGGTATAAGCTTTCAGGTTGGGATGGTTAAAAGGGAGGTTCATATTTCACAACTGCCAGTCTAACAAGCTTCGGGTACAGTCATAGGACAGCTGCCTCAGGTGTAACAGCGAAGGGAATGTGGGCCCTAAGTTCTCACTGTGTCATCTATATGAATTCTGAAAACACCCCAGGGACAGACTGGAAAGCGATCGGAGCTTAAAGCAGGGACACTGTGTTCTGTGAGTAGAAAATGAGGAAAACTGGTGAACTGAATCTCACAATGTCGAGACTCCTGCAGATACAGGAGGAAATGGCTCCGAAGCAGAATTAGGAAAGAAGGGAACAACCAACATCTCCCACAGGATCTGCCCCCCTCCTTGAGAGAGCTGTTGCGGGAAGGCCACAGGAGACAGTGACATGTCAGCCAGGACTACCCAGCAGGAAAAGAGCAGGAAAGGCAGGCTGGGGTGAAATGGGTTAAGGATAAGATGAATTTGGGGATTTCTGCAGGAAAGTGGGGGGCCTGTGAGGTGGAAATAATATTTCCAAAATGTGACCTTTTTATGAGCTTACCTGTGTTTTCTTTTGCAGTATACCAAAAGATTATCAAAAAGAAAAAACACCCGCTCTTGAATATTTCCAGAAGAAATTTTCATCAGGACTCCACACATCAGCATCTCCGTGCAGGTGTCAGTAATGCTGGACCCCTGAGGAAAAGTGAAGATGATACTGTCTGATTGCCTGATTAATATTGTTATCTTTGCAGCGCTGGGATCAAATGAAGGGCATCATAAGAGCTAGACAAGAACACTGCCATTGCGTTGTACCTGAAGCCCTGACTGAATTTTTGTATGCAATTATTCTCTTTAAAATTTCACTTGTTTTTATAACAAGCAACATCTACACAGGACGAAGCATATGCAGTTAAGAGGGTTACAGAAAACGCCTTCCCTCAGTCGCCAGGTCAGTCTGCACAGAGACTCTAGGCCTACCCTGAGACAACTCAAGCTACAATAGACATGCTAAAACAAAGGCTGGGGGAGTCCAGGAGACCTAAACCTACACAAAGAACTACAGGAAACTCCCTAGGTAAGAGCATGTTAATTGGTCATCCAATATCAAGCCATCATCCCTGAAAACTCAGGTGTAACGGGGGAGAAGACACAATCACACACGCACGCACACACACACACATGCACACACAGATATGCACACACTTGCACACATATACATGTAACAACAGCAAAGAATAAAGAGGGAGGCCATAAATTTCAAAGAGCATATGACTATTCAGAGCCAGAAGGGAAGGGAAGAATGATATGAATACATTATAACTTCAAAAATAAGAAAAACTAAAAGCCTAAATTATTGGTGGGTATCAATTTAAAGATCACCTTACTTACAGAAGGGAGAGAAAGTAAACAAAAAGAGAAAAGGGGGGCTGGAGCATGGCCTGGTGAGAGCTTAGAGCCCAGCACCCAGGCCAGATGGCTCACAAGGCTCTCGGGGATGCAATACCTCAGGCTGATCCTTAGCACAGACTATCCTAGAGCGGAGAACCACTGCCACGGGAGAGAAACAACCACCCCCAGGTATCAACAGAACATAGACAACAAGAACTCATTTGAAAATGGCCATTTAGACCTGGCAACATGTCTACGATATTAGGAGTCAAGTCAGTAATGAATAAACCTGGTCTGCAGAGATTTCCCCGAAGGGCTGGACCATGCTGTGAGATTCTGTAACCAAAAATAATGGAAAAGTGTATTTTCCCATGTGAAAAGAAATCAAGAAACGTCATATTTCCCTTACATTTCTCTTCTAAAATATAACAATGACCTTCATCATTTCCCCCCCAAACTTTCCGTATTAATGATTCCTTATCTCAATCTTATTGTGATTTTCCCCATATTTGAGAGACTACTTCCAGATAGAAAAATCAAGGACCTCACGCTGAATTACTAAACAATGTCATGTTACCGATATTCCCTCATCAAAATACCTCAGTGTAACTCTGGAACCTACAGCTAAAAACCACATGACTGACCCACCAGAAGCCGGTGAACTGAGAGTGGTCCAGTCCTATGAAATAAGTCAATAGCTCTGATTAAGCTTCTGATAAATTTCTTGTCCAAAGTAGATTGCTTACATACAAGTTTCATGGGTCTGGTACAGTGCTCAATAACTCTCAACTTGATGGCTCTGTCTCATTCATTCATTATCAAAATCTTCCCAAATACGGTGGGCATTGACACTCTCCTGAGAACTAGTATAATAAACTATGACAGCAAGAGGCACAACTTCAAAGTTGAGCAATGAAAGCATAGGCTACATATCTTCTTGGCCATAGTGACTATCTAAATGCTAAGGAAAACCTAATTTCTTTAATGAACCTACTGCTAAAGGAAATGCAGGAAGACAAACCTACTTCAAAGAATCGGCTATTTTTTTTCCTAGTTGCCAATTTGCAAACCTAAACTTCATCAGCTTATTGTTCTGAGAGATTGAGTGAGTTAATTGCCCTAACTTGTAAGTAGACAGAAAGGGAATCATGACTTAGGAAAAATGTTCAGACTCACAGCCACTGTTGAGGTATGGGTAGGTTAATGTCCTAGAGATGCAAAGGACAATGCTGATGTAGTAGAACCTTGAGGGACTGGTGAGTCATGAAGGTAATTAGGTCACAAACTGTTAAAGCAGATCTATGGGGCTGGGTCAATTCCCATGAGAACAAAAGGGGACCTGGTGCTTGCACTAAACCTCTCTTCTACAGGTGACTTTGCTCTTTTTCATGTACTCCCAGCACATTCTATCATTTGTGCTGGGCTCTCACAGACCTAAATGGATACCTCCGATACACTCTTGGCTCCCCCAGGTTACCAGCTAAGTAACCAACCCGTCCATTGCCTCCATTAGCTAGTCAGTAGTTCCCAAAAGCTGAAGATCATCAGCCAAAGATTTCTACTTTTCCCTAATCAAATTAGCCCAGATAAGATAACTACTGTCTTAGATGTCTATATTGTGTTTTAGATGGAGTGCTACAGGGTCTGAAGAAAATCATCAGAGCCTAGTCACTTTAGCTAGGCTTGATTAGATTGTCAGAAAGTTCAGTTGCTCCAAAATCATTTTCCAGTCTGATACTGAAGGTTTTCTATTGGTGATCTAACCTATATAACTTCTGTAAAGTTAACTTTTATTTGAAAAGTCCATGTCTACCATAGTTAGAGTTACTATTGCTGTAATGAAACACCATTACTCAAAGGAAGTTGAGGAGAAAAGGGTCTATTCAGCTTACACTTCCATATGGCAGTTTATCATTAAAAAAAAAAAAAAAGTCAAAAGACAGGAACTCAAACAGGACAGGAACCCGGTGGCAGGAGCTGATGCAGAGACCATGTAGGGGTGTTGCTTACTGGCTTGCTTCTCCAGGCTTGATCAGCCTGCCCATCCAGGACCACCAGCCTCGGGATGGCTCCACCCACAATGGCCTGGGCCCTCTCCCATCAATCACTAATTAAGACAATACCCTAGGGCTTGCCTGCAGCTGGATTTTTCTGGAGGCATTTTCTCAACTGAGGTTCCTTCCTGTCAGAGGACTACAGCTTGTGTTGAATTAACATAAAACCAGCCAGCCCAGTGGCTTGGATTCATACAACTTTAAGCAATTGTGATGTTTAATCTGTGTTGTCAACTTGACTGGATTTGCAATTGAACCTCTATTGGCCGTGGAGGCATTTCCAGAGGTTTAACTGAGCATCAAAGACACACCTTGACTGCGAGAGCATCCCATGGGCTGAGGTCTTGAACTCACGAAGGGAGAAAAAATGAGGAACAGGGCTGAGCCCCAGCTTTCTAATGGAGGACACAGTGTGACTAGTCACCTTGGCCTCCTGCCACTGTGCCTTCCATGCCACGATGCCCTTACTTCCTTAAGTTGCTTTCACCAAGTATTTTGTCAAAGCACTAAGAAAAGTACCTAACAGAGTACTATAGCAGCTGTCACCAGGTGAGTTCATATACTATACGAATAGGAAATTCTGAGGGATAAAATCTGACTGCTGAACCAAAGCTTCAAAATACTGGGTCGTAGTTGCAGAACTTTTCACAAAATTCAGAGCGTGCTCACTCACTTCACCGAACCCTTGAAATCGCCCACATTATCTACAAATGAACTCTTATGTATTAAATGTCCCCCTCCCAGGGATAGGGGACTTGTAGGATCCCAGACTAAACATCAAGTCTCCTCAAAAACTATGTTTTTCCCCCCCTGCTGTTTCATATGATTTGGGAAAATAAGTTTCAACTATTTATGTAAATTCCACATACAAATGTAAATGGTCACTTAGTAGCACAAAGTTCCAGGTGGACAAACTATCTGTGAGAAATCATGTTTTGTTTTGTTTTTTGGAGGCAGAGTTTCTCTGTGTGGCCTTGGCTGTTCCTGGGGTCGCTTTGTAGATCAGGCTGGCCTCAAACTCATAGAGATCCACCTGGATATGCCTCCCAGAGTGCTGGGATGACAGGCATGAGCCACCACGCACAGCTCTATATGCAAGAATTTACTGTAAAAACAAAATCTTTTTCAGAACCATGGTAAACCATGTGTTTTTCAGAACACATGCGTTTAGTCCTAGCACTCGGGAGGTAGAGGCAGACAGCCTGGTCTACAGAGTGAGTTCCAGCACAGAGAAACCCTGTGTTGAAAAACAAACAAAAAAGCAAGCAAACAAAACCTTTCTTTAAATAATAGGACAATGACAGCATGGATAACTGAATGAAAAGAATTTCTAATCAAAATTGGACATAGTAAAAATCCATCACTTGTAAGACTTAGGTGTGATTTGAGGGCGTATTAGTGACTGAAGGAAAATGCCATGTCCCTGGGGTGGTTGTGAGAATTGCAGGAGCCTCACAATTAACTCATTTTTAGCATTCACCCTGAGTTCCTAACTATAAAAACTCCTCAGGGGACTCTGCCTTCTGTGAGTACCACTGTGCCACCAACGTTAGAACTTGGACTTTCCTAAACACACTTGAAAGTATCTCTTCAACCCATCTCTGATCTCTCAGGGCAGAGTCCAACTCTGTGCTTCTACAAAGTTCTCTTAGAAGAGTAACACCCCCTAACTCCCTTCAAAAGAATTAATAGCTCCCTTCATCACTCTAGGGGGATGATAGATAGATAGATAGATAGATAGATAGATAGATAGATAGATAGACAGACAGACAGACCCCGGCTGACTGACTGACTTAATTAAGAGCTATCAAGCAGAAGGCTAAACCCCACTCTAAGCTTCATACTTCAAATCCCCCAAATTCAATTCTATGGTCATATCTCATTTACTCATTATCAAAACTTTCGTAAGAACAGGCAGCATTAGCACGTTCTTTGGAACTACCCATTCATGCTAACTGCCCTTTCTGTGACACAGCTGAGCTCTTGCGGGATTCCCACGTCCTTGACAGAACTGCTGTAGCTCTACTAACTTCTTCAGCTTCTAGGCTCCAGTTTTAATACTGTACTGTATACAAGATCTAAATTATAGCAACTGGCCTAACTGATACACTGTCTGCTGTGAGCTGCTTGTGAAATAACACAATGGAGGCTGTGCAAACAGCCATGGCATTTAAGCAAACCCTCTTCTCTGTCATGGACACAAATTTTTAGGCTACATGCTAGAAGGAAACCAAATGACTATGTTTTCCACTGTATTGAAAAGTCTCCGAAGTTCTTGCTGTAGTAAAGGCCTGGCAGATTATACAGACAAATCCTGACATTTTTAAGAGAGTCTGGTTTTCCTTCTAGTGTTTGACTGACAGCAAAGCCACAACAATACTTCTCTCATCCCAGCAGGACGACTGCCCTGCAGGAAAGCAGTCATCTTCATGAATCAATGGTAAAACACACAGCCATTCTCCCTGATTGAAGGAGGCTGCCTTCCTGCTGTCGGAGGGCCACCCAGGATACTCAAAATGGAAGAATATAGGCACACAGGAAGCTAAGGTAGACCCCAGTTAGCACTTTAAATGATTCATAGCAGGGGGTGGCCAAGTAGGCTTGTTTCAGGTCAGCACTGTTTGCTAAAAAATTTGCTAGCCCCAAGTTCATATTCACTTAAGCTATGCCCATATCAAATGAGAATTTTAGCTTATTTTTTTATAGCAGGGGTGCAGGATTTTATTCCTGTAAAATAACTGGGACTCAACATCAGCAGTCATCGTAGCTGGAAACATCTGACAGATTCTCATCCAGGATCTTCATCTGCTTTCTTATCTTATACATTAAAAAAAAAAAAAACCAACTTTCTTTAATGACTCGTAAAACTCATAACACTTTTCATTTTTTCTAGATGAACACCACCAAATCAGAGATTTCTTTCGGTTTAGAAATGAAGAAATCAAAACCCAGAGTGATTAGGAAGACTCAAAATGGCACTCAACATCAAGTCCCCGATTTAAGAGTCTAAAGAAAGCTGACATTGGGGCACACGCAATCCTTTATTACTTCAAACATTCAGAGTATTTATTTGTTGACCAAAATCGTGACATGAGAAAGGGAACTGTGGCACCCCAAATTCTGAAATGTGGAAGCCTGAGGGCACACGCTCTATTTTGCTTCCATCAGGTTTCTGGGTTCAAGATGACTTCCGTCTAACACACGTGTTAAAGTAACGTGAAAAACCCTTTCAGAGCTGACACTATCGTCCATGAGCAGCTGGAAGACAACCACTTGGGTTCCCTGCCTGGAGCAGAAGCCCTGCATGTGACCCCAAAACTATGTGAAGATGACGAGCTGAGTGATGGGCGCACACGTACCTCCCAGCCTTCGATGTGTGACTGCCACTCTTCTAAAACTTCCAGTTTCTCCATCTGTCTCTTAGCCTCATTAATGTTGGAACAAACCGCTTTCATGGCTTGGAGGGCTTCCATCACTGCTGCGTAGTCACTGTGTTTCCGTGGGGTCCGCTTCAATAATTCCTGTTTATTCACAAAAAAAAACAAACCACACTTTGATCTCCAGTTCTGTGGTACAGCAGGTTCAGACTGACCAGGAAATGAAAACTACAAAGATTGTGACAGCCACCCTGCTAAGTGACATCACATGCTCCACTAAGATAGAGATCAGAAGCAAAAGGTCAAATCAATGAGTAAGCATTATTTTAATGCTCATTTTTGCAGTCAACTGTAATTTTCCCTCAAACTTACCTGTAGTTTAGAAACAGAATGATGTTTCTTTCAAATCATCAACTGTCTCACTTGGATCATGTCATAGTTTTTATAAATCTGACTTTTGTTCTAACAGGAGCATATAAGTATTTGTTAATTTCCTTTTTCCTAGATACTTTAACAAACCTTCAAATAAATATGCACCACAGTTTCAAAGCTGAATTAAATTCCTATTTCGAACACCTTTTGAGAAACTATAAAGATATGCCACAAGTAAAGCAACATTTGTTTATATTTTATATTCTAGCAAAAGAATTATTTTATCAGTGTCACAACATTCCATCACTGGGGGAACAGCACATGTCACCTTCCTCAGTCACTCTGGTTCATCTCTGTGGGAATCCATCTTTCACACACCCAGCAGCTCTCTCCGTTAATTCTTAGTTTGTGCTTTGTGGAAGAAAGTTTTATTTGTGTGTTTTCTTTTCATTCCAAATATCAGAAGCAGAATAATCTGTAATCTTGTAACTATATTAAAATGTCTGCTTAGCTGTTGTTTAGAAGCACAAAATTAAACATCTTCACCCACTGTCTAGACAGTTGTGACCACACTGCTTTTTAATTAGTCATTTGTTTCTTTATGGCAGTTGTCATCAACATGGCACTAACACAACTACAGAAACCCAGAGGCATAATTCCAGAAAGAATTTTTTTCTTTTAATTTCTCAACATGCAGTAGAAAAGCAAGCACTCCTTAGTTGTTTTGGTGTTGAATATTCTGAAATAAACTTTGACCTTGTGTTTTATATCATCTAACACCAGAGGAATACACATTCTATTATTCCCAAGATGGTTAAGAGTTTTATTCTGGCCCCCAAATTTGTAAGACAGACATGCAACCTCAGAAGTAATTTCTCAGAAGTAAGGCCCTCTTAAATGATCTGAAATGAGGACATCAACCTTCAGGATAAGATGTGGGCCCTTGCAATGGTGCCCAACACTAATCTGAGGGATTGAGACACAAATTAGATAATGTGGAAAAAAAAAAGACAACCAAATAATGGTTTCAGTGGTTACTTGCTGTCAGATTTTGAAAGTTATTCACATCACAAGCTAGTGCTTTTAATACCTTTCTCTGAATAAAGAAAACCACTCAAAGAGAATCCAAGCAGAACTTTTCAGCAGCCTATCTGTATACATAAGTAAATGGTCTTTTTCCTTTTACTATATGAAAATTTTGTTTTTCTATAGGAAAATAATCTAAAAGGAAAGGAAGTCACCTCTGCCTACAGTCTCACACTCTTCTCTTTCAGTTGGGACAAGCATGTATCAATGATGCTTTTTTTTATTATTAAAAATTAAATTCAAATGCTTGAGGAGAGGTCATCCCTAATCAGCAATGAGTGATTTAATGAAACCATTTATATCAACATAGTCTTAACATTCCCTTCTGGCCCTTACAACAAACTAAATATCTGGAATTCCAACAGGGATCGGGGATAAGGGCATCTATGAGTGTATACACACACCGAGTCCCTTGGCTGGAGACCTGTGGGGACTCTGGGATGGTCAGAACATACAGAACCATGCTGGTATTGACACTGTATGTTAAAGGCCATGCCAAAACTGCAGCTGGCGGTCCCTGGCTTTGCTTCACCATCAGGGTTTTCAGAGCTTAACCAAGCAACTTCAGCCTGCTTTGTAGTAAGAAATCATTCTTTAAAAAATAAAGAAATAAATAAAAGGTTTTTTTTTTTTTTTTATAGGCTGCAGAGGTCCATAAAGTGCCTAGGCATAAACATGAGAACCAAAGCTCAGATCCCTAATCTGCCTCAAAAGCTGGGTGTGGTGTTCTGCACCCACAACCCCACTGTTGAGGGTGAGATCAGAGACTAGGGGATCCCTGAAGTTCACTGGTCATCCAGCCTAGCCAGGTTGGTAAGCTTTAGGCTCAGTGAGAGACCTCAGTTCAAAAAAAAAAAAAAAAAACTAAGCTAGAGAGCCTTTAAAGAAAGATACCCTGAGGGCAGATAAACAAGCTGACAGGCAGACAGTTAGGAAAAGAGGCTATAGGTAAGCAACCAGGTGGTAAACTTCTGGCTTCTCCACCCAGAACAAAGGTTTGGTGTGCTGCCCCACCCCACCCCAACACACTCACACACACTAGCAGCTCCATACATACCCAGATGTTCCTAACACATGTCTCAGTTCACAGGAAGCTGTGGGCCTAGCAGCCCCTCTTCTGTTTAAGTTGACCATCCCAAAATAAAAGAAGGGACCCCTGAGGGTCTCGTTTCTGACTCCCCTCAGCACTTATGTGGAGTTTTCTATGCATGTGCTTCTTCACTTTTGACAAAGTTTGGTGGCTACTGCGTGTGAGATTCTCCTTGCCTGGACAATAAAATATTTGAAAGACCAAGCCAAACCATGGAAGTTTGGTGTGGGGTGAACACTGAGTTTGCTGCCACCCCTTCCCCATTCTGGAACAGGAACATCACCACTGCTACTTTTAATTTATGGTGGAAAACATAGGCTGATAATTTTCTTTTTCCCATTCCTTTGATAGGGACGTTCTACTTCCAAATTTAGCTCTAATTCCTTTGTTTCAAAGAGCAAGAGAATTCTTTCAGGTAGCTCTGGCTGGAAGCGTCACAAGATGGCAACCGCTCTTTGGTCTGAGGATGAATATCTCATAGTTAGTTACAGGAAGCTGGCTCCAAAGAGACTTTTTGAACCTCTGATGAGACTGCATTTTTTTTACCTTTACCCTGACAATCACAGTCTTCTCTCTCCTTGTAGGGTCTTGTAAGAGTCTTATCTAGTCTTCTCTATCTGGGTAGGGTCTTGATAGGGTCTTATCTGGTCTTCTCTAACCATGAGAATCTTGTTGGCATCTTATCTAGCTGTCTCTGACTGGGTAAGATTGTGTCCTGGTCTTATCTAGTCTTCTCTGACTGGGTAGGATCTTGTGAGGGTCTCATCTAATCTGACTACTTACCAGCAGGCTCTCCTTAGAAGATCAGAATAAAGGGAGCCTTTAACAAAACAGTTAAAAAAACTATTGGGCTGTTAGGTAACCTGAAAACTAACTGTCACCCTTCTAGAGAGTTGTGACTAGAGGCCAGCCAGCTCCTCTTACTACTGTATACTTGAAATTATAGAAGGGGGAAGGTAAGTTAAAATCTGAGAATGAGATTTGAGGAACATGATCTGCAGACTACCTTCATAGGGCATAATGCTTTCTACAAAGACCCTGTCTGGGGCCAGCTTAACTGGGGCTTATACTGACCCACCAGTAGCCAAGAAGTGTATCTGTCATATTTTCTGATGGCTCTCATATTAAGGAGCACACCACATCAGTGGACAATGGTTAAATCTCTAGCTTAGGGAGAGAAGATATAGAATAGGCAGAGAAATCAGAAGAAAACCCTTCATCCAAGAAAGGATTACTAGTAAGTAAAAAGCCCCCAAGGATCTATCCTGATCTCTGGGAGGCCCGAGCTACCAATAACCTGCATATCCTTGCCACCCTTACCCCAAGGAGAAACAAAATAAGTATCCATGCATTTTCCCAACACCCAAAAGGGAATGTTTTCTCTTAGGTAACAATCAAGGGAGACAAAAGGAGTTATATTTGCCCATGCCTCCTTTAGCCCTGGAAAATTGAACGACATGAAGCAAGAACTGAGTTCTATGGAGGATCCAGACCAGTGTGATTAATCTTTTCAGCAATTAAAGCAGATACATGAATTATGCTGGAGAGATGTGATGACATTTTTTAAAACAAACAATAACTCTTTTGGAAAAGAGGAGAGCATTAGATCAGGCTCTGGAAGCAGAAATGACATCGTCACTGCCCATAGGACTAAAGTGGACAAGGATGTCCCTATGAAGGATAAGGCTAGTTCCTCTCAAAACCCCTCGGATAGCCAAATGACCCACGTGAAGAATGAAGAGGTCATTTGCATTACAGTGTAATAAAGGGTCTTAAGAAGGCTAAGGTCAAAACTACTAGTCCCTCTTATGTTCCTCAAGAAGGCTTCCACTGGGAAAATATACCAACTTACCCTGAATCACTGGAGGAAGCAATCCTGAAAACCACACACTTAACTCAGCCAGTTTCAGACATTCATAAAAAAGCTCCAGACACTAGCAGCCACCCAAGACAAAACACCAGCAGGCTTTTTTTGTTTGTTTTTTTCCAGGTCACAAATTCAGTCTTTATATGACAGAACCATGAAGCATGAAGGGAAAGAGAATCTTGGACAGTTAGCTGTCACTATGACAGCCAACCAGATAAATGTTCCTCCCCCCTCCCATTCAAGTCTAAGCCTAGGGCTTGCTTCCTCCGTGGGGAAGAAAGTCACTTCCTGTTGCCCTCAGAGTCCTCCTGTACCCTGTCCCATCTGTAAGGGAAATCACTGGCAACATCACTGTCTTCCATCCCAGTTCGGGTTCACTTCATGTCCTTCTCCACAATGACAGATGTGGTGAGTGGGGGTGGGGGCTTCCCATACTGGCTCCCATCATGCTCAAAACTCTTGAGGAGCTTTAGGAATTTCTGACAGTAAGGAGCCTAAGATTAGATTCCTGACTGACTCAGTAGTGTGATGTTTAGCTTTGTCCCTTTCCTCTGGTCCTGGAGGTTTGCAGCAATTCAGGGTGCATTAGACCAGCCCCTTGAGTGATATTTCACTCAACTGCTCGAATATTCAGGAAGAGACCTCTACTTTTGTTGTTTCTTTTCTATAGTTCCTCAAACTCAGACTCCTCTGTTGGGAGGAAACCTTTGTTCCAGACTCAAGGTTAAATTGCTTCTCCCTCCAGCTCAGAACACTATTGCTTATCTCACTGGAAAGGTCAAGGCTTCAGTGTGGACAGATGGCCACTTTTGTGGTCATGTATCTTAAAGACCTTGCCTATTTTCTAGATCAGAAGCAATGTCTCCAAAAGCCTGAAGTCAAGGAGTGGGGGTCTTATCTCCATAATTTAAGGGCTACTGAAATAAGGATGGTTGGTTGAGAGTTCTAGTACAAAGATCATCTCATCCTTGGTGTTAGCAAAGGCCCTAACAAATGGAAGTCAGTCCAAGGTCTCTGTATGCTCAATGACAGAGTGGCTCCACTCAGTCCAGTAGTTCCTAATTCTCACACTCTCCTCACCCACATTCTCCTAAGAAGACTCCTGGGTCAGCATTAGATCTTGTTTGTTTGTTTGTTTGTTTGTTTTCAAGACAATGTTTCTCTGTGTAGACCTGGCTATCCTGGAGCTTCCTATGTAGTAGACCAGGCTGGCCTCAATTTCAGAGATCTGCATGGCTCTGCCTCCTGAGGGCTGGGATTAAAGGGGTGCACCACCTATTCAGTGCTAGATCTTAAAGACAGTTTCTTAACTATCTCACTCCACCCCATAATCAGTTTCTATTTGCTTTTGAAGATCTCACAGGCAGAGCAAGACAAAGTACCTGTACTAACCTATTGCAGGAGTCTTGAGACAGTCTGCCTTATTTGGCTTAGTTCTTTTCCAAGCCTTGACTGGATGAATTCATCTGAAGATCTTCTAGATTCAATATATAGGTGTTCTTCTATGTGGGTTAACCAAACAAAAACCCATATCCAGAGAGAAGTTCCCCACCTCTTAATCTCCAAGGTGACAGAGACTATAGGCTCTCTTTGGGAAAGACCCAGGTATACAAAACCCAAGTTGCTTATTTGGGCCTCGTCTTGCCAAAAAGGACCACAGCTTTAGGACCAGAATGAGTGTGACCCATCTTGACTTTCCTGGCTCTCCCAAGCCTTCTCCTCCAAACCCTCATACAGATGAAGGCCTTTCTGGGAGCCATGGGATACTGTAAAATTTAGATTCTAAATCGGGCCCTCAAGGATACTCAATCTCAAGAATTCACCAGAGCTAAATGGACTCCTGAGTCCTAGCAAGCCTTCCAGAACTTTAGAAAGATATTAACCAACACTCCTGCCTTAGGCTTGCCTCGTAAGCCTAAGTTTCACCTGTAGATAGTTGAGAGACAGAGAACAGCTCTGGGGTATTTCGCCAGTCCACTGTCCATTTCCTCAAGTCATACAGAGAGCTAAGGAATTAGGTCAGACAGCCAAGGGCTGGTCAGGATGTCTGTGAGCAGTTGTTACCTCCAGATTCCTGATTCCTGAAGCAGAAAAGACAACCCTTAGGCACCCCTTCAGCATTCACAAGCTTCATTACATGGGGTCATTCTAAATTATAAGAGAATCCTCTAATTCAGTGGTTCTCAACCTCCTTAACACTACGACCTTTAATAGAATTCCCCATGTTGTGGTGACCCCCAACCATAAAACTATTTCCATCGCTACCTTATAACTGTAATTGTGTTACTGTTAGGAACCATAATGTAATATGTATAGAATATATATCAGTCCTTCATAATATTAAGAGTAATATTGAAATTACTCTCAATACCTGTCCACATCTGAACCTAGCCATCTATTTTCCAGAAAAAGAAGGGGCACCTCTTTAGTGCTATCAGGAGGTCCCCTGGAAAACTGTGTAGCTGATCCCGGTCTCTCCTACCAAGCCCTGGAAAACCTTTACTTTGACCTCTATATAGATGGAAGTTTCTTTGTAAAAGAAAGAATTTGGCATGCAGGATATGAAATAATCACTTGCATTAAAGTACCTGGATCAGGACCAATATCCCCCAGACTCTACTACTCAACTAGCTAAGCTAAAGTACTCATTTCTACCTGGAACTGAACTGTCCTAAGGAGAAAAAAAAAAGTCAATATTTATTTGCACCAAATCCAAATATGGCTTCCCCACCCCCCATGCCCATATAACCACATGGAAAGAAAGAGGCTTCTTCCTAACTACAGCTGAGACCCCTATAAAGTAATTTTCAAGAAATTCTTGGGCTCCTGAATGCAATCCTTTTGATCACTCAAGCGTCTGCAACCCACTATCCTAGTCATGATTTAGGAGATGCTCTAGTGGCAAGAGAAAAATGATGCCCTCTGAGGCCCAGAGAGCAGCACTGGACCACAAGGAATGGCCCATCCTCTGAGAGGAATTCTGCTGCTTCATGAAAGAGCCAACAACTCTGGCAAGAAACCACTTTAGATGTTAAAAACCAGAAATCACCAAGGATCAGGATAACTCCTAGTCAGTGACTGTCATTGTCCTACAGTGGAAGCTCTAAAGACACTCATCCTAGTTAAGAGAATGTTCAAGGGACAAGGCTCTAAAAGAAAAAATTCACCAATCCATCGGGTAGTACAAGAATATGAGATATGTCATGACATAACCCCTCAAAAAGGCATCTCCAGCTTTTGGCACCACAGACAGGGCAAGCTATAATTTAAAGCTTGCTACTTCTGTATTATCATAATAAAACATAAATCCTGTTACTTTCATACCGACAATACTGTTAGTGTGGTGTTTACTCTCTGTAACAGGGGCGCTTTTTACTCTGTATCCTATCATTTCTTGTCCCATGTGGTCCACACCACCTTTACAATAATTATTTAAAAGGCAAATGTATTACTTGGATTCCTTTTGCTGTGATCATCACCATGACCCAAAGCAACTTGGAGAAGAGAGGGCTTGTTTCAGCTTACTGTCCATCATGAGGGCAAGTCAGGGCAGAAAGCTGGAAGCAAGAACTGAAGCAGAGGTGATGGAGGAGCGCTGCATACTGGCGTGTTCCCATGGATTGTTTACTTGGCTTTTTTTTTACACAACTCAGAACCATCTGCCCAGGGTTGCACCACCCACAGTTGGTGGGGCTCTCCCACATCAATTGTGAATCAAGAAAATGTCCTCCAGACTTGCCCACAAAAGAAACTGATGGAGACGGTTCCTTCTCCCAGATGCCCTAGCTTGTGTCAAGTTGACGAAAACACTAACCAGCTCACTAAGCTTTGAAATTATGTAATTTTAACCTTAACTTCATTAGCATCAAGTCACCAAAGGATGCAGAAACAAAAAAATAGACCAACAGTGGAATGACTTAAAGTTCTCTGTAGCTAAAGTGCTACATAAACCAGTCATAATGGACTTAATGGAGTCTCTTCTGAGGGCATTGCTTTTCACTCTAAATGAAACTCAAACAAGTATGTGTGCTTTGGAGAGTACTAAAGGCCTCCTTTAATGCCCTTTCTACTAAAGGTCTGTTTCCTAATCTATACAGGAATTTGCAACAAAACAGCCATTTTTCCAGCAATTATGGTCTACCCTTTTTCAATATTGGTTACCTTTAAAATACATTTTTAAAAAATCAGCAAACTATTAAGGCAATAGCAAACACTGCACATAAAATACCTTCAAAAGAAGAGGGTACTTGCATATTCTCTGGATAGGAGTCACTAAGTATCCTTCCAGGGGAACGTCTGTGTTCTTCCGTCCTCCAAGCAGCATGCAGTTCTGTGGTGAAAATCAACATAAGTACGCCTTGAAAACCTGAGGCTGTGAACTATTCTGCCCATAACATCTTAGGCTGAAAAGTTGTGAAAACAAGTCCTTATATACCATGTCTCAAGACCCAGTCGTTCATATTTATTACAAAACCCAAATGAGCCTATAACTTAGAATTTAAATCACATATATCCTTCTGATCATGAAGGGGAAAGACTTACAGGGAGGAAGGGAGAAGGGGAGAGGAGACAGAGAGAGAGAGTGAGAATGGAGAAACGGGGAAAACAGATGTATTTTGTTTATGGGAAGTACATCAATGTGCTTGGAGAGAGGGGTCAGCACTTAGGAGAGCTAAGAACACTTGCTACTTTTGCCATGGAGCCAGGTTCAGCTGCCAGTACACAGACAGGGAAGCTCACAACTGCCTGTAACTAAAGTCCCAAGGTTCGTGATGTTCTCTTCCGGCCTCCATAGGCACTCACACACACACTGAACACACACAGACGAGCAGACACATACAGGCACACATACAACCACAGAAGTAAAAAAAGCAAACAAACAAAAAAACAAAAAAACAAACTACTTTTTAAAAGCGCATCGTGCTGTAGGAAAGCAGGCATAAAGACGCTGGGTTCTCCCGTGCAAGTCATGACTGACACATGCTGAGCTCATTTCAGAATCATCCTCGCTTCCAAAATGGAACTCTTCTGCTGCTGTCAGAATGGAATGGCACTGTGGCCAGCAACCTCAGGGAGGATCTCCACTCCAGCAAGGAGAATGGAGAAATGCCCGCACACCAGCAGTCACGGCGAGGTGGGCACAAAGTAGCTTTAGCTCACCACAGAGTGGAGGTGAAGAGAAAAGCCACTTGAAAATGGCCTTCAGTCCTCTGAGCCAAACTACAGAGAGGAAGACCTGTGCGAGTCTCGTTTCCGCACAGCCTGCCACAGTGGACACACAGAAGCGGATGTGACCTGTCAGGCAGGAAGAAGAGCTTCAGACGGCTATGCCGGGGGGTCAGCACATTCCTTGTCACTATTGTATAACAATGTTCCATATGAATTGTGAGGAGGGGCCAAGCACTGAAAGAAGAACATTCAAAAAGCACAACACTTGGGGGCTGGAGAGATGGCTCAGTGGTTAAGAGCACTGTCTGTTCTTCCAAAGGGCTGAGGTTCAATTCCCAGCACCTACATGGCAGCTCACAACTGTCAATAACCCCAGTTCCAAGGGATCTGACACTTTTACACTATTGCACATGAAATAATATTGAATAAACAAACAAACAAACAAAAAGCACAACACTGGAGCCGAGTCCTCCCCTGAATGGGGCAGCAAAGCCTCAGTCTCAATATGTGTACCTAGTTAAGGATGATCACTTCACCTAGACATCACAGAAAACATAGCAGCCAAGAGTCTTCAAAGTCTGTATGGCCATTTTCCCTGGGAGAAATTCTCAGACACAGTCACTCCCATCTTATAAAATTCCACGAGTGCTTCAGAGTTTCTTGTTCTAGCATGTGTTAGCAGCTGTAGAAATGTGGTGACACTCTTTCACGGCTCTGGCATGAGGGGCCCTCAAAAGTCCTAGGTGGTTATGACATTTTCTTTCAGTGAGCGTTGGGGGGGGCAGTTATGTGTATGCATCCTTGCATGTTGTGGACACCTTTATGTGTAGTAAGCATGCTCAATGGTGCATGCACATGTGACACGTGCCTGTGAGAGAGCCAAAGATGATGTCAGAAATCATTCTCGCTCTTTCACCTTATTCAGTAAGACGGGTCTCAATGAGACAGAGCTCACCAAAATGCCGAGTCATCCCAGGCAGTTTTCTCTGGGGAATCATATCTCTCTCTACCTTCTAAGGCTGGGTTCTAGGTGGACACTCACTCAGCATTTACATGAGTCAGTCCCAGGGATCAGAGCATCAGATTGTCTTCATGCTTGCACAGTAAGTACTCGTACTGGTTGGGTTTTGTCACCGTGACACAGTTAGAGTCACCTGGGAACAGGGAACCAGTGGACACATTTTCAGAACCTTGTCTGAATTAATGATTGGTGTGGGCATGTACAGTCCTATCTATGCCACAGTCATAAAACACACACACACGTCTACTGAAATAAGATACAGAGGATTCTCTGACATCAAAAACTTCCCTAGAAAATACCATCATCACTCCAAGCCCGGAGACTGTCAGATGAATTCCAAAGGATGACTGTTACTATCCCTCACTTTATGAATAAGGAAACTAACACCAGAAATATGATGGATATGCTAATGTCATCTGATAACCTATGTCCCATTAGTTCCAGAGTAAGGATTATCAAGACAGATTTTGTCTGCTGGAGTATGCTGTGAGTCACCTGACCACCACGCTGACTCCTCTTCATTCCTGTAGATCTGGCTCTGACTGTGATAGCCTTTCTCGTGAAGACTAACACTAATCATTCCTATACGTCATTTCTACTAGTTTATCTGGGAATACCTTTGCCTTCATTTTTGAAGGATAGTTCATTTGATAGAACTCTTGATTGTGTCTTTCCTTCTCCTTACTTTGACTTGGACTCCACCGATTCAACTGCTTCTGATAAGAGCAAACCTATTCTTCTTTTTATTGCTTATATTGTTTACAAACTACTTCAGTTTCTTCTTGCCACTCTTAATACTTTGTCTTTCCATAGTTCAGCTACACCGTGGTTAGATGATGATAATAGCCTTGTTTTTCTTATTTGGAGATAAGCATTTTTTTCTTTTTAATAAATTTTTACACACTTGCTTATCGCCCAAGTAGAATGTGACTATGATCTTAGCTACATTGAGGAAGTGATAAAAGGAAGGTCTCTCAAAACTACAAATGTAATACATACTCAAGAAAGACCACTCCTGTGGACAATCTACAGCTACAGAGATTTTCCCCTAACACCCACAATAAGGCAATGGTGCCTGCTCATACTGTTTCTAGTCAGCAATCTACAGAAGGTTCTAAGCTAGATAATGCAGGAAGGAAAAGAAACAGAAAAATAAAACTGTGCTAAGTCAAGTAGCAAGATGCTGGCAACAGAATATACCCTAAGACTCTGAAAAGCACTGCTAGACCCAAAGCATGAATAATCCCACATGATATTAAGATAACTCCAAAAACAACCAGTGCCAACAAAATAATAATACCTAAGTGGAGAGTTCTTAAATATGACAAGAAAAGCATGGCCATAATGAAAAATATTAATAAATTATTTCATCAGATTTTAAAACTTTTGATTTTCCAATTTTTTAAAAAATTGAAAAACACGGCTGGGAAAAAAATAGTGGAAATTAATGTATTTGATACAGAAATTGCTCCCCGAACTAAGAACACTTGTAAGTCTCCATAAGGTAAACACTCCAATTTAAAAATACACAAAAGATTTGAATAAAACACATTACCAAAAAGTCATAGGCATGGGTAGTGAGCACAGAAAAGCATGCTTAGTTTCAAATTCAGACTGCACTGAAATACTATACACCCACTAAGCTTGGCTATAATCATAAGGCTAGTCACACCAAGTGTTGGTAAGGGGCAGAAACCCAGAATCTCAGCGCAGGGTTCTGGAGATGGCTCCGCCATCATGGAAAACAGACCTAGAGTTTCTTAGTTAAACTTACCATACGACCACCAATTTCACTCTCAGTTTCTACTCAAGAGGATGAAAATGTGTGCCCCCAGACAGGCTTATACATGAGTGCTCATAACGCCATAATTTATGGAAAATTATAAATTTGTCACACCTGATGTTCTTTAAAAGACAAAACAGATGAACAGGATATGGCAAATCTACACAATGGAATATGTAATAATGTAATAATGAATATAAAATAAATACATGACAAAGCTGGATATTAGAAAAACTACTAAAAATAACAGAAGCCAGGCCCACCAGACTGCCCTGTATGTTTCTATTTGTACAAAATGTACAAGAATTTGAAATCTTATCGCTAATCTCAACCGTTAAGAGGCAGATGGGGTGTTACAAATTTGAGGCTAGACTGGACTAAGTATTAAGACTATATGAGAGGAAAAAAAATTTTTTTCTGGAAAAGATCACATAGAAAGCAAATCTGGGTGGCCTGGAGCCAATGATTGGAAGGGAAATGGGCTATCAAGAGACAAGAGGGGCTGCTGAAGAGCATGGAAATGCTCTAAAGCTGGACTTTGGGCAGAAGGCCTAACAACTCCTCTCACTCAATCAGGTGCTCGGAATGACACCTCACAGCTGTCAAGACATGCCTTTATGTATGCTACCTTAAAGTTGACCCTGAATCCTGATGCCTTTATAAAAACTGAGTAAGGTATGTGTGCAGGACAGCAACGGGGCTTTCCTCCTGCTTCCTTCCTGTGACAGCCCGACTTCTGATCCTCTGAGGTGTAAACAGAACCTCAGGGCCCCAGGGAGCTGAGAATGTAAGGCAAAGGTGAACTCTGACCTAAGCTCTTGGCTGACTAGGAACCTATTATGAGATTGCACATGCAATTCCTGGTCAACCAGGAGAGGGCATTAGCAGTGTTTGCGACACAGGAGCTCCTCCCAGCTCTGCATGCTTCTGTTGTCCATGGACTAGCTTTAAACTCAGGAAAGCTTGTCACATGCCTTCTTACAGCTAGTGCCCTTAAACAACGCCAGCATACGGTATCAGGTGAGGATGCGCTTACCAAAAGAAACGTCCGGATTGTTCTTATTTTGTTCAGTTCAAGAAGCAGTTTTTGTGCCTTTTCGTGGTTGCTGCAATATTCATCATAGATACGAAACTTGTCTTTCTGTAAATTAAAGAACAGAATAAATCAGAATCACTGTATATCACTTTGGAGTCTTAACCCATGTGACATGCATAAATAAACTCTACAAAGGTCCATTATCTTAAGACATACACTATGTATATATAAATTTTTATTTATTCCCCCAATTCATAAGTATGTCCTAGAAAAAGACAGATAAATTTACCCCATATGAATGCAATAATATGAGTAAGCTAAGTGGTGTCAGAGAATGAATTTCTTTTTACCTTTGTACCTTTTGTTTTTGTTTGTTTGTTTGTTTGTTTGTTTGTTTTAAGATCTTACTTCTGAGCTGGAACCAGTGGAATAAATGTACTTATCCCAGTAAAAAAAAAAAAAAAGTGACAGAACCCCGAGGTCCACATTAACCAATCCTGGCAGTTGTATTTAAGATGGACATGGACAAACAAGAAAATATCCAGCAACAAGTAACTACGATAACGGCAGGCCCTGAAAATGTGACCTCCCAGTAATTACTTCATAGAGAGATGTTTAAGACAGAAAGGTCAAGAAATGCTTAGAGCTACTTTCACACAGCCTTTATTCTGTAAGAAATGAATAAGAGCTCCCAAATAAGACTGCTCAGTGGAAATGGCAGGCCACTGATGGACAGAGATGTGACCAAGTAAGATCTTCTAGTAGTTTAAGCTGTTAGTAAGCAACACAGTCTTCAGTGTTAGAGGGAATTCTTTCAAAAGATGAAGACTTTTGCTACCACAATCTCTGGGACCTACCATCTGTAAAAGCATTCTCAGAAGAGTTATAATTAATAGCTTTCAAAGGAGCCCAGTGGAAAACACAAATAATTTTTTGATCAAATATGAGAACAGAAGGATGTCCTACATAATTTCAAAGAAACACACTTAGACACAGTAAGCACGATTTCATATAGCCAGCAGCGCCAGTGTTGAATTACTTGCCTCAAAAGATGGAATGAGCCAGAACAAGAGAAGAGTTCAGAAAGAGTGAGTGACACTTATGGATGTGAGATTCATAATGTGGTACTAAGGAAATGGCTGTCACAGGGCAGAGTTCCCATGAGCATCCCTGGCCTAAGATGACAGTTCTTCCAACTGCCAGGGGAGTCTGCTTCTGTGAAAGGAAACAGGCTTGAGGAAGCGGATATGAATACCACAGCTTCCAGCCATAACCAAGAAACGAACAGTTTAAACCACCCAGATCCCAGGAGCACCTCCCTTTGATATAATTCTATTTATGAAATAAAGATTACAAAAAGAGCCTGTTCATCCCCTATAGATAAAGAAACTACAAGATAAACGACTAAGTGGGAAACATTCACAGAACTTCAGTTGGATGTAAATACTTTCATCTAGCAGTTGAAGTGAGGCAGTCATTGGTTAGCCATGGGATCCTGGGAGGCATTCTGAGCATTGGCACCAATGGAATGGGATCAATAATGACATATTTTTTAAAACTTGTTCCTGTAAAATGAATATGCCTTCTAGTTCTTAAAAACAATAGCCCTTAAGCGGGTGGCTTTGTACTGTGCAAAGCAATTCCATCTTTCCAGCTAGCCTGTACAAACGCATGAAACTGATGACGAGACACAGAGTACATGTCCTAGACAACTGAGGCCCGGCCCTCACTCTTTCCATGGCACTCCAAACAAACTTTCGAGAAGCCACTCTGGAGGAAAATCACTGAGGGGAAGCCAGGGTCTGCTCACCTCCAGGTTTGTCACCATCCGACTAACAAAGGGACTTTCTGATCAATAAAGGGCCCCCAGGGCCATTAGAAGAGTGAGAATTTTCTGCCTCAAAAGAAAAATGTTCTATGTTTGAGCGAAACATAAAAATCCATTCATTATGAAACAGGCTGAATATTCATTAGAATCCAAAGCTACAGAGGATGTGACGGACTGGCTTGTGAGGAAAAAGAAAAGGCTGTTTATTCTTTGAGTGAAATGGTTGATGAGAAGCTCCTCCCCCTTTCTGGCTCTGAGGGCAAGACTTTATTGGCCTTAAAAGACCCCAAACTTCTGGTGTCTGACTTTACCACTCCTGCTGAATTCACACATACTACTCTGCCAAGATGCAATCCTTAAAATGAAGAAAGAAAGAGTTTAAAAATAAACAGGGCAAAAAAAGTAAACCATTATCTTACAAAGTGAAGGAAGCAGGTTCCTACTTCCTGCTGAGCATTGGGTTCGGGATGCAAGCATTCTTCCACAACTTTCAAGAATTCTCTGTGTACGGCAAGGATCTCCTCAATATTGGAGAATAACATCTGCAAAATGAATACATAAGGAAAAGCCGTAAATGCAGCTGTGAGACAAATTTGAAAAATCAAATTAAAAAGCCCGTGAGGCTAACATCCCGAGCAGATAGCTACACCACATCAACCACGTCTTCCTCACACCAGGCAAGCAGAACCCAAGTGCATCCGAACTTCTCTACTGCCACAGAACTCTGGGGATGAGGACACTATGCAGACACTCAGGAAAAAGCCCTGGTGGGCAAATCCCCGCCTGCCAGTCCCACCCTCTTCCCAGAATGCCTGTAAATTAACGTGTGGGCGGATTTGCTGACAAGCTTTCAGGAAGGGCCTTGACACTTTGAAAGGTATCCAGGGCCTTCCTTCCTCCTTCTGGCAGGTGCTTGTGTGCAGAAGTCACAGCTGGGTCAAGTGCAGGGTCAATGTGTGGCACCCAGGTGGAGTTGGGTGCTGCAGAAGACTAGCAACACTCTGGACCCTCAAACACCTGCACAGGTGTTTTCTTCCTCCTGGAGTCCCTGAGAGAGTGTTCAAATTCATTTGATCCATAAACAGGCTGCTTTTCTCTGAACCCAAAAGCTTGTAAACTAAAGTTTCCAATCGTAGAAATGTCTGCAAGTTAGATATATAACCTATAGGAAAATAGTTAGAAGACTCTACCAAACAAACAAACAAACAACAAAAACCCTTGGATTTTTCTAAAACAGTAAGTTAGCAAAATCAGCAGCCACTGCAGAAAGATCAATTTTCATTTACCTACCATTTTTTATTTTTTTTTCAAAACTTTTCACAACTTTTCCTGAGTGCGCATGTTGTTTGTGTTGGTGGGGGAAGGGGTTTGGGAGACAGGGGATAGAATGAAGATCCTCAAGCACTACCTACTCTCCAGCAACCCTGTGGCATTTCTCAGTTTGCTCCAGTGATGCCTGCGGTGACATTGTAACCATCCCAGGACACATACTGCCACGAAGCTACACCCCAGGACCCCTTCCCTACATCTTACAAGAAATGTTTATAGATCTACTTTCGGATTGAAATATTACTTTCTTTTCTGTACTCCAGTGGACCATCCAAACCTTGCTCATTCGAGATCACAGAGACTGGAATTCCCACTTTCCCCATATCTTGCCTTCTTAAACTACTCTGGCAACTTCCTGTCATCTCTCCCAGCCTTCTTCTCATAAATCCTGCGGTTCTAGGCTTACTTCTTTTTTTTTTTTCAATGCAGTTTATTCAGGAACATTGAACAATCCTCGGACCCCGGGGAAAGCCAGCCCACAGCTTAAATAGCCTCTGGGTAGCCAACCCAGGCGTGCCACGGTGGCAATGCAGATAAGTCCACATATATGGAAGCAAGCCAGATCCTCAGCCTTAGCCAAATGTGGAATTGTTCATGACAGAGAGCACTCACCATCGGGAAGGTGGAAGGCGGAAACCAGCTCCATCTTTAAGGCATAGCATTCCGCAGCTCTCTACAGTTCCCCCTTTTTGTTTTAGACGCATCAGGCAAGAGTAGAGGTCTGATCTCTGATATTAGAAATAAATTGGGACTTTGTACAGATGTTCATATTTAGGCTTACTTCTTATGCACGATTTTCTTCATCTTTTCAAATGGTTTACTTGGTAAACACAAGAATTCTCTACAAGGTGTCCTCTCCCTTTCTTTCAAATTACCACTGTTACGGAAACTCGCAGTGGAGCTCACAGCAAACTGAAGGGCCCTGAAGGAACAGCCTATGAACACAGGTACCTTCAGGGTACCCAAGCTTGGCTCAGGGGCTAAAGCTGCCTGCTCACCTTCACTGTTTCCTCCGTCACATTTTTGTCAAGCTTTGCTGCTGCACACTGGTTCATTCGGTGCAAGAAGGCCTGTGTGAAACAAGAGAAGACATTATGAAGGCACTGGTCAAAATGAGACAGTCCAATACAAAACACCAGCACCTAGCAGTGGGCCTGGTGCTACACACCAGTAATCCTAGTACTTGAGTGGCAGAAGCAGGAGGACTGCCTGGCGCTCAACACGAGCCTGACCTCCACAAGCCTTTCTAGGCCATCCAAGGCTATGTGCTGAGACCTCGTTTCAAACAAAACCGAAGTATAAATGTGCTAATTGCTCAATATAAAAGTTTTTTCAGAGACTCTTGTGCACTGTTGCTCCTGCCTGAGAATTTTACTTCCATGACAATGCTGAGGCAGAGACATAAATGATCGAGTTTATATGAATTAAATTCATCTACCTGGTCCTCAGAATTCAAGGGTAAACAGTAAGAATCAGGTGCTTCCCAAATTTTAAGTGTTGCAAAGTATAGAAAGACTAAAATGAAAAATGGCATTTCGACTGCAAATGCAAAAGGACCTCACATTCTTTTTTTTTAATTATATTTATTGCTTTAAGAAATGATTTTCAAATTGACCTCTTGAACTTCATATGCTTGCCTAATTCATATATATTACATGGAATTTTAGGAAACGTAAAAAGACAGCGTGTACAATACCTTACAAGAGTGGTTTTCAACCTTCTTACTGCTGCGACCCTTTAATACAGTTTCTCATTTTGTGGCGACTCCCAACGATCAGGCTATTTTTGTTGCCACTTCGTAACTAATTTTGCTACTGTCATGACTCGTAAGGTAAATATCTGTATTTTCCGATGGTCTCAGGTGACCCCTGGGTCTCAAGCCACAGGTTGAGAACCACTGTCCTATGAGAACCGAAAATCTGAGGAATAAAGTCAATGCTGGTGGTAGGTTTTTGTAATAGAGGTTGTTTGAAGGGAACAAGGACCTCCCGTTCTAAAGTGACCCCCTCAGTGCTGTGAGATGAAGGGAGGGAGGCAGGAAGGAAGGGGGTGTGGACAGGAAAAGAGAGCTAGGTACATCAGCACAGCACGCTCAATTGTCGATAACTGCTTTCAGGACTGGTCCTTCCCCACTTGTATGTCACCACACTCATGCTTTGTAAGAAGCAAAAAATTAAATTTCTGTGTTTAGGTCAGAGTTCTTCATTGGCCTAAGTCTTTCGGAATGAGTCACGGGCTAAGGGAGCTGCTCAGTGGTAGAATAATGAATTGCCTAGAAATCCCTGTATTTAATGCCCAGAATCCGGGAAAGGGGGTGGGAGTGGCAGTTGTATTTAGAATAATTAGACTGAAACTTCTTACTGATAATTAAGCTTTCACTAAAGGCTAAATACAGAAGAATTCTTAAGACATAGTGAGCCTTAAACTAAAGAGTTTAAAAAGAAAAGAAACTTTCCACCTAGTAAACTTAGCTTATATCCTCAAGACATTATTCGTAATTTTTTTTTTAATCTAGTGTCCAGATAAGATCATTTCAAGGACTGGGGATATTGCTCAATCACAAGTATCAGAAGCCCTAGGCCAATTCCCCAGCACCACAAAAGTTCAAAAAGATCATCGATCCTTTGTCTGCCTTGGAAACACTGCCACCATGAGCCGAGTGAAGGTATGCAACATCCAGGGCACACGACAGTTTAGGTCGCCTCTGGCTACGACATTTAACAAATAAAAATTACAATAAAAGTTGTACCTTTGGCATATTATGTTTATACATTTCAGGCACTAACAAAAACTGATAATGACTAAGAAATTGCTTAAAATATCCCCAAATTATCACCTTGACAAGAATAATAGCTGGGACAACAGTCCAGCTAAAGACAACCTGAAAATACATGTCACGCTTAAAGTGGGCTTTTCTTTAATGTCATAATTCTACCTCTAAGAATCTGTCCTAGGGATATATTCTGACAAAGAGACTCATTGGCCTTAAAGGCAATAAAGATCCACCCATATAGAAATTACAAAATGCACTGTTCATGTTGCAGGCTTTAGATGGCAAAAGCATAGCCAGACGTGAATGTAATGAAAACTATACCCGTATATATGACAAGTTGGTGGAAATGAATCACAAAGTGGCATACTTGATATGTAAACAGATATATGTGTATATATCTGTTAACACATGTTATATGTTATCTGTTAACATCAGTATATGTTAATACTGAGGAAAAAAAATGTTCAGAATACTCCAAAACTGCAAACAGTAGCTGCTTCTGCCTAGAAGTCAGGAATGAGACTTCTGGACATTAATCACCTTTTGAATATTTGTCTGTGGGCACATTATCACTTTCGTTTTAAAAACAAAGCCTCCTTAAACAAAATCAAACAAGCAAGCCCCTAGATCTGACCCACCACTAGCCTCAGCACTAGTTTTTATTCCTGATTCATCCAGTTCAAATCTCAGATTCCCTAACCACAGGGCCAAAGCAAAATAATAACCCTAACTCTCTTGCCTTCATTAAAACAAATATAAAAGTATGGAGTATAACCTTAAATTTTATTAAAACATGATATAAGCATGAGATCAAAAGAGCTCAGGGCTCCAAAACACAAGCCAGCCGGCAATGGGTGCTCAGCCTCACTTGGGTGAGCTGGTGGCTACTTCGAAAACAGCCGGCCGCTTTCTCCCCTAGATGGGCACCATGGTGGCAGCAAGCTGCACCGATTCGCTGGTGAATGGGGGAAGCTCAGAAGTGCAGCTCAGAGGATGCCTGGCCCATTTGTTTAATGTGAAACAGGGACTTATAAACCTTAGGCAATGGGAGGATTTTTGAGGGTAAAGGTATTTGATTAAAGGGAGGGAGCTAGGGGTGCCAGGATACTTCATTTATGTGCAGGGGTATAGTCCTAACAAAAAAGGAGAACTCAGTACTTAGTTATCCTATGGGCGTCGGGGTGGGGTCTGTGTCTGTTTGGGGGGAAGATCTCTAAGTACAGTTAGAGGCATGGATAAAGGTCATTGGTTGAAAGCTAAGAGCTCATTAGTATAGGGTGCCAGGAATTTCCAGGAATTCCAGATGCTTGCTGAACAGGTTCTACTGGGAGAAAGGAAGTTGAGCATGATTTTTCCCTAGGGACTTTGTAACATTCCTCAGGTAGGGCTGAGGGGACTCAGGCTTCCCAGATCAGCCAGAGAAGAAGGAGTCCTGCTGTCCTGTTTGCACCAAGCTCAGGGGCTGTCTGAAAATGCCAGACTTTGACCTTAACAGCAGAGTTCAACAAATTTTTGAGCCATGTACCTAAAGTGATACATAGTTGGCCATGGAAGGAAAAAGTGACCTTTGAATCTTGTAGCTTTGAGTACCCATTTTGATTTGTATTAGTCGGTTGAATTTTTAATTTCAGATTTGTTTGTCTTGAATACTTTGCAAATACTCATCCCAACATGATCCTCGGCTTTTTCTATTTATCTTTACAATAACATGAATGTTTTACTTGCCTAGTTTACATTTCACATTTACCACATAGTAAACAGGTGATGTCTCTCGTGTGAGCAAATGTTAAACTTCACCTCTGCAATTATAAACTTTTCTTCATAAACAGGACCAAGCACATTCTTCGACCACTAAATGAAATCCTGAACGTGGTGAAACTGAACCAAAATAAGAGCTGGAAGGGAACATACAAACTAATCAAGTATACCACCTAGTAATCTGAGGTTTGTATCTTCTGTCTTCCATAACATGGTGGAATGTATTGCTGAACTGCATAAAAAATGAACTTGGAACTTACTAGCACGTCTGACCAGTCATTCTCCAAGCTCCTTGGTTTATACAGCAGGAAAAGCAGACTTTAGATGGCTTGCTGGGAATGTGCAATCATGAAAACTCTGGCATTTTTAAAAAATGTTAAGTCTTCCGTCCCAAAGATAAACATAAATACATGTTTTGAGGATTATCTTTTAACAGGCTGTATCTACGGTTTCCTTGAGGTTTAGTAACTGGGCATTAAAGCTTCTCAAAGCAACTAAGGAAGAATCAGCAAGCCAGTCACAAAGGCATGGGAGGGGGATTCACAGGCTATTCTCTTCTTTTATTCATTCACCCAAGTCCACAATTCCACTGGAATGAGATGCTTTTTGCCTCAACACAAATATATTTCAAATTAATCCCGTAGAAAACAGCTTTTAATACTCATGGTTCACAGCATTCTGTTGTGTTTGAGACATGGAAATTCTAGATGCAGGCTCTGAACCCTTCCTGAAACGCGGAGAAAGAAGACTGATCTAGTTTGCACTTTGATCAGGACTCTTCGGTGGCTTTAATAAGGCAGGTCCAGAGCCCGCCTTCCGATAGATGTTGGTTTGTTGATTTTCCAAAAACAGCCGATAACAGAGTTAAAGAAACTAGCAAGGGAACTGCAGTAGCAAAACAGATTCACGCATCTCGCGCTTTGTTTCAACTCTACATCAAACAATGATCGTCTCTCTATATCACCCCTTCATCTAGCCACTGGGAGTTTCATGGAACGTGTCAGAAAATGCCTCCCCCACGAGTCACAATCCAGGTTTCATCAACTGTTCACTGCAGTTTTACATCCATGTCAGCACACGCTCACCCTATAATCAGACCCCTAACAATGCTTCCACACACATTTTCTGAGATCCCAGTGGTGTGTGCTATCATTCCACCACGGTGAGCAAATGCTTCTTTCTCTTTATCTCTTCTTCCGTGTTGTTTTCCTCTGACTATATGCTAAGAAAAAGCTTATACTAAATGCCAAATTTCAAACACTAACTAAAGTTAAATAACACCAAAATAGCCTAGATTTGCTACCAAGAGAAGAAACTCACCAGATAGAAAAGAAAAATAAAAGTTCTTTCTTATTGGATCAACTGTGCTGCTACCATCCAATAGCAAGCCAAACCCACAGCTTCACTCTTGGCATGCATTTGGATTTGAAAATTTCAAGGCTCTAATCTCCTTAAGCTAATTTTTGTCCTTCCACTTATTTTCATCACCTAGAAATGCCCCCCTCCCTCGAAGTCCGACAAGTTTTAGTATTTTACACTTTACATTCTAGACACTTGGTGTCAAGCTGAGTTCAACAGTAACGTGTAAGCATTAAACTGTGTTACTCCCATGAGTATTCCACATATAGAAATATCTCAGTGTCATTAGATGACCTTGGAAATGTAGCTATGAAGAGCAAGGAATGAATTTACATGTAAAAATGAAAAGGGCAAATTTCAAAAGGGTCTGTACTGTTGCAGAAAACAAATGTACTCATTCTACGAAAAAGATGTAAAAACATTAAGGGTAAATGTTTCTTCTTCCCCTTTAAACTTGAAAGATTATCATTTCTCAGTTCTTTGGGATATCAATAAAATTTGTTTTTGTTTCTTCCTGAAAGCATAAATCTTGATAATTAGACAAGACTGTCTTTGAATTTGCCTTGAACATCCAGCTGATAGTGATGTCATTATAAGGGAATGGAGAAAATTCAAAGGGAAAAAAGGATTTGAGGGTGGGAGAATCAGCTTGCTGGGGATATGTACAGTTTGAAACGCCTACTGAGCACCAAGATGGAGACATTAAACAAAGGGTTGGCATGCCATTTGAGTTCTAAAAGATTCTTTTGCAGTCTCTGGGGTGAGATCATTACCCAGTGTCACTGGCATGGAGATGTAACTTGGAAAAGGAAGGAGAGAAGACCATGGGCCTCAGTCCATAAAGAAAGTATGCAGAAGAAGATGGCAAATGGCTTCAGGAAAGAATCCAGGGCCTCTCCAAAAGGCAGGGTATGTCAGAAAAAGGCACAAGACACAAGAATCCCAATAAGAGAAAAGTAAAGATAGGAAAACAGCGTCACAAACAACAGGGCAGGGGAAAATTAAAGACAGAGAGGGGACCAATTGTTTCTGATATGCCAAACAACCAGGCAAGATATAACAGACACATTTGGTCCCTGGTGAGCCTGACCAGTCCGGTGGACAGAGAGGATGTGAGAAGATGGAGCCAGCCGACACAGAAAAGTTCTAAAGGAGTTCTGCTGAACACAGAAGACAACTTAGAAGATAGAGTTAAAAAACGACTGGACTGCAGCCAACTACCCTTCGTTTCACACAGTCATGTGACCTCACCTGAAACCCCTCCAGCCGGAGAATACTTACACTGGGGAGGGTTTTCTGTTTTTGTTTTCCAGATTTTTCAATATTTGCACAACACTCAGTGAGATATATATTGGTGATGTGACCAAACTTGAAACTGATTCATGTTTAACATATAACTTGCATGCACAGCCTGAAGATAAATTTACATGTTTTGAATAATTCTGTGCGTGAAACAAGCCAAGGGATTTTCTATTACTGTGTCATGCGAGTGTTAGAAAACGTTCTGATATGGGACTTTCAGCAGAGGCTTGCTTACCTTGCAACAGGTTTCATGAACACGGTTTCTGTGACTGCTTCCTGTCTTCACCAGGCTCCCTTTCCTGAACAGTCACTGAATCCACAGCTCTGAGTGCGTACTCCTCCTTCTACAAATGTTTTCCTATGATGATGTTACTATCTACGCTCTAAAAGACACTTTAATAATGAACTGCTGGGGAAAGCCAAGCATGTCTCTGTTCTGTGCCAGGCACTGTTCTTGGCAGCTGTTTAGTCTCCTCCAGGCTCCTTCACGCTAGTGAAAACTATGGTGAACCTCAAAGAGCCTTTTATTTGTTTGTTTGTGTCTATCAATGCCTAACACACTACACATTCAAGCAAAATCAATCTAACAATTAATAGATTCATTTATTTTAAGATACATAAAATTAATAATAAGCCCATTATACATTTATAAAAATAACCTTTTTTTGGCTTTAGAAAGATATTAGCTTTTTCCAAAATAATTTCTGTGAGAAGTGTGGTACTTGAAGCTAGAAAGATGGATCAGCATTGAGAGGATGGATGTTCCAATGTCAGCACACAGTCTGGGCGGCTCACAGGTTATAACTCCATATCCAAGGCATCAGAGGCCCTCTTCTGGCCTACATGAGTATGGGCATGAACCTACCCATACCTAGGCACAGGCACACACATAAATAAATAAAATCATTTTTAAGTGTAAACTGGCTGAGATGCTTGCAATTTTATTAATAGAAATCTTAATAGAAGACAGCTAGAACTTCATGTATTTTGTTGTATTGTTTAAGTGAAATTATCCAGAGAAAATACAAACAGATATAAACATATACTGAAAACAGGAATATGTTTCTTATAACTTATTCGGGTAATCCAGGATATTCTTACATAAATTAGCAAACTCAATTAACTATAATTTCTTAAAATTTAGTAGCAGTATATGGAATCTGAGGCCATACACAGTGAACTTTTCGCTGCTATATTAAAATCCACTGGTCTACCATAAAGGGATGTTATACTCAAGTGTGAATGCTTAAAATTTCAGTGTTAGTTTAATGATAGGTGAATCTATTTTCTAAATATTGACGATACAACACTACATAATGGTGGAAAACCCACATGTGTAAATAGCAGAGTCTAACTCATCAGAAAATTCTTCAGTATTAGGAAGCAGTCACCCTCCCAGAGATGGACACATATCTCCTAAAACTCAATGCTCACTTGAAAGCATGAATTTTATCACTACCAACAAATGCTATCAGCTGTTTTTCTAGAAGTGAGAGGCTCGCTTCGTTTATTGAGCAAATGTCTGCCAAATACCCAAATAGTCTAAAACAGAAACCATAGTTTGTCCTGAAGTCACTATTTCAAGTAAATATGATGTTTCCCAGCAACTCAAACAGCCCCACAAGCTCTTTTCCTGGAGACAAACACAGTAGCGGCTTATGTGGCCAAAATCCTTGCATATACAAAGAAAATTTTCAATATTTTGTTAGGAATATTCTTTGGGGGTTAGAAAGAGGGCTCAGCAGTTTTAAGCACTTGCAGAGGACCCAGCTTGGTCCCTAGTACCTACTCAGTGGCTCACAACCATCCATAACGCCAGCTCCAAGTGTTCAAATGCTCTCTCATTGGCCTCCCTGGGCACCAAAGTCATACATACAGGCAGAACACTTGTACATATGAAATGAAAGAAATACCCACCTCCCCAGAAAAAGAAGCTTAAAGACAACAATATTCTTCAGTGGAACTATCACCTTTCCCTCGATTCCCTGTGACTAGGGGCTTTTCATGTGTGTGCCCAGGTCTCCATTCGGTCAGTAACTTCCTATCTACACAATTTGTTCTATTCACTGCTGGCCACTGAATCTGAAAATAGTACATATCATGTTTAACTCTGCCTCAAGCACTAAAAGCTAGGTTCACAACCCAAAGGTCATAGCTGATGCTCTCAGAACTCTAGGTGGCTCTTGACTCTAAGGCTGACCCATTCTTCAAACCTCCTGCTTCTTGGGACAGTCTGTTCCTTCATGCTGACTTCACCCTATAACTGCGCCTGCCTAATGAATATAAAATACATCTTTTCATCTTTGAAAAAGATGATCATTTGCTCCTCAGCTACCATGGCAACATTCCATCCAGACAAAACTACAAAATCTTAGAAATACAAAGCCTTCTGTTAAGTACTTCAGTACCATTTTAAGGCTCAACCTCAAGGGTATTTATCAATCTAAAAGTCATTGAACAAGAATATACAACACCTGGATTACTCAGACAAAAGACTAAATTGCAGTGACATCAAAACAATGGAGGCCAAATTTCCCAAGGTAAGTCATTTATGTTTCTGCAAGGTCTAGGGCTAAAAGCATTTGTTACATCACTGTTATTGTCAGACTTTCTATATGTGCTCAACTTCCCATTACAAAACATTTTATTCCCTTTTCAGAGTCACTGTTAATTACAACTGAACTTCATGATTGTCTCAGAGGCAGACAATTTTAAGCATACTCTCTGGATCTGAAGATAATGAAGGGGCTGTAAAGATGGCTCAGCTGCTAGGAGCACAGGCTGATCTTCCAGAGGATTCAGGTTCAGTTCCCACTACCCACATGTTGACTAAACTTTCCATAATGCCCGTTCCAGGGGATCCCACACCCTCTGTGGACCAGGCAAACATGTGGTACACAGACATACATGTGGCCATAACATCCTACACAATAAAAATACAAAGAAAACTGTTGATGAAGATAATTAAAACAATTTCCCATTCTCTACTTGACCCCAATAAGTCAAAAACCCTATATGAAAACAGTACTTTCTTGGAAGTCTTCGTCACTTGGTGGCATGTGATGGGAACATTATGTATCAGACACAGGCCTTCAGAGATGTTCAAGAGGTGACTGGCAATAGTGAAGGTAAGCCAAAAAGGAAACTAAAGAAAGTATTATGAGTAGAATTATAGCTTTACATTCAAGTATTAAGAGTAAAATGAAAATCATTTTTTTTTCATTTCCATGATAATGTAGGTTTGGTAGCTGTGCCTATGATCCTAGCACTGGAAAGGCAGAGACAAGAGGACCCCCTGGAGCTCAGCAGCCAGCAAGTCCTGTGGAATCAGTGAGCTCCAAGATCAGTGAGATGCTCATAAATAAATAAGTTTTTATATTGTAAAAAGCAATAAAGGAAGAGACTCAGTGTCAAACACCAAGAGAATCAGACCAGGGTCCACCTTCCTCAAGGGCACAACCAGCTTGGACCTACAGAACCCACACATTCACTTCATCTTGTCACACACATCATTCTTCTCCATTATGCTTTTCACTGAAGCTGATCCATAGCAGCCATAGAGTCTGTTCAAGTCTTTTAAGCTGAAGTCTGTTTTGCTTGTTTTTGCAAATTGATCTCTGTAGCCATTGCAGTTTGTAGCCGCAAGCTTGGGATTTTGCTAAATGCTTTTAACTCTCACAAATATTTAGTACCGATCATTCCTGAATTGTAAGTTTGAAAGTGCCGTTTGATTTTAAAGTGTTCAAATGAAACACTACCTTCATGAGAAAATAAAAGGGAGGAAATAAAACAGAGTAAACACTGCTGAACACTTTTCTGAACTATGTTACTTAACTCTTGGTTTCTCCATTAGATGAGAATTAACAACAGCTCTGGCACTTGTGAACACAAATGTCAAATAATGTCATTTTCTTTATTTTCAACTAGCATTTTTTTCAGGAGTATTTTTTTTTGTCAGTAAACCTTCTTAGCATATTTATCTCAAGAATCATTTGATTCCTGAAGATCCTGATTTCCTGGTACTGTTTGGGGTGACTGCTATCTCCTCTGAGAATAGTTAGACATACAAGCCAATTCTGGGGAGAAGTCAATTAAAGAAATCAAGGGAGACAAGAAAGCATGTGGGGTTGCGGTGGGTTGTTCAGAAGCCCTTCGAAGTTGACTCTCCACATACATCCTCCAAAAGATCTAGAAATCTCTACTCAACTCACATGTGACACAGGACCCTCCCAGGTGCGGGGTTCAGCTCTGTGGTGAGCACTTGGGAGGCCAGAGATTCCAAGTATCGGTTTCCTAGTCCATTAAATGAGGCTAGTGATAAATTCCTCATCTCTCAGAAGGATGGAGGGACTGAATGGAAGTAATTTTAGCTGGTTCTGTGTGCAGCACAGAGTGACGGTCCAATAAATACCAGCTGATGTTTCTGCTGCTGCCACAGTTATCATGAGCAACTATTGGACAACCCGCAGTCACAATAAAACCACCTCCACCGCTTATAACCGTTAACGGTTTGAGTGTCAAATGTGTCTGAAAGCTTGGTCTGCAACTGGCAGTGCGGCTCTGAGACTGGAGTCCAGCTGGCAGGCAGGAGTCGTAGGAGCTAGGTTAGCAGGTTGTTAGAGGCCCAGCCTACACAGAGGGCTCCATTCCACCGTGGTCAGCCACCACAATGTGAGAAAGCTACCTTCCAGACTCCCACAGCCAAGGACATGACTGGTTCTCACTGCCAGGAACACTGCCATGCCCTTCCATACCCTGAAACTGTGTGCCAAAATAACACCCTCTCCTTGTCATTTGCTTCTGTCAGGTGTAGGTTGTCCCCATAGCCAGAAAAGTAACAGCGTCGAGAGATGGTACCATCCTACACACTGTTAGCACAAGACATGACTCAAGCTCAAAATTCAACATAGGGTTTTCGTTAAGTGAATCTGACTTTGGAGCCAACAATTTAAGCCACATTATCAGGAAGTTGGAATCACTGGGATTTTTAAATCTCGTCTCCAGATGCTGGTTCTTTGTGTTAAAGATGCCAGCTGACCCTGACCCACAGCACAGATATTGTGTACATGTGTCAATCTTTCTACTCGTGCATTTACTTTCTGAACATTCCAGGAATTGATAAACTTACCAAGAATAGAAGGTAGTAAAGCACATGCTGTGTAAGATGAGAGCCAAGGTCGGATCTCCAGCACCCCCGTATAAAAAGCCAGACAGGCTGACTCAAGTCTGTAGCCCCTGCACAGGAGAGCAGAGACAGGCAGATCCCTGGCCAAGCTTGCTGGCCAGCCAGTTTATTCTATCAGCAGTGAGGAACCTTGTCTCTAAAACAAAGCAAAAAGGGACGGAGGAAGATACCCAGCGTCTACCAGCCTCTGGTCTCCACATGCCATGTGCGTGCACACACACAAGTACAGAAATACACTACACACACAACAACATGAAAAAGAGTGGAGGACAGAAACTTGATTCATTCAGGTTAAGTTACAAACCTAGCAGAGTTTCTTGTCTCGATGTTTATTACGTAAGGCATAATAAAAGCCGTACAACCTGTGTGAAGCAGGGCCAGGGCAAGCCCTGGGCTGCAGGTCTGATCATAATGAGAGTCACACGGGCTGATGATAAAACTGAAGGCCAATCTTCAAAACTGTCATAAGATGAATAGTCTCTATGCTACCAATGTCATCTAGTATTAATAAACCCATAACTGATAGTTTATCAGGCTGGCTTACAACATAAAAATCAAAATGCACTTCCTAGATATGACACATCCTTTTTCTTTCCTTCCTTCTTCCTTTCTTTCTTCCTTTTTTTCTGTTTGCCTTTCTTTCTCTTTTCTTGGTAAAGGAACTAATGTCAGAAGAAAATGGTAAAATTTTGCTGCTGTTAACCAAAACATCACAAAGAAAGGATGAAAAGAAAAAAAGATGCTTCCAATGTCCCATCTCTTTTCTGGTGATCTCTTACATAAAAGTGTGTTTTAGTTTCAAGGGAATCTGACACTTTCCTCTGGCATCAGCAGGCAATAGGCAGTCTGTACGTGTGGGACACAGACACACATGAGGCAAAACACCCACACCCACGAAACGTGTGTATGTGTGTGTGTGTGTGTGTGTGTGTGTGTGTGTGTGTGTGTGGTGTCACTTGTATACGTACAGGTGTCTGTGGGAGCCATAGGAGAGCCTGAGCTCTCTTGCAGCTTCAGTTAAAGATGCCTGTGAGACACCGGACACAAATTCTGGGAACTGAACTCAGATGCAAAGGCAGCATTCACTCTGAACTATGGAGCTGTCTCTCCAGCACCAGAAATGAATTCCTAAGAGCAATTCATACACTGATATGAATGTCTTTATGACTTTTCCTTAATTAGGCATTGTCCAAATTGCTTTATTTTTAATATTAAACAAATATTTATACTGCAATGTCAGTAGACTATTGTGCCTTTGATATAATACTTCATATTGTGCTGGTCAGGAATTTACATTGATGGCAGATAACTTAAATAGCACAACACAATGAAAGAAAAGGCCAAGCGGGAAGCACAATATAGATAATATTTTCAAGCACAGCTTTTTCTCTGGCACAGGAAACGGGTCATTTCCCGAATTTAAAGTGCAGAACACTATTCCTGTTCAAGTCGTTATTCAAGAATCCAGTTCCCATGAAAAGGAAATGTTAGCAGTGGGGGAAGGAAAACAACCCAAAGAAAAGTCAAGATCCTGAGCAGAAGCTCTGCTCCTCTCTGGCACCCAGATCCTCTCTTTTCTGACCCTGTGATCTAACTTAGTGCCTGATCTTAGGAAAGACAAGAAAAACTTATCTTTGTAAGAGACTTTCGTTCAATTAATAAAAAGACTTCTTTTTTCTTTCTTATTTTTTAATTTAGTCTCCTCCCCCATCTCCTCCCAATCCCACCCTCCCTCTTCTTCTATGCCCATCCCCCAGTCAAATGACAGGGGAGGTCCTCCTCCCCCTCCATCTGACCATAGTCTATCAGGTCTCATCAGGACTGGCTGCATTGTCTTCCTCTGTGGACTGGTAAGGCCTGCTCCCCACTCATGTGGAGGTGATCAAAGAGCTAGCCCATGAGTTCATGTCAGAGATGGACCCTGGTCCTATTATTGGGAAACCAAAAGGCTTTTTTGATCTTGAGATTTATGTGCCTTGCCAGTAAGATTTTTTAAATTATTAATTAATTAATTAATTTTACATCCTGATCACAGCTTTCCCTTCCTCCTCCTCCCAATCCTTCCTTCTCACCCCACCCCCATCCTCAGAAAAGGGGAGGCCTTCCACAGCTATCAACCAGCCTTGGCATATTACGTTTCAGTAAGACGAGGCACATCTTCTGCTGATAAGACTAATGGAGGGGGCATGCATATGTAACAGCAGTGCAGCTGGGTCTTCCTGGGGGACTTCTAACAGCGGGAGCAGGGGCTGGGGCTGACTCTGTCGCCCGCTTTTGGATCCCTATCCCCTAACTAGGCTGCCCGGCCTGCAAGCTTTATACCTGGGGAACATGGGGGCTAACTCGGCCTAACTACTACATCTGGCCACCCACATGCTGGCAAGCTTACAGTACGGGTCAGGATGCTTCTTCTGACGCACTGCGTCCCTTTTCCTCTTTTCTTAGCACCCAGCATGTCTTCACCCTCTTCAGTCACTGGAGCAGTCACTCCCTAGTTTAAGAAGGAGAAACAGCTAAGTGTGTGAGCATGCAGACCTATCATCTCAGCACTTAAGAGTGGAAAAAATCAAGAGTTCAATGTCATGCCTGGCTATATAGTAAGGTAAAGGCCAGCCTGGGTTACATGAGACCATGTCTGTAAAACAAAACGAAACAAACTAGCAAACATAAAGAGAAGGAGGGAGAGGAGAAAGAAGAATGAAGAGGGGGGCTAGAGAGATGGCTCAGAGATTAAGAGCATTGGCTCCTCTTCCAGAAGTCCTAGGCTCAATTCCAAGAGACCACATGGTGGCTCATGACCATCTATTATGATGCCTCCTTCTGGCCTGCAGACATACATGCAGACAGAACACTGTATACACTGTATAAGTAACAAATAAATAAATAAACCTCTAAAACAAAAAGAAGGAAGAGGAAGAAGAGCAAAGCAGAGTCATCTGGTCACCATGACAACCACTTGTAATGCCAGAATTGAGAGGTGAAGGCAAAAAGATGGCACGTTGCAGGCCAGTGTGGGAAGCACAGAGAGGTCAGGCTGCCAGCCACACCCACACTTAGGTCATGACCTGCAACATTGATAACCAGCTAAGAGAAACAGGTATTATGTGGGCACATAAATACGTAAAACTTTAAACACTTTCCCAATATACTCATAATTGTTCTCCACCGTTTGTCTTGGAACAACATTTGAACAACCTGTAATAGGGCATTTGCTGCCACACCTCAAAAATATAAGAAAAGGACTGAATAAAAACTGAGAATTGGGTCAGTAATTATCACCAACAATCCTATTATTTCAAAAATCGAGAAAATAAAATATGGAATACCAGGAATTCTCCCACTTATCTCATGAATAAAATAGAAGGCAGCAAAATGTTACTAATGAGCTCGTTTCCATAGATATTGGCTTGCAGCCCTGTCAACAACTGAATATTCATGGGGCAGGTCAAGCATAGGCAAACAAGAAAGCTGTTCTTCCTGGTACAGGAAAACAACCCATGAAAACTAAAAAAATGTTTTGTGTACTTTTTTTGCCCATGTTTTATTCAGGGGCAAACAAAAGAAAATTCTAATGTCTGTTTGTAGTTTATCTATGAATTTCATTAATAGCCACAAAGATACAACAGGCTTGCACAGAGACGACAAAAGGGCAAACATTTCCCAGCATACCTATTGTCCTCCCGGTTACCAGAACATCAAGGATCTCTGGCAAGGTGCTGCCTGAGGGACCTTGAGGACCTACGGGAATGAGACGCAGGAGTGTCTGGCAAGGACCAATGGACAGAGGCATCAGCCACTGGACTGGATGGAGCAAGGGCATGTGCAGACAGCAAGGAGGGGCAAGGCATATCAGGCTCATACTTCCTAGGGCCGGAAGAGCTCAGGAGGAGGTTAAAACAGATGCCAAATTATGCTCAGCTTCTAAATCTGATTTCAACAATGACAGCATCCCCACCCTTACCTTACAAAAGACCCTAGAAGATCATGGTTTTCCTGGATTAAAGCAGAGAAATCTGAGCCAACCTGACTGGATGTGCTGACTTTTCTTCTCTCTAAATGAAAATCATGGAACTTGAATAACTTTATATTTCTGTAACAGCATATTGCTTATACAAGACAACCTTCCAGAAATTCCTCCCTCTCACCCTAATTACAGCATGTAACTTAAGATGACCACATTACAACACTCAGCACCACCAAGCACCCGCTTTAGTTACTGAGTTATAGCTGTTACAGGGTTAAGGTTCCCCTGGGCACTACACCATCCTTAGTTCCACCCAGGAAAACTGTCCTCCCACCTCAATGATCTTTTGCCTTCCTAGGAATTTAGACAGTGAGAGGAGCCTCATTGTTTTGGTCAGAAGTTTCTGTATTGAGGAACTATTGTACAGAAGAACACACAGGCTTATACAGGAAGGACAAAAGCCAAACGCTATAAAAAGTTTCAATAATCTTAACAATTTGATTGACTAAAAATGACAAAAAAAAACTTCTCTTTGGTTTAAAACCAGCTCCAGAAGACACGTACGTCACAGGCCCTAAAGGAGAAGCTATCATTATTCTGCTAAATGGGCACTGCCCTCTAATATTATATTAAGCTGCCTCCTAAATATGTGTATGATTAGTGCTCTCAACCCTCGGAAGCCCCTTTTTGCAGTAGATGATGATTAATATAGAGACATAGAACTGATAACATAACGGGAGTGAGAACCGGTGCCGTGGTCAGCCTTATGTGGTACATCTGCATCAGCCATACCCTCAAAGCTCAGAGATCATTTCAGAAGAGCAGGGGAAGGAGAGAATGCAAGACTGCTGTGAAACAGTGTTTTCTAGACAACAGGAACTCTCATGGCTATGACTGAATGCACAGGACCTGTGCAAGAACAAGCCAGCCAAAATCTCAGCACAGACGGAAGTACTCACAAAAATCCTACAGCTAGCTAACGAGCTACTGGAGCTAATGGCTCCTAGGGGAAGGAGAACCTGTTTGCTTCAGGAAACCGGCTCCTGATTAACTGCCAGTGTCCCAGTACATTACCTTACACCCAGGTACAGACAGGAAGCTCTAAGTGGATTTTAAAAAGAACACATGATGTTGGAAGGAACTTGTGATGAGAAAGTTATGGGGGGAGTTGGAGTAGGGGAGTGAATTAACAGATTTAAATGATATAAAACCCATTTTTAAAATACTGCCTGCATGCTCTTTATTAAATGCACATCCTAGGTCTTAATGGTCCTATGTATGGGGTGGGGGGTAAGTGCAGGTAGAGGCTCCAAAACTAGAGAAGATCACAGAAGGAGAAAAGAAGGAGTGGAAGCCTGGACAGGGAGCCAACAGGACACGTGTGACAGGAAAGTCGAAGGGAGGTTAGAGGGGTGGGTGAGCAAGGGGAGAGTGATGACTCGAAGATGCAGAGAGAAGACTCTACAAAAGAAAATTCTGTATGAAAATGCCATAGTGAAACCTAGAAGCTGCTATGCTAATACAACAATCAATTAATTATGAACAAGCAAATGATGTCTAAATCTCCTAAATCCACTCAGCAGAGCCGAATGTAAAAGAAAAATGCTGGGGCACAGAGAGTAGGTACAGGCCTGAGACACCACGCAGCAAGCAGACAGCAGAACTGCAGATCGGTCTGGGTACCGACCTGCAAGACACAAAGTAGCAGCAACTCTAACTGCAACCCCAGTAGGATAAGTCCCACCACATATCTGGAAACACAGAGGACACACCTTTTAAAGACACCATTAATGAAAATTAGTATTATCATTTACAACAGCGTCAAAAGTTACACCGTTGTGAGCAATGTAAGGAAAGAATAAAATATCTCTACAATGAAGAGTAAGTGCATGTCAGAGACATAGACAAGGTATAAATAACTGGAGAGGAAAGCCATGCTCAGGAGATCGAAAAGTCTGATTTTTATTTATTTGTTTGCTTGTTTTGGTTTTTCAAGACACGGTTTCTCTGTGTAGCCTTGGCTGTCCTGGAACTTACTCTGTAGACCAGGCTGGCCTTGAATTCAGAGATCAGCCTGCCTCTGTTTCCCTAGCGCTAGAATTAAAGGCCTGCACCACCACTGACAGGCTAAAAGTCTGATATTTTTAAGATAACAATTTTCTCAATGCTGATTGACAGAATCACTGCAAACCCAGACAAAATAACAATAGATTTTTTTTAAGAAACTGATAAGTGATTGTAAATTTTATGCAAAATAGAAGGATCTAGACTAAGTAAAACAATCTTTAAGAAACAGTAGATAACTTGTTTTCCTCAATTTCAAGAACTATTCTAAAGCCACAGCACTTGAAACACGGTGCATATGGCCATAGAGTAGAAAAATAAATCTACGGATGAAAATATAGATAAATCCAGAGGACAAAATATCTGTCACACATAAACAAAATTATTCCTAAGCTGAACTAATGCAAGTTTTCTTCTCTTATATTGCTATTAAATGGCAGTAAGTTTCCATTTAAGACACCATAATTTAAAAAGTATAGGAGGAGAGAGGGGAGGATTGGGAGGAGAGGAGGGAGGGATGGAACTACAGCTGGGATACAAAGTGAATAAACTATAATTAATAAAGATTTAATTAAAATATTAAAAATCTAAAAAGGAAAAAACATACTATAATTTAATATATAATGATATGAGAAATTTTAATCAGTAGGGAAATGATTCAGACATAAACAGTCCTTACCATAAAGAGTATAGTCATAAAATACAGCAGAGCAAGGTTTAATGTGAGAAATTATAACTTAAAGAAACGGGTATAGAATTTCTAGACAGAACACCTACCTTGGAATACTTATAAATCTAGAAACTCTTTAAATAATTGTTTTTTGTTTTTTGTTTTTAACCACTAAAAGTAACAAAAGCATTCTGAAGTATGATTCTAACCATAAATAGAGAATGGTTTCAAATGGTTCAAGTTCTGAGATAAAGTTCCCAATCTTCAAGAGTCTATTTTTTTTCCCAAGTAAACATTACAATGTATAACACTAGACTTTCCAGCTGGCCTGAGGTTTTCCCTTAGGAGTAACTACTTATACTTTCCCTGTCTTGGTCCAGTGCCAGGTTTGACCCCCTACAGCCTCAGAAGAATAAAGTTTGATTCCTCCAACAAGAAGACAGCTCCTATTATATTCAGACGAACAACCCACACCAAAGGAATCTAAACCATGGAGAGCGCAACTATGGAAAATGAGCTCTTGTCTGATTCCAAGTCAAAATGCCAGCATTCAGATCCTATAGCCATGCTGCCATTAACACTGTGAAATGAGACATGCTCTTTGTAATGCCAAACACATTCCAAGCTACATTAAAAGTCTGAGAGAGAGGGAGAGGGACCCATGTCCCACAAATTGCTTTTACCACTCCTTGGGAAGAAATGGTTTTGTAAAAGGGAGAATATCTGATCAAGTCACATGGTAAGCAATTTCTCGTGAAATCGTGAAATGCTGTTTCTCCCAGTTTTAAAATGCTTCTCAGCCTAAATGCTTAGTGAATGAGTAAGTACTGAAGAAACCTAAATCATGCTTCTCGGCTGAGACTCATACACACAAGCTAGAAACTGACCCATGTAGAGCAAATCCAAGATGCTAACTTTATCTTAACAATTATCTGCAACATCATTCTGCCATCACCATTGCTGGGCCACCCCACAGCAAGAGAACTGGGTAAACTCCCTGTATCTTACCTTCAGACCAACACATCATTCAACACCCCCACCTTAGCTCTCCCACTCCGCACCCCTCCTCCCAAAAAGATACCAATCCACACGTGTTCCACAAAAGATAAAAATAAAGATCAAGTGAGGACAAGAGCATTTGTCTATGGCTGAGGGCTATTTCTCTTCGGAGCCCCAAGCTTGCTTGTGTGTCTTCCTAGTGCCTCTGCCTTGGGCAAAGCCCTCTTCAGAAAGAGAGAAAAACAATGTAATTTGCAATATAGGCTAGTTGGCCTCCTTGTTTGCAAAAAGTTAAAGATTCATGTTTCAAATTTTAACCTTTTTAGTGTTTATACCTTAGAAAACCAGGGGTCCAGGCTTTATCAGTTATTATACTCCTGCCTAGGAATAATTACTAAAGTTTGGCACCAGTGGACCTCTGTGCCAGTCCCCAGCACTAACAGCAGCTTTGCTCAACTCTACCTGAGGTCATGAGTCACTTGGAACACGTGAACACAGCCATCAGCCATGCATGGGTTAAATCCTATCATTTCCTTAGTTGTGAGCTTGGACACATTACCTTTCTTACTGTTTGCATTCTTTTTTATAAACTTATAATAATGTGACTACTATATAGGGTTGTTGAGAAAAATAAACATGGTTCTAATGTCTGCCAAATAGCCAGTTTCCAGAAATCCACCTATAGTAAGGAAAGCAAACGCAAAGATGGAGTTAGATAGCTTTCCCTGTACTGGCTGGCACTGAGGGGACAGTAACCTTGGGAAGACTGTAGCCTTAGGCCAGGGTGGACACCTTAGAACATAAACTTAGTGCTGAAACTGTGGGGCATCACCTCAGCTATGATTTCCCTCTAAAACCAGCAATAACTGGTCTCCATGGCTGATTTTTAAGACCACCAAAGGCAGGTCTAAAATCAAAACAATGCCCAGGGATGACCCCAGTTAGAATCTATTGGCATGGATGTTGTTTGTTTTCCATTGTTTGTTTGTTGCTTTTTGTTTTGCTTATTTTATACGCAACCTGTGACTCTCAGACATTGGCTTGAGCACCACTCAGACACAGCCAAGGAGCAGCCTGGTAGTATGAGCATTCCGCAGATTCACTGCCAAAATTCACGTCTGCAGATAAGCAACTGAAGAAGTTTAATCCCAGAATTTATAGACCATTGAGCAGAAAATATTCAGTTTATAAACATGGCTACATTTTGATCACATCAGCTGCATACTCAGGAAACATAGAGAAGATTGTTTATGGAATGTGGCATTTCTTAAAGCAGATCCCCACAGAAGTTATTGGGATGACTCCTACCACTTGAGGTATAGTAATTTTTAAATCTAAGAGTGTCCTCCTGACTTTAGCTATGCTAGGTGGGGTAATAAAGCAACAGCAGATAAAGCTATTTGTACTTTACTGAGACAACTTTATATCACCCCGAAGCAAAATTTTTTATTTAAAAATGGCGAAGTCACTAAAAAATGGAGAGAAGTATTATTTTAAAAGCAATAATATAAGAGTTGCTCTGATCTCTGTACTAATTTGACTAACCATCTCACCAGCTCAAGTACTTAGCAAGCTGCAAGGGTCTCCAGAATGCTTGTAACTAAAGCACCCATCATCCAAGTGATGTTTTGGTTCCTAAATTTTACTTATGAATTAATACAAAACATTCCAGACCAATGTGTCTTTTTTATTTTAATTTTTATTTTTTATATTAATTAGAGTTTATTCACTTTGTATCCCAGCTGTAGCCCTCTCCCTCATTCCCTCCCAATCCCCACCCTCCCTTCTTCATCTCCTCCCATGCCCCTCTCCAAGTCCACTGATAAGGGAGGTCTTCCTCCCCTGCCATCTGACCCTAGCTTATTAGGTCTCATCAGGACTGGCTACATTGTCCTCCTCTGTGGCCTGGCTGCTTCCCCCTCAGAGGGAGGTTATCAAAGAGCCAGCCACTGAGTTCATGTCAGAGATAGTCCCTGTTCCCCTTACTAGGAAACTCTCTTGGACACTGAACTGCCATGGGCTACATCTGTGCAGGGGTTCTAGGTTATATCCATGAATGGTCCTTGATTGGAGTATCAGTCTCAGAAAAGAACCCTGTGCCCAGATTTTTTGGTTCTGCTGCTCTCCTTGTAGAGTTCCTGTCCCCTCCAGGTCTTTCTATCTTCCCCTTCTTTCCTAAGATTCCTTGAACTCTGCCCAAAGTTTGATTATCAGCATCTGCTTTGATACACTGGTACATTTACACAATAGAATACTATTCAGCAATTAAAAACATGGAAATCATGAAATTTGAGGGCAAATGGTGGGATCAAGAAAAGGTCATCCTAAGTGAGTTATCCCGAAGCAGAAAGACACACATGGTATATACTCACTTATAAGTGGATATTAGACATACAATATAGGATAATCATACTAAAATCTGTACACCTAAAGAAGAAGGAGGACCCTGGATAAGATGTTCAATCTTCCTTCAGAAAGGCAAATGGGTTAGGCATCGGAAGAAGGTGAAAACAAGGAACAAGATAGGAGCCTACCACAGAGGGCCTCTGGATGACTCTCTGCCCAGCAATGTATCAAAGCAGACCAATGTGTCTTAATCCTCATCCTCATCCTCCTCTTCATCCAGGTTAATCTGGAAGTAACACAATTCATAACTCTCTTTGCTGTTCACAATAACATGCAACAAGTCTCAAAGACTGTTATTTATCTTCAATTATTTTTTGGTGAGATATTTCAAACACCTTTTGGAGAAAGGCACCTCAGAGGTGACAGTGACCTTGCTCTGGCTCCATTCGATGGTCCCAACCCCTCCGCCAGCTTTCCCATTCACCTTGGTTCTCTTCTGGAGGAGCTGCTTAAAATTGGCAGCATCCATGATTCCATCTTCTACAGGATGGGTGCAGTCAAAGGTGAACTGCAAAACCTGCTTCTTTTTTTTTTTTTGTGGCCCCCTTTGCCACAAGCTTTTTCACGGGCACCATGGTGGCAGAGAAGGCAGAAAGCCATCCAAATGATGTTAAGTTTAATAAGACAAAACATTACCATTCCTTCATAATCTGGTATTTCCTTTACTTGTGGGTGGATTATTTAAATCTTTGATATTTTGGGAAAACAACTTTTAAAAAAAACCTAGTACTCTTTCAGAGCACAGAATTAGAACTCACTGTATTTAAATGTAAATTTATATGCCCTCTACTTATCAAGCTTGGCTACTTTTAATCAAATATTAGCTTCCTTCTCTTGTCACATCTATATCTTATTCTCCTAAATCATGAGTTGTATATTCATCTGTCCACAGGGCAAGCAGATCACAAAGGCAAAGTTGGGTTTCTGAGCAAAGGTAACAGCATGGTGGCTGATGAATCACACCCATACACATTCTTGGTTCGTTTGCTTTTAAAATATTGGGAAACTAGAGTACAATCCCCGAATTCTAACTAATTTTGAAAAAGAAGGATTTGTGGGACCCTGGATCCATGCTGCCTCTCAGTAATTTCTGGGTGGAACTCTGTCTGCAACACAGGGAGGGCAGAAAAGACCTGCGCATGTGTAAGAGAGCATCTCCTTTAGAAGACTTCTTCAGTCTACAGTCCAGCTCTATGGCTTCCCAAAGCAGGAAATGCCAGGCTACACTCCACTCTCAGAACCTCAATTCCCATTCATAAGAGAGAGAGAATAATGGTGCTACCACCTTCTGGGATGGAAGTAGATATTAAAATAATTTAACAAACAATGTACCTCATACTATGCCTTGCAAACCACAGCATTTTTATCTGTACAACCTGGAAGCCCAAAACAGATAGTGGAAAACATGGTCCTAGTTAGGTTTCTGTCACCATAATGAAATGAAACCAACTTTGGGGATGAAAGGCTTTATGTCACCTTATACTTTCCAGTCAGGGAAGGAGCTCAAGGCAAGAGACTGGCGGCAGAACCTGTGAACTAGGCCCTCCCTCTCCTGAAATATGCCCACAAGTCATTCTGATGGAGGAGATTCCTTAGCTGAGATTCCCACTTCCCAGCTATTTATAGGTTATTGCCAAGTTGACAAAAACCAACCAGCACAGTCACCTTTCCCCGAGTTTCCCTGACACAGCCAAAAGAAACATTATGAAAATGAACTTTTCCCTCAAAACTTTTTTGCCAACCGAATAAAATTAACCTTGAACTTTCATCTGGCAAGTGGTATCGGCCTAAGATCTCCCTACCATTCCACACTTTGTAACCACAAAGGTTCCTAAAGGCCTCAGTCAGAGCCGAGTGCCCTGCTGCTGCTGGGAACCTCATGGTTCTGAGGACAGTGTTAGAGAAACTCCATCCTGTGGAGGTAGCTCGGGTAGGTACCATGGCCTAACAGCATAGATGGAGCATCCTAACGTAAATAAACAAATGCTCCAAGGACCATCCAGAAGAACAGAACATACCACCCTAAAAATCACCCTCACACCTGGAAATCTGTTTGGCCAGACAGAGAGCAAAGTCACTGTCCTAAATCCCCTTTGCCTCCCAAACTCAACATCCGTCAGGGAGACCTGGCTTTCCAATTCACCACTGCCCTCTAACTGTGAATTTATCTTTGACAATAGAACATGTAACGAAACCAAGCTTCATTATCAGTGCCCAAGTCCACTGGCACACACACGGGTTAACTGTTCTGCTCCTGACATATAGATCCAAAGCCAACCACCTGTTCAATAATCAATCAGAGTTTTTAAAAGAAAACTGGGGTATAATCTAGTAGATTAGCATCAATATTAATCATAATCTAAAAAGAGCCTGAGTCAAGATTAAATCTTGGCCTGTGCAAGAGATTAAGATTTATAACACTTTATCACAAAGTTAGAAATGATCCTTTAATAAGGGGGAAATAAAGCAAAAATCTCCAAAGGTATTTCTTATCCAAAAGTATCTTATTTTCATCCCTTTCAATTGCAATCTGTTAATTAGCTTGATGGGAAAGCCTCCCAAACTCTGGTGAGTGTTTACAGTGCTTTTGTGTTTGGCTTTAAAAACAGGTCATGATTAGGAAATCAACATGGGAAGCGTGCTTCAAACATCCAGAGGCATGTGCTCTGCCTAGCAACTGGTGCGAATGTGGTGTGTTTTGTCTGCTTCTATGTTGTGTGGCTCTAGTTACTGGAACAAAGGAAATGCCTCTGCACAGCCCAAAAGTCTGAGTGGGGGACCTGTGTCACAAGTGGTTTCTGTCTCACTGCACTGCAAAGGGCGAGATGGCGAGGACCGCCCCTCCTCTCCACCCTCTGTTTCCTCTTCACCCCACACGGCAGCTAGGGACCTTCAGTATTTCCTCTTTGGGGAAGGCTGGGAATTGGCTGTTTTTATGAGATGAACATGACCCAGAAAAGCATTCGGTGCACTCAGGCTGTGCGCTTGAAAAGTGTCCTCGGCTGGACTTCCCATCATGCAGTGTTTGAGCACCTATTTACAGAAGCGCAGCTGGAACAGGCAGACACACAGTCCTCCAAGCTAACGGTAACAGATCTTTGGCACAAACTCACCACAACTCCTGGCTTGTGCTTCTACATAGGAAGTCAGAGAAATCCATTTCCTATAACCTAGGAAAGTCCTTGAATAAAGGAATGGCTCCTAGTTGATATTTATTTAATCATGCACATTCTGATCAAATAAATCAATCAATCTCTCTCTCTCTCTCATATATATATATATACATACATATATATATACACACACACACACATGCACACACACACGGAGGGGCTTGGGGAAAGAAAGCAGTGCATACATGCATGTCTAGAAATAGAGTTAAGTGTTCTGGGTTTGAACCCTAGAACTAAAGATTCTATGCCACCATCACTTTACTCATTAAGTGCTTTACCATTCAATTAAAAATACGGTCCAACAATTAGTTATTTATTACTCTATAGCAAGCATTAAGCTAGTTTCCAAAAAAGAAAATGACAAATACATGACAGCCTTTTGACATGTGGATTTATTACCCGATAGACACACTGACACATACAGAAAAATTGGCACTGCAATGTGCTGCCCATGCATTTCTTCTTGAAGTCAAAGGCAAGACAGAAACAGAATGACCTGAGTATGAAACTCAGGTGATAAAATGGGAAAACTTTACAAAGCAGCCAGTACTTCTAAAAAAAAAATAGAAATGGAAGTTAGCAGGGAAGAGGGGCTCTCAACACACAGAGGACACGGGAGGAAGTAGGCACGGATCTCCCAGAGCAGCGCGCAATACAGAGGGAAGGGTGTATGCCTAGCCCATGCCAGGTGCTGGCCGCTACTCTCTCTTGGCATCAGGTCAATCTTCACTCGTGCCATCCCTACATTACAGGTGTGAACAGTGAGACACAGAATAGGAATAGCTGTGTGTCTTTGAGGACCACACAGCTTTGATCCTGATCGCCTGCATCCAGAGTCCCCACGACAAGTTAAGATGTGCTCCCTGAGGGTGAGTGAACAGAGGAGAACTCTAAGCTGACTTTCTGCATCCCCGGTGCAATGACTCTGACATGTGGAAGGCAGTGGGAAGACGCTGTTGAAAACTGACCACCTAGGTGAGGGAAGGTGGCCATCCACCTGCACGAACAGCTGACTATCAACGGAGTGCAGCCATGGGGCTCAGGGATACAGTTCGGACACAGAGCGCTCACCTCCCACCCATGAGCCCTGGGTCCAATCTCCAGCATTTAGAAAAATACAATACAGGGGAGGAACTCAAGCAGGGGCTACAACTAGCTATTTAAGAACCCCAGAGCACAAACCAAGTGACATAGAGGATGGAAAGATGCTGGAAATGAAGGCATATCATCTACTATAGAGACAGCACACAGCTGGGCAACGGGACAAGAACCCACCCTGCTAGTCTGTGAAGCTGGGTTAGCATTTGACCATTTAATCTTTTTTTATGAAAGATCTTCGTGAAAGGACCAGAATGAAGCCAATTCTCAGAATGCAGATACCAAATGAAGATTTAGAATCTGTTTTCACTAAAAGGAGCGTTTGTTTGGTTTTGAGAAAGTACCCAAAGTTAAAGTTTTAGCCGTCGATACTTCTGTTGAAAGAAACACCACTCCACGCCCTATGCAAAGTAACCATCCCACAGATATTTTTTCAACACTCTCTAAATATTTAGGAAGAAAGGATAAAAATTAAAGTTTAATTATGTGGTTTGGTGCAATGAAATAAAGTTTGGGGTCCTAAGCTTACCAAAACATAGTCATTCCCAAAAAGAAAAAAAAAAAACATCTACCAAGATCACTAAAAGAAGGCAATGTCCTGAGCTTCTTTTGAGCTTCATTTGATAAGACTTGTAAATACTCAATAAGACAAATGAAGATGGAAGGCAGGAAAGAAGGTGATATCAGTAAGGACACTCTATGATTTAAAGGAAAAGAATTAAGTCGATTTAGTAAGGATGTGTGCAGGAGAGAGGAGATACAAAGATAAAATGTGATCATCCATTCTTCCACATGAACATGTAAGACTACCTGTGTTTGTCAGCTCCAAGGTGTTTCTACCAAATTCCCAATGCAGTGCACATCTTTGAAAATATTTCTCCGTAAAGAGGAAAGCTGCTAATACTTATCAATACTGTTTTAGGAAGCAGCCCTACTCCCTTCTGTCTGCCGCGAACTGGGGGAGAGCAGGGTGTTGTAGTGAGAAGTAAATGACTGTGAAGCCATTTTTAAAATGTTAAAACATGACCACAAGCTTAATTAAACACCTACTGCATGGCAAACACACCTCAGTATCATGGCAGGGGCTGGAGAGATTGGCCATCGTTCTGAGAATGTCCTGCTCTTTCAGAAGAGCAGAGTTTAGTTCCCAGAACCAACACTGGGGACCTCAAAGTCACCTAATTCCAGTGCCAGGGAGATCCAATGCCTACAGCCTCCGAAGGCACTCTTGGGTGCCTACCCATAAATGTATACACAAATAAGAAAAAGAATAAGTCATTTTAAAAAGATAAACAGCAAAGCATCCCTGTGTGGTTAAGTATTATTATTATTCAGATTTTAAACGGGAGAAAGATAGTGACCTTACTTAACCTTCTGTAAGTTACTCAGCCAACAAATGTCTTATTTCATCTCAAATCATTTAACCTCTGCTTGTCCTCTGGTAAAGAGAATACTGCCTCTGTCCCTCATCATTCACGTTCAGCAGAATCACTGAAGCAGCTGATGTGCACAGCCTGTGCAGCTGAGCACCAGGCAGGAGCAAACACACAAGCCAGTCCCTAGTAGCTGTGATTATTACAGAGGCATAGACTTTAGCGATGAAGTCACTCCCTGCCCATAAAACCTCCAATAAAACCCCTTAGCACATGGCCTTACCCAAGCCCAGGGCTTCCTGGCTTCAGGACTCGTAAGTACAACGCAGCTGAGACCATCTGCTTCCCACAGACCTGAAGGAGCAAGACTGTATTTTATATTTTACACTTCTGGAGACAGTGACATGAAAGCGATCTTGGTGAGGCCTTCACGGCCAACAGCTCTTCTGTGAAGATGGCCTCCTTTCTCCACTGAGTCACAGGGAACTCAGCATGGTAGAGTTGTTGTTTAGTTTGTTATTCTTAATGAAAAGTACGCAAAAGAAATGCTCCCATTCTCACCACCTCTTAGGAGGAACCTCCCTCTGTAGACTTGCAGCTCATCTAGTGGCAGTTTTCTCCTCTCCAGACAATTCTTGTCCTGGCCACTTGTCTGGCTGCTGTAGCTCAATGAAGGCATAAACAGTCCCGTTCCATTACGGTTTGCTTGCAATATTGTTCCCAGACTTTTTAATGCCCAAGTTACCTACACTGGATGTTAGAACAGAACTGAATGAGGTGTCTTGGTTGAAGGCATCCTACTGGGCTCTTGGTGAGATGGTCTGTGTCAGACTTACAGCACTGTTCCCTTAGATTAGACATGCATAGACAACACTCCATGGCTTTTTCACAGGGACTGTGCATGAGAGAATTCAGGAATTGTGCCTTTAAATTTCCAGGTTTTTATTTTTCTGTTTCTTTTTTCTTCCCTCCCCCTCGCCCCCACCTGAACTCTGGGCAGAAAGGGGTGTGGTGATTTGGGGTCTTGATTTATAATTGTGGCTCATCTGGAATTCGCTACATAGACCAGGCTAGTCCCAAACTTGCGGCAATCTTCGCGGCTCTGCCCCCTCAGTGCTAGGAATGTAGGAGTGCCTCCCAGTCTTGCTTACTCTATTTTCAAGCTTCGGTACCTTCCTCATCAAAATCAAGTTTGCTTCCTGATACCATGACTCAGCAGTTTAGCCATTTACACATCTGTCTCTCCTTTATGATTTCACCTGGATCCTGATTAGAGAGAAACAGGTAAGGTAAGCCAGGTCCAGGGACCCTATGAAGCTCTACAGAGATTCCCTACGGTTTTTGCTGGCATTACACCTAGGGCCTATCTTTTTCAGCTTGGCTCGCTAGCCTGATACTCATTTTCGGATTGACTTATTTTACTTCGTCTGTGTGAGTATTTTGCCTACATATATGTGTGCACCACATGCATGCCTGAGGCCCTGGAGGCCAGATGAGAGTATTAGATCCCCAGGAACTGGATGAAGTTCATGATGGTCGGCCGTCAATCACAAACACGGGTTCTGAAAACAGAACCTGTGTCTTCTGCAAGCACAGCAAGTACCACGAACCACGCTGGTCTTACTGCTCCAAGAACATGCTGGCTTTTGGTTCTGTTTGCCTTGAGATTTTTGGTTGTGTTGTTGTCGTTTGTCTCATGGTTTGGTTGCCTAGGTTTTTTTGTTGTTGTTGTTGTTTTATTGTTGTTCTTCTTCCTCCCTCTCTTTCTTAGAATATCTAACTTTACTCTTTATTGCTATTCCCAAGTCTACCTTCCCTTCAATTCTTGACAATTTCATAAAAGAGTTAAAGTTTCTGGATTATCACAGCATCCTCCGTTCTCAGCTGCAGCCGCTTGCACACGTGCTTCTCGGTCTCACTACTCCTTAAATTCATACAATTACTTTCAATCTCAATTCGATTTATCTCTATAAAACTTTCTGGACTCTCATACACAGAATGAACTGGCCTGACCCTACTTCGTACATCCATCTGGAAGACAGCAGAGTTAGTACCTGTCACAACTCTGCTATTTCCAGTACACTGCAGCGTCTTCCACGAGAAAGCGCTGTCCACCCTGGACAACCCAGAGCGCTGTTCACCCATGGAAAATTTTCAATAACTGTGCTGGGTAAATAAGTGAATAGGAAATGAATGACATCTCACAGTACTCTTTGAAAAGCACACTAGCAACCAAAGGGGATCAGGCCACACAGAACATTCGTGGCATCTGTTTGTTTGTAAACAGATATATTTTAAGCTTGTTTTTCTTTTTGGAAAGACTCTTTAGTCTTTCTATGTATCCTGATTTTTCACAGTTAACAATCACAAACACAAGCCCCAAGCTTTGAGAACATCTGCTGTTGATTTAAATCTCCTTGTCACTCATTGCTTGGGTAGCAAAACTACACATTACCAAAAATGAAAGAAGGGAAAAGTGGACACTGTGGAGTCAAGCTTTTCCATATGGCACTGGCTTGTAAGTGTGCGTGTAGGGACTGAAAATAGTCAACGCTGGCTCATTTGGAATAGTTATGCCACCGTAACAGTTTTTAGAAGAGATGGTACAAATATTACACGAAAGAAGAGGAGAACAAGGGAATCCCTGAAGTTGATTAGATGTGAAGACACAAAGGTAGTATTAGTAGTCATTAATTTTTCTGAAGTAAATTACCCAAGGTAACTCCAAACGCGTGCATCATCCAAGTAGCGAGCATGTGCTCCAGACTGTTCTGTTGCGCGCGTCCACCTGCTGTTAGGTGTAACCTAACAAGTGATTCCTTAAAGCCTAGAGCTCTCAATTATGTTCATGTACCCAGACACTTCAATGCGTTGTTAGAGCCCTTTTTATCATTATAGGAAACAAAGTGATTTTCTTTCTCACGCTATTTGCAAAACAAAAGTTAAAAAGAAACAATAGCGCTGAGGAGATGAAATGTTTCCATTAAGCTGTTATAAATTTAGAAAACATGTTTAATTAAAAGGACGTTTCCCTTTTTTTTTTTTTTTTTGGACTTAAACACTGAAGCATAAATCCCACAATTAATTCAGAACTTTTGGAAGGAACCAGGCCTTAGAACTTCTAAAGGATCAACCAAAATCTACTTCTTAAATAGTCACTTAATTGGGCAGCTGGTGAGAGAGAGAACACGTACAAATGAGAGACTAGACTCGAGGCTGGTTTATAGGCTCCTTACAGAATGAAAGGAAGCAAGTACAGAGCATCCATAAAACTGTTCAAAGAACTCGAATGAAGGCGTGCAACTGCTTCCCAAAGCACTGAAAACGTCAGCAGCAACACAGAAAACAGTCAGCGGCTTAGTCAAATAGCTACCAGCAACCGGTGATAAAGTGACTCTGAGTTCATAAAGGTGGCAGTGTGTAGCAATGAGGATGCTCTGACTACGTTCACTATTATGAATAGACGTTAAAGGACAGTTGAAAACCAGAGTGTAATAGTTTGGGGGGATAGCTCAGTTGCAGAATGTTCATGCACCATGTGCAAAGCCCTGAGTTCCAACCCGGGTTAGGAAGGAAAAGGTTGTAGAGTAGAAAAGTGTACTCAAAGCCAGATGAAACTGTCTGCTGTGGGAAGGTAAAGCAGTGTAACTATGAACTTGGAGAAAGCCATCACTGTCCTGTCAGAGGACCTGGACATGGCTTGCGGGATACTGGCTACGCTCTTATCCTTGCCCTAGGATCTGTATGTGTGCGATATAAAATTCACTGGTGGTTTCTGCGTGTCGTATTTCAGTTGCCCACTGATGTCTTTGTGTACTCTTCTCTAACAGAATGCCTCACACCAGGCAGCTTATTTTTAATGGTTCTAGCAGCTAGAAGTTCAGAAACAGGTGCCAACCTGGTGAGGGGCCTCCAGCAGGCTACGGACTAATGAGTTCTGCTTGTAACATCACATAGTAGAAAGTGTATGACAGCTTTACAGGCTCCCTTATTATATGGATGCCAATCCATCCAACACCTAATTGCCTCCCAGAGTGGAACACCAAGAATTTAAAATATAAATGGGACTGTGTGTTCAACTACACTGCACACAGTGCTAACAAACTATTCCTACCACTTATTTTGCTCCTGATGTGGTGCTCTGGGGATCTCAGAGTTGGATTACGCATTTTCTCTCTAAGCGTGGCACTAATTGGGTGACTGGCGCATCTACTCCTAAGCTGGGTTTGTATCTATATCCCTTATATGTCTGGTTTCCCCATGTACCATCCCACTTCCAACCAGCTCCACATGCATACCCAATGGGTTTCAAACCTCAAGCTCCCGCCCCTGCCCCCAGTCTTGGGCTCCTCACATCATGGTGATCTCAGGTCATACCACTTAGGGGTGGCTGGCTTTGAAATGGAGGGTTGCAAAGGCAATCTTCCAAAGGCTCATGCACAGTCCCAAGGACCCTGCTGAGGACTCTTGGCAATCTGTGGTCTACTGCAAGTTATGACACCGCCCAGATTCAAAGAAAAGAGTCCTCATGTAAGGGCAATTGGTCCGCTGGGAAGGCAGCATTGAAGCTCAGCAGCAACAGTGCTTTATAATGTAACCAAAAGCTTAAGTTAAAAGGATGGGCTAATAGCATGTCATTTAGCAGAAGAGTACCTGCCTGATAGTCCAAGGCCCTGGATTTGTAGGAAATCTCCAGGACAAGAAGGAAAGTTACAAATACGTGAGAAAGAGTTCAAGACACGCTGCTTAATCATGCACCTGTTGCTGAATTCCTAATAGATGTCAAATATGTAAGAGGAAGGTGAAAGAAGGGGATGAAGTTTTGTTGACTGTTCCTTAGAAAAACTCAAGTCTTTACAAGTCTGGAAGGCCAGCAATGATGGACATGAAGCCAGACGCCATCTACGAGTTCTGCAGGGACCCAGGGCCAGGCTGAGAAAAAGGTTTAGGAAGCACAGAGAGATCACAAACTGATTCCTGAGAAAAAGGTTTAGGAGAGATCACAAACTGATTCCTGGTTAGAGCAGATGGGTTGCAGCAGGCATGAGAGATGGGGAGAAGTTTGCCCATTTTCCTGCTTACTTTTCATAGCTAGATATCCATTTGTTTATATTCTGATATGAAAACTACAAAAATGAAAGCAGTCAATCAACGAACTTAAAATAATTCTGAAAACAACATCCTGCAACAGGTCCCTGCATGAACACTCACAGAAGAAACAGTTAAGTAACTTCTTGGTATTATTTCTACACAGTCAGTTCCAAACAGATTCTCAGAATTTGCATGATAAATAGTGGGAAATTTTCTCATACTCACATTTGGCCAAACCACACAATTGGGATCTAGCAAGAACAAAAAAGATGTCAGCTCTCTTTTATTCTTCCTATTGTTAGACCTTCTACGGGAAAATTAACTCTAAAACTCAATAAGCTAGGATGATCCTGGATAGCATGTTAGCTAAATGCTAATCGGGGTTATTGAGTGAGTATAATAGAAACTGAATTTATTTTCAGAGCAAAAACATTAACACATTTAGAATCAGCCTCGGGTAGATGCTTTTCAAACTCAATAATGGTATATAGTTCACTGATAGCTCACTAACCCACCACACCTAGATCATCTAGGTTGATCTTCAAGATCAAAAAAGAAAAAACAATTTAAAGTCAAATAACAGACACACAAACACACATACATACACACACACACACACACACTGTATGCCATCAACAAAAATAAAAAAAAAATAAAGTACAACAGCAAGGGAGATAAAGAAAACCCTAGGGCTTGGCGTATAGCTAAGTGGTAGGTCATATGTATGAGGCCCAGGCTCTGACCTCTGCCCCAAGCACTGCCAGACAAGAACAAAGAAAAAGGTGACTCTATATGTCATGTATTATAGAAAATATCGAAAAAGCTGTGAACTAAGTTTTACAATAAATGAAGGCAACTTGACAGTTCAAATAACTGAAACAACAGTGCTTCAATAAGGATATCTTTTGGCTTGTGTTTTCACGTTTTACATTTAGCTCCCTGCCTATTTATTTTACTTACAAGTACAATGGTTTCAACTCTAGAATGTCTGGCTGGCTATACTAGATGCAGATATGATGGTGCTTTATAAGTTGTGGTATGTCCCACAAACCCCGTGGTAAGTGGTAAAATAAAATCGGTCATATTAAAGTTCTAAAATATGTGTTGCTACCAATAAGAGGTACAGGAAGTGGCAGGAGGGGAGTGTGGCATGGGGGCATTTGGTGAGGGATATCATCGGAAAAAAAAACAAAACAAAACACTCGTGCGGTTGGATTATGAAAGGAAAGCGGAATACAGATAGCCACAACGAAGTAAATGTGATCCCAGCAGAATGAACAGCTCAGGCAGAGGCAGAAATAGCAGCAAGGTGTTTCACTGGATCACACGAGAGCCAAACTAACCCCCTATAGAGGATTCTCCAAGGGTGAATGCAGCACACAGGTGTGGAAAGATACAGCTGAGGGCCTCCTCATAGGGTCTTCTCTGCCTTGCCAGGCTGAATCCAGGCATGTGTGACCATCAAGGAGATGAAGACCATAATGAAACTCTTTACGGTACAAAACCCTACTGAATTTTACCATGCATGGAGATAGCCTAGAACCCCTGCACAGATGTAGCCCATGGCAATTCAGTGTCCAAGTGGGTTCCATAGTAATGGGAAGAGGAACTGCCTCTGACATAAACTGATTGGCCTGCTCTTTGACCACCTCCCACTGAGGGGGGAGCAGCCTTACCAGGCCACAGAAGAGGACAATGCAGCCACCCCTGATGAGACCTGATAGACTAAGATCAGAAGGAAGGAGAGGAGGACCTCTCCTATCAGTGGACTTGGGGAGGGGCATGCGTGAAGAAGGGGGAGGGAGGGTCGGACTGGGAGAGGAGGAGGGAGGGGCTTATAGGGGGGGATACAAAGTGAATAAAATGTAATTAATAAAAGTTAAAAAAAGAATAAAACACATAAAAAAGTAAAAAAAAAAAAACCCTACTGAACTAAATTCAACCAATTACAGATGGACATCGTTAAAGAAATAAATATTCTTGCGCATGTACAAATGCCATGTTTCCTGTCATTACTCCACGGATAATACCAGATAACGTCTATTTACAAAGTGTTACATTGCGTTGGGTATTTGAAGTGTGTAGAGATGAAAGAGAGCACGCCAGGTAATATCCGGGTTCCGCGCAAAAGGTACAAAGACTTGATCTTCTGTGGAGTCCCAGAAACGAATCCCCGGTGAACACAGATGACTCAGTCCATGCTGTATTCCTTCCCCTAAGCCCTGCCAGGTTGCTACACAGCACTCCAGAGTTCAACTGCCCTTTGCTTTGTGGCATGATCAAATAAAGTTCACTTAAAAGCATGCGCTGCAATAGTGTGACTGGGCATGCGATGGGTGACTGACAGGAGGACAGCATATATAGAACAGAGATGTGCTGGATGCTGGGATTAAGGTCCTGAAGAGCATGGAGTTGGGCAGTCAAGATGCCATCACCCACTCAGAATGGCGGACAATGTAAAAGTTACTGTCTGTTTTCTACAATTCCCCAGTTAGTATTCTCAGAGACCACATAGCTGGTGGCGAGGGATGAAAAGCAAGAAAAACAAAGCCTTGAGAATGGGCAAATGACAGAAAGATAAATCCTGGTGTGCTCGTGGAACGGGTATCACTTCTCTGCCAGAATAATTTGGGAGGCACGGGGAAGCAGGATAAATCTAGACATGTTTAGAAAAAGGAATCAATGCAACAAATGTTTTTCGGGATGTGGGGCTGAAAAATAAGAAGACAAAGATGACAGCAAGTTTCGAAGTCTGGGGAGACCTGAGAGAATTATAAGGAAAAGCAGGGGATGGGGAGGGGGGCTAGAGAGGGCTCAGTAGTTAAGAATGCTTACTGCTCTCTAGGTTCAGTTCCCAGCATCCACATGGCAGCTCATGAGCAATGATAACTCCAATTCCAGGGAATTTCTGTTCCCGTGGTACAGGTACGCACCTGGTGCACATACATTCACACATAGAACGCTGTAGCACTCACACACATAATTAAAAATAAATTTAAGCACGGAAAATAGCCTGGGAGATCACAAGCGAGAGCACGAGTGCCTGAGGGAAAGCGGTGAGTTCGGTTTTAGTTTAGGCTGTGGAAAAGCACACTCCTCAGACTGCAATACATCATCCTACACGTGAAGCCGAGGGACTCAAGGTCTTCTCAGGAAGGCTATGATTGTACTTTAATTGTTTTCAGATACTTGCAGTATCATGATGAGTTGATAAACCCAAAGGAAGGAATGAAAGTTACATGAAAAGGGGATCTGAGAGTCGGAAGGAAAGAAGGAAACAGCGGAGTCCCACCTATGGGCCAAACAGAATCCCAGCACAGGTAATGTCAACAGGCTAACCCTGAGAAACAGGCTGAACCCCAGGAAAATGGACAGGACAGGAAGGTGGCACAAAGTTAAGAAACACTGAAAAGATGGGCACAGGAGCCCAAGGAACCTTCTTTTGGAGAGAAAGGTCAGGAAGCCAGACAGGGTGACGGTGGAGAGGAATGGGGACTCACACAAAAGCCACATGGGTAAGGAACCAGACAGCCTGGGGGAGGACCTCCACAACAGTAGCCCAGAGGCTCAGACATGGCTTTATTCACCACCATCTCAACATGTCACACGTGACTACCTGGTGGCATAACGACAATGAAATTGCAGTTATACTTTTGTTCCTCCTTCTTGTGTGAGCGTATGCGCTGGGGAGATCACAGTGGCACGGATTTCTTTATGACAGAGTTACGGGAAATACAAGTCAAGGCCTAGTACACCCATGTCCAAATAAACGCATTTGAACCTCTCCCAGCTGGGAACTTGAACTAAACATCTGGATAGAAGAGGTGAGCCCCAAACAACAAAGAACTATTAAGGACATGGAATCTAGCAAGGGGCTTGGCACAAATCAGTGCCTTGCGTTTTAAATCTCCTTGGTTATACATGTGAATGCTCACAATTGACACTTGGAAAGGAAAAACAAAAACAAAAACATTCATATCCATCAGAACAAAGAACTTAGGAAAAACACACCAGTCCCCCATGGGAAGCCTCAGGATAATTTCAGACATTAATTTCTACAACATCCTTATTTCCCAAAGCAGCTTACTTCCTTTCCCAGCTCAAGGGTGCTTCCCACTAACTGTGGCTTTGCTGCATGAAAAGCCATTAGTGGCTGCTTAAACTGTATTCAGATCTTACTACCTTTTGCACTATCGGAACTGCTCATTACTATTGGAAAGTATATTCCTGTGTGGCCACTAGATTCAAATCTCCTTCAAAAAGTGGTCTCCTAGCTAAGTTCATTTCTCTTTAGCTGCATTTCCAGTGTTTAGTTACTTTGTAGTTTTTATGGTCAATGTATGTCTGATCATTCAATTATCGATATCATATACTTCACATTCATGAATTTGGTACATTTATGATCTTTTATATATCTCCAATTCATTTCCAATGAGTGTTCCAGACTTTTTCCAATCAGAAAGTCTTCTTTTAATTTTTATATTCCCATCCAGTAACAGTCTATAACACTTTATAAGATACTAAACACAGTCATACCAAACCATGCAAGCTTTTTGCATACTTGCTAGGGCTGATCAAAGATCAACCAAACATGAATCCCTTCCCTAGTGAGCGTATCGTCTAGGAGGGAAAGCAGATACAGATAAATAAAATTATTAAGGTCGGCAGTGTATCAGAAAATGTTGTGCTGTCATTAAAGTTAGAAAGGAGGGTTGGTGAGTATTGGAATGAGCTGATCTCAGAAGCCCTTTCTGTGAGGTGACATCTTTAGCAAAGACTTAAAGGAAGCTCAGGATCTGGACAGAAAGGGATCTGAGAAGAGGCCGATCCAAGACAGGACTGTGCAAAGGCCCCAAGGCATCAGCAAAGAAAAGATTACCTTTAGAAGAGGGGAAGTAAAGTCAGCAAGAGGTGGGGGAGCAGAGGTGCAGAGCTCATGGCCTCAAGTTCCCCAGAAGGACGTTGGCTTTTACTGCTCTGAACTGAGCCTGGTTGGCCAGGCCTCTCCATGTGAGGGTTCTGCGTGTTGCTTCAACTAACAGCAAATTTAAAATACTTAAAAGAAAACGTGCATCTCGACTGAACACACACAGACTATTTTTGTTGTTATTCCCTAAATGATACAGTGCAATGGCTATTCGCACGTCATTTTCACTGTATTCTCCGTTAAAGTAATCTGGAGATGACTGAAAATGTGCGAGGAGACGTGTTTAAGCTACATGCAAATGTGTTGCTATCTTAAGAGAGACTTGAACATCTGGATTTTGGTATCTGTGGGAGATCCTAGAGCCCATTCCCAATGGACACCAAGGGACAATGGTACTGGAAACCTCAAACAGTCTGCAGAGTCCTTAAAGAAGTATTCAGGCTACTATCCAAAGTTATAGCTACAGGAATATAAGAAAAGAGACAGAAAGCAGGTAGGCTATGAGTTAGAGGCTAGCCTGGGCTACAAAGTGAGTTAATATGCCTGCCTGAAACTGAAAAAAAAAAATTCTTTTTCCACACAATTGGATGAGTAACAGTGGATATAAATAGTTCCAAGGGGTTAAAGTTTGGGTAGTTTTTATTGTAGAGTTTGATGGACTTGTTAATATTAGACACAGGAAGTGAGAAAAAGACCAAGTTGTTGACTGGCCAGCTGAGGTAAGATTTCAGAAGAAGTGGCTTGGCAAGGGGAAAGTGGTATTGGGAGAAAGGTCAGGAGTTAGTGCTGACCTTGGTAAAACTGAACAGCCCATTAAGCTTCCAGCAGAGGGCCTGACACACCAGAGGAAATTTCAAGATGGCTGCCAAGTCAGTATAGGTAGGAGAAGAAATTCCAGGACTCCCCAATGCTACAAAGCACGGCAAAAAGAGCAACTAGAGTAGAGACTGAAGGAGGGAGAACTTATAGGAAGAGAGCTGCATGGGCCACGTCCTAGAGGAGGTGACTGAGGACAAACAGCCTGACATCCCGTGGGGCCAGATGAACCAGGATTAGGTAACACACCAGTCAGGTTAGCAACCTCAATGTCCCTGCTGACTTTCAACAAGTGCGTTTTTTTAGAAGAGAAAAGTTAGTGGGAGCTCAGAAGGGAATGTGAGGGAAAAGGTTATTCAGCTTTCTTCTTTGTCGCGTGTCTTAGTTTCTGAGTGTGCCCCCCATCACCGAAAAGGAGAGTACATTAGTTTGGAATGTGCCCTCCCTGGCTCTCTTCACTATTTCCCATCTCTACTGAGATAGGCTTTAGAGAGAGAGCAGATGTATGCTGTCTGTGAGTCCCCACTTATTTCTTAGAAAATTGGGAAGTAAGATCCTAAACCACAGTTTCTCTCTTTTCTTAAGAAGTACTGGATAAGCTAAAAGTCACATTTACTGTCATCTCAAGCACCCAACCTGGCTCCTACATTTTTTTTCTTTGTTTGTTTTTTGCTGTTTAAGGAAAGACCCTGGAGCTGGGAAACAGCTCAATGGGTGAAGAGTTTACTGCTCAAACATGAGAACCCAAGTTTTCAGTGCCAGAACTCCTACTTAAAGGGAGACATGAGCTAGGTGCAGTGGCAGGGGCAAGCGGATCTTTGTGAGTTCAAGGCCAGGCCAGTCTGGTCTATGAAGTGATTCCAGGATAGCCAAGACTACAGAGAGGAATCTTGTCTTGAAAAACAAAACAAATAGCTAGGCACGGTGGTACACATCACAAGGTCCATAGCATGTCAGCCTCAGGGAGAGGCTGTCTGCCCTGTGTTGCCACTTTGCTCTGTTTCTGGCTCTTCTGTCTGGTCAGTAACACCCCTCTTTCTATCTAGTGGTTATTTTTTAAGTATTCCACAAACACATCCCCTTTCTCAGTCTTTGCCATCACAGAACTCTGAAACTTTTCATGGAAGCTGGTGCACAAGTAGAATCATTTAACCCAACTTTTATTGCACTGGGGACCCTGAATTGCCTCAGTTTTTTAACTGACACAGATGTGAATTCTCTACCAATTTTCTTCTGTATTTCACAACACTACTTACAAATTAAAACCACCTAGAGATATCTTGAAAATATTAAATCTTCTCACACATATATATATACATACATACATATATATGTACATTAAACCCATCTCACAGAAAAGAAGAGACTAGTGGTTACCAGAAGTGGGAAATTTGAGATAAGAACAAGATTTTAATAGATAAAAAATGTCACAGAAGAGGAATATGCTCTACCATTCTGCTGTAAAATAGGGTACACATTGTCAACAACAATTTGCTTCATATTTCAAAACAGCTAGAGAAAAAGACCCTGGATACTATCCCATAACAAATTGGTAAGTTTGTGAGATGATCAACGTGTCATATATGGCATCCATGTATGTATACATATCCTTCAGATGTATATGTATCAAAATATCATAAGATGCCCATAAATATGAGCAATTATGCCAAGCAAAGCAATCTAAATTCCCATCACCCCTGTTCCCTCAGTTCTCACTGAAGACATCGCTAAGGGCCCATGCGTCTTCCTGTTCCTCAATGGCTGGCCTGTCTGGCTGGAATTCAGTGGCTACCTTTCTCCAGTCCCAGCTGGGCCCCACAGAGCCACCCTAGACTCTATTACTGAAAGCCTCACTACCAAAACGTTCAACCTTATCCAGGCTCAACTCTATGACTCCCTTGCTCACAAACCTCACCTACCTCCCCACTGTCAGCTGCTTCCTACAGCATTCTGTGTCATCCACACTCTAGTTCCAGGACCCCTAAGGTGTTCCTGATCCACTTTATTTCTCCTCATGGCTGTCCTACACCAACTCCAAACAAGCTGTTTTACTCAGTGTACTATAAAAGCAAGACCTTCAGAAGAGACAGTCTTTCTAACAGTTCCCACTGCCAGGAGAATTCCTGGAAAGAAGCTGTGTCTAAAATGGCTGATTGACTGACCAGAACTACCTCGGTGTGGGGAGGTTGGAATGTTGTAGGTCCCAGGGATAATTGCCTTGTCTCTGGATAGCTTTAGGCCCCTGAACAGCCATTCCTTGCCCACTTCTGTGTCAGAACTAACAACCTGTAACTAATAAATAAAATACACGTATGCATGGAATGATGGAGTAATAATTAGAGGAGGAAAAAAAAAGGCCATGAATTTGAAGGAGGGGGAGGGGTATATGGAAAGGTTTGTATGGAGGAAAGGGAGGGGATAAATGCTGTAATTAAACTATAATCTCAAAAAGTAATAAAAAATTGGAATCTAGTAACTTAGCAGATCACCAGCTTATACCAACCCAAAAGCTAAGAATGTATCAGATAGTATCTGAGACAAGATGGGGGAAGTTCTCCATCTTGATTTAATCTCCACTCTGATGAACTAAGCAATGCATTTTAAAATTGCCTTTAATGTTCTTTGTTTTGTAAAACTATCAAACTGAATCAACTTGCTTCCGTGGTGAACAGAGAATTCTAAGGACCCTAAATCTGGGTTCCTGGGCTATAGTCACTCAAAGTTGGCTCTAGAATATGGTGAGAGCTGTGGAGATTTTTCTTTTTGTTGTTGTTTGTTTGTCTGTGGGAATGATGTTTTGGTTTGGTTCTCTTTGTTATTATATTTTTTATTATACCAAAGTATTATCTACTCAAAAAACACAAGCTCCACTCTGTTAGCAAAGTTGGCAATGAGTAATTGCAGTGATGGCAGCAAAGAGTGGCGCCCTGCTGTGTCCACAGGTGGCATCGTCAGCTTCTTTCCTGGGGAGAGCTCTCTGGCAGAGTGCACACAATTGCACCAGGGTTACAGCAAGCGGGAATGATTTTCTCCTGGTTGTATTCACATTGCCTGACCTGAAGTCAAAATTCACCTTTGGACCAAGAAGACACTGCATCAAACTTGGGGGTCACAACCTGTGTCCCAAAAGTTAGCTTTGGCCACCTGTCTTCCATACATCAATTAGAAGATCCAAATGAAAGGGAAAAGAAAAGGAAAAAAAAAAAAAAAGCAGGTGCATTTGTTGAAGCCTCACTAAGAATGGGAACAGAGATCGAGGGATCTCCCAAAGTCGGCCCTTGGGATTCTGAGCTGAGATTAAATTCAAATGGAGGGCCAAAACCATGTGAATCTCAGCAATACAAGTCAAGGTGTTGGTCCACCCGCCACTGCGGATTGTCACTATCTGGGCTTAAAGGGGTCGGAGGAGTTCTTAGAGGCCTGTCAGTCTCTTTCCTGTAGACAAGGTCCCTGGCTGGCTGGGGCCTTTTCCTTCTCACCAATATGAGCTGCCTGGGGAAATTCCCATCCTTTGCTGCCCACTGTTTGAATAGGCTGGTAGTTACACCAAGAGACTTCGGTATAGATTTAGAAGCCTGCTACAGCGTGACTTGGTGGTGTTACCGTGAGAACTCAAATGCCGAGAATGTCTGGTGGATTTTTCTCAAACTAGTAGCCCAGCCCCATCTCTGTAGGAGGTTGGCGGGGCTGAGAACCGCAGAGCAAAATATCAGCCTTTATGTGTAAATTGGTTCCATCACAGACTTTGAGCCATGGACTAGATTAGGGGTATTGTTATTTTTTGCTGGGATAATGCACCCCACGTTGTTGAAAGGCTGATGGTCATTACAGGATTTCTTTCTATGAATTGGAAAGCTTTCATTTGAGGTTTGGAGGCTTGGGCTTTTCTATTCATTTTTGGTTTTGGATGTGGGGTGGGAATTTGATGACTAACCTGTGTATGGATCGTAGGCTGCTTTCCATGAAATTTAGAGGTTCTGGGAAGCAGACATTAGCCTCACTGGCTGCTCGTCCACACATCAGGTTAATTAGCGAAGCAGCCCACTTTAAAATCTGGTCTTCTAAAATGAGGATAACAGGTTTCCCTCTTACTCTGTTTCCATATTTCCAGAACTACCAGATAAATCCTAGCACCAGTAGAGCCAGTCAAGGAAGGAAATATTCAAGGTGCTGGAATTTGAACAAATCAGGTGACAGAAATTTCAACCACAGAGTAAAAGTAGAACGGAACTCGAAGGACAGGCAAGAGACCTTTGCTCTTTTCCTTTTATTTGAGGCTGTCCCCCTTGTGCACACCAGATGTGCACATGAGCTGGAAGAAGGACCTTCCCAAATGCACACAGTAGAAGCCGAACAGATCTGTGGACCAAAATAATTAGCAGCCTTCAAGCAAGCAAGCTGTCAGGTTCCCAAGCCCTACTTAATGGCTTCATTTCCAGATGGGACCAGATTTGATTTATTAAAGGAAGCCCCATGGGTGGTAAATATTCTTCTGAATTACTCAACAATCATAAAATATGAATAAGCCTTCTTAAGTGAAAAATGGGCCTAGAAAGAGTAACTAGAGACAGCTAGTTGAAATAATTACTTTAACCTCCTATGAAAGTAAGTATGCTACAGTTAAAATGCATCTCTGTGTTGAGTTACAGTTTTTAGCCCTAAGACTTACCATCAGAAGATAGTCAGTCCCTTGGACTTACCAGGAGCCTACAGTCCAACTCCAAACTACCCAAGCAGTTCAGGAAAACTAAGTCTGTCCCAGGCTCTGCAGAAGGAAAATGGGAGTGGGGGGCAGAAGGGAAAGTAAGCAAACCAGAACTTGCCAGGAGGAACTAGCCAGGAGGAGCAAGGGAATGGCAGTGCACGTTCTAAATCTAAAGGATGGCAGAGGGGTGGAGAGATGGATCAGCCTTTAAATGCTAGGCTCTCAACCAAAAATAAAAGGTGGCAGAGATCCTACAAACCTGCTGCTCTGTCTGGCAGTCCTAGACCGCAGACCTCAAACCAGGAACCTCTATTCCTTTCAGGACTCCCAGACAAGAACAGCGATTCTCTTAGAATCTGAGACTTAAAACCCTTAGGCCAGCCAGTCTCACCAGTGGCAACCATGACCACACCCACTGTGCATTTGGCCCGGTTGGTTGATGACCCTTTAGTGCACAGAGCCTCATCACCTGACTGGCAAGAGGGGCCCCAACACCACCACAATCCGAAGGACCCAGAAAATTACAAAGCCTCTAGTAAGAGCTCCATGTGGGCTAAAGACATTTTCTTTAAAAATTAAAGAGATGCTGTACCTGATTTTTGACACTCCAATGTTTCATTGGGCAAAGGTTGCCTTTAGAGTTCACCAGCATATCCTGGCTTCCCTGTTGTGATGGTCTGATACACTGGCCATTGGCAGTCAGGCTGATTTTAGCCCACCATTTTGTCAAGTTCACACCATGGTCAAAATTGGTTTCCCTGATAAAGTAGATAAGAAACCCAAGTTTTTCCTTACTTTGAAACAATCAGGCAGACAGGTCACAAATAGCACAAAAGAGAAGGGCTAGGAAGGACTTCAACTCCATGGGCTAATTGTGTTTGTACTTCCTTTTAACTTGTATGATGTATGAGCCATAGAAAGGTCTCCTAGGGGGGAAGGGAGGAAGAGGAAAGTGCAAATTCTTATCAAAAAAACACAGACAGCGAAATCCCTTCCCCTCAGTGATACTTTTTAAAACTGCACTCAGGGTCAGCCGCTTTGGACCCAGAGAAGAGCATGTCTGATTGCATGCGGGTTGATGCCCCAGGTCCCGCCTCTGAGAAAAAGGTATCGGTCGGGTCTGATGCTCTTTGGGTGGATGACACCTAAATGAAGATCAGTACAAAGTCCCAATTTATTTCTAATATCAGAGATCAGACCTCTACTCTTGCCTGATGCGTCTAAAACAAAAAGGGGGAACTGTAGAGAGCTATGGAATGCTATGCCTTAAAGATGGAGCTGGTTTCCGCCTTCCACCTTCCTGATGGTGAGTGCTCTCTGTCACGAACAATTCCACATTTGGCTAAGGCTGAGGATCTGGCTTGCTTCCATGTATGTGGACCTATCTGCATTGCCCACATGGCACGCTGGGGTTGGCTACCCAGAGGCTATTTAAGCTGTGGGCTAGCTTTCCCCAGGGTCAGATGATTGTTCAAGGTTCCTGAATAAACTCCATTGAAAATAAAAAAAAAAAAAAAAAACTTGGAATCAGGAGCCTGGAGAGATGGCTCAGCAGTTCAGTATACTGGCTGCTCTTCCAAGGTCCTGAGTTCAGCACCCACATGATGGCCCAAAACCATCTATAATGAGATCTGATGCCCTCTTCCATCATGAAGACATACGTGCAAATAGAGCTCTCATGTACACATATAACTAAATAATTAAGTGTTAAAAATAAACCTTGTTATCAATACAATCATCCACCAATTCCTATTCTTCAGTGGTAATGATGATTTTAATAAACCTCCTTCCATCCCTCTGTGCAGGCTGAAGTGCCAAAGTCTGCTTTTATGACACCATTTACAGAAGCCCTTCAGCTTCATCACCCGAGATTCCAACCTCTGAAAAACTAAGCAGGAATCTCAATCCCAGGATGCTAAGCAGAAAGGGAATGTTTTCCACACTACTTAAGTGGCCTTTCCCCTCTGCACAGTCTCTGGCAGCCGCTTCTGGTGACACTTGGACCCAGAGGACTGCATCCAGATGCCTATCTTCCCAAGGGAGTGGCTTCCACAGGGCCATCGGCAGACAACATGATGGGGTAGGGCTAGCTAAAACGCTCCCTTCCTCTTTCTTGTAGGGAAAAGCCTTCAATAGCTGGAGTGAGATCATTTAGCTTGGTTTTGGACTGTGTCAGAGAGGATTCTGGGTGATGATCATAAGACAGCCTTCAGGTTCTGCTGCATGTCCAAGACCAGCCTCCGCCCTCAGCCCACTCATTTCAGGATGAGACCTCTGCTTTGCTGGAGACTGTCCTTCCTCATAGAAGCACCTCAGCCAGCCAACCATGTGCTGCTGAATTTGGACAACGGCTTCAGTTTCCACTAGGCACACTGCTAGAGTATGAAAAGTGATGTGCAAAACCTTTCACAAAATAGAGTCCTTACCAGGTGGGGTAGTGTGTTACAGTAATTTTTTTTTATTAACTGTGTTTATTTCTCTTTTCACAGCTACCATACAAATAAATGGAACTCTTTATATTTGTTTATAATAAACTTTACAACACAAGAACTGAGCAGTTATTTCTCTATCCGTAATCCTCTAGGCTAATATGGTTTCCTCCCAGCGTACAACCCAGGATACTTGCACTTAGTAGCTTTCTTTCCTGCTCAGCTCTCTCTGCTGATCTCTCCTGTACCTCTGCCCTTGGCTGGATCCCCTCACTGAACCCCCTTACTTCCTCTACTAACTCATCCTCCCCTGGTTGGCAGGATGACCAGCCCTATTTCCTCCCCTGATCACTGATTGGCTGTAAGCTGCTTTATTGACACATGGGGGGTTGGGGCATTGGGAAGCAGAGTTTATACAACTTTAATTCAAGAGATTCTCAGAACAAGGCTTGCAACCAGATATGGGGGATATAGAAATCAGCATTTGAATTACACAATAACCTTATGCCTACAGTGGTAGACATGCCTCAGCACTCAGGCAGAGACAGGCAGATCTCTATGAGTTCAAGGCCAGCATGGTCTACATAGAGAGTTCCAGTCCAGCCAAAGCTACACACTGAAACATTGTCTCAAAGAGGGGGAAAAATGCTCCTTGATTCTATAAACATAGAGTAGAGTAAGGAAGCATATTTAGAGTTTGCACCTCCAAAAACTATGTATCTGTCTCTTATATTGAAGTCAATCTACTGAAAAAAATATATAGTTAAGGAAATAGCCATGTACATCCTTAAAGCTCAGAGGCATCAGGTTTTTTGCATAGCTCAGAGTGAAGCTGGAGTAACTCTCACCCCCAGCCTCCTAATCACACTGTAGAGTTAAGAGGCTGAAGCAACACATCCCTCAAGAATGCTGGTTGTTACAGTCAACCTGCAAAAGAAAAGTTACTCTCAGATATTTGTAGAGATTGACAGAAAAGAGCCAGTGTATGCCTTCTTGCCTCATATAAAATATCAACACACAAACACGCACACACACATACATATACACAAATATATATGTGTACACACACAAATACATACATACACACACACATACACACACACACACAAACACACTTCTGTTCCTTTTTTCTGCTTGATTTACTCTTGCAGAATATCCAAACATATCATAGGTTTGACTTATTTATCTTGTATTTTCCAGACCAGACTGGTGCTCCGTGGAACAGGAATGTTTAGTTTACTTTTAATTTATGTTTTAGGCTAGTATACAAAGTAATGGATGAACATAAAATTTTTATTCTTGTCAACCACATGTTCTTTATGTCTAAGAATGATAGACACATACTGCTATGCTCAGTAAATATGTTCTAGAACATTAAGAATCAGGATGCCTGTAACCCTAGGACTTGGGAGGCTGAGACAGGAGGCTAAGGGGGTGTCCGGGGTTTTGTTATTTGAGATTTATTATTTCATTATTTTATGGGCATGGGAGTTTCGTCTCTGCACCACAGCTTGGCCATGTTGGCAGAGGCTGGACAAGGCCGTCAGAGTCCCTAGAACTGGAGTTACAGACAGTTATGGACCGCCATGCTGGTGCTGGAAATCCAGCCTCAGTCCTCTGAAAGAGCAGTCAGTGCACTTAACTCTGGGGCCATCTCTCCAGCCCCTAAAAGGATGAGGTTAAAGATAACTGGAGCTATAGTGATGACTGTCTAAAAAAGAAAGAAAAGAGGAGAAAAAGGAAAATAGGACCTATCGATAAAACTCTGGACATATTAGAAACCTTATTTCAATTGTCTTGACTATAAACTATGAAACACTGAAAATAAGATTCCTTCCCCCCACACACAAACCCCCCTAAAGTTGGTTTGGAATAAACAATAACAACAACAACGACGACAAATCACTCTGGTTCCGTTTTAAAACAGAATTTTAAACTTCCACTTTTATCTATTTTTAAAATTATTGCAAACTTCAGTAAATGTTATAGTCTAAAGAAAGTGTAGACTATCATAAATGACTCAGACCCTTGAATTCTGACAGTCTGGAAAATAAATATTTGTGGGGAAGATATATGTTACAAATAAGGAAGTACATATGCATATTTTTCTTTAAAGCCAATAAGCAGGCTTTTTCTTCTTCTTTTTTAAAAGTACCCATATATACTAGCTGACTTTCTACATCTCTCAGTAAAAAAATTGCTTATAATTCCAGAAATGCCAGAAAACCTCAGTCTCATCCAAATACCCGATTACAGAAATGTATGTTCTAAACTGAGTTTAAACATCTGAAATGCTAAATTCTGAAATGTTTACTGTCCCAGCGATAGTAATGTTTACTGAAATGTTTACTATCCTTACACCTGCTTCAACCTTACCGATAAGCAAAAATGTAAAAGTCTTCAGTCCCACAGCTAGTGAGTCGAGCTCTTGCCTGATTATATGCTTATGCTACTTTTGACTAGAAATGAAAGAAATGTCCTTAGCTGACCTGTTTATCAAGCTTCGTTCCATGGCTGCAATGCCAATTACTCCCCCCTCGTCTAGCCTATACATAAATGCAGGCCTACCTCGAACAAAGAACACACTCTGGCATAATGGTCATTTTAACAATGCACTTGTCTGTGTTTAAATTACCATTTTAATTTTGGTTAAATCAATGTATGGAATATCTAGCAAATGCAGAGCAGTAGGCACCCTTTGAGCTCACGAGGATATGCATACTAATTTTAATGTATGACTTACTTCTATGTAGGCTAAGCACACCACACGAGCTCTATTTAAACCAAAAGCAAAGATTTGGCCCTGTTAGGAAACACTAAGTACAGAGATCAAAACTTGACCCCAGAAGAATTAAACGGAAACCAGTAACTCTAATGATGTGTATTGCCAGATATTCAACAGGAGAAACAAGCTCTTCTATTTTTAAAAGGCTCACTCTGCCTTCTTGTTTCCATGAGGGTGGCACATGCTGACTTCTGGGTCATGACTCGTGGTTGCCTGGCCCTGACAGTCTCAGGCCAACCAGCAGCTGCTGCCACTAGCTTGCTCCTGAGGGTTTGCCTGAGACGAACCACCATTCCTTCTGAGCTTCTACCATCTCTGTACTTCCCAAGACAACAAGTTCTGTCTCTATCCCAACATCTGTCTTGTTTTTCCTGCTCCTGATTAATCATACCTTTCCGGAAAATCAGAAAAACCTGGATATTATGGGCAAAACATTCCAGAACAGCCACAGAGAGGATCTATTTGTAATTCTTTTTTGCCCCCCTCCCCTAAAAATTCTTGGATTTTAAATTCTTGGGTTTCTAAGCTCTAAGAATTTACTGTGGAAAACTTAATTATTTCTCTCTATCTCGTGCACATAGACATCCATCTGATAGTTACTCATGTTCATGCATGTTGTGACTTGCAATACAGAACTATCAGGAACACAGCACAAACACGATACCTGATGATGACTACCCTGGGCCGTATTCTCTGGAGACGCCAGAACATTCTAAGAATTACATAAACTCTCCAGCTCCCCCTCGGTCTTCCCATGGAGGCTTCTCGCTCGGTCTGTGTTGCTGTGATAAACAGCATGAGCAAATCAACTTAGAGGGGAAAGAATGTACTTGGCTTACACATCTCCTCCATCATGGAGGAGACCCAAGGCAGGAGCTTGAAGCAGAGACCATGGAGGAGTGTCCCTGGTTGGTTCACTCCCTCTAAAAATGGCTCAGCTTGCTTTGGAATACAGCCCAGGCCAGCCTGCCTGGGTATATGCTGCTCCACGGTGAGCTGGATACTCCTGTGTCAATTACGAAACAGGACGTTTCCAGCGGCCAGTCTCCCAGTCCAAGTTCCCATGTCTGAAGTGACAGTTCTGGAATTTCAGGTTCTTTAAAAACACACAGAAATAGTATAAGAATGTGTTTTCATTTTAATCCCAGGTGTGAGGCTATGAGGCTGCTTCTCAGCTGCTGACTGTGATTTGCCTCGTGCTCTGTGCCCTGGTGTGGGAAGTGGGGTGATGCCAGCTGCAGACAGTTTCTGCAGCTGAGTGACATTTAGGATTCTGGGGACTTTTCAGAGGTAGGGTTGGTGGTTGGTGGTCATTTTGTGTGTGTGTGTGTGTGTGTGTGTGTATCTGTGTCTGTGTGTGTGTGTGTGTGTGTGTGTGTGTGTGTGTGCTGACGGAGTGTTGGTTGTTGGTGGTCCCAGTTTGTCATGTAGTTGTGTGCATAGAAAAAACAACAACAAGAAATTAGTTATCATGATGGCAAAGATCAAACTTGCCCCAAGGAGCTTGATGCCCCGAAACAGCACAATAACGTCACCCCCTTTCCGACCCCTGATTTTATTCAGGTATCTCTTTCCTCTCCTCTCTATCCTCTCTTATCTAGTGTTGGGGGGGATTGAAAAAGTGGAAGAAAAGGTGTGGGAAAGGGTGGAAGAAAGAAGAACTTACAAAGTAGCAAAGACCGGCTACAAAGTAGATGAAGTTGACAATGGGGGCTAGCCATCAGCTAAAGCAAACTGATGGGAAAAAAAAAAGCAAGGCACCCTTACAAAAGAAGTAAATATGAGAGAAATGTCCGTGTGGGTCAAAGTAAATTCTTAGAGTATACAAATTCAAGATTAAAATTAATCATGAGGATATAAAACTAAACTATCACTGGGCACAAAATGCTCCCCTTTATTCTCCCCCCCCCCCTCTCTCTCTCTCTCTCTCTCTCTCTCTCTCTCTCTCTTTCTCTCATTCTCTCTCTAATATACATCAATCTCTCTTTCTTCAGTGCAGTCACCAAGATTCTAGCAGGGCACATGGCTGTCTGATTAATCAGCACATTTTTTTGTTTCCCTTATAGCTAGTTTGGTCATGTTACAAAGAGATCTGGCCATGAAGATGACAGTCAAAGTGAAGGTACAATTTCTGGGTCACATCCTTAAAGGGAGCAGGTGCCCTCCACTTTGTCTCCTACCATCCATTCCCCAAGGGTCAGGATATGAAAGGGATCCTGACAAGTAAGACAACTTCAACCATATAGCCAATACCAAAACCCAGCGTCCTGCTACCTCTATCTTTTCTTTTCATTGAACCATCTAGAGAAGCCATGTGAACAGGGATGCAGGGTTCATACTCTACACTCTGGCTTCACCACTCCCTGGAAGCTTGCAAAGCAGTGAGAGGAAGGGAACCAAGATCTCTGACTATCTTAATGAAGCTGAGCGTCTTATGCTGCTGGACCACCACTAGGTATAGTGTAAAAATATCAGCCAGACCCCAAAGATGCAGAAAAGGCCGTGGGGACTACATATGGCTTTCCCATTCACAAACACCCTTGCACTGTTTAACCTGATTATATTTGGTCTGGGTCGAGGCAGCTGAATAAATATCCTTACAAACACACACAATAAACACAGCATTCTGGCAGTCTGGGAAGAGAATACATACATACGGATTTTATAATTTAAGCACTGTTCTTTTTCTTAAGATAAAATCCTGAAGACTATCTGTAGAAAAACATTTAAACATTCAGTTTGGGTATAATCCATGGAAACCAGGGCTGAACTAAAGAAGATCATTAAAATTAAAAATAAATTTAAAATATTATGATGCTAAAAGCATTAAGTTATGTCACGTCCAGTTGATGACCCTGGGAGGCCTCTTTCCTGGAGGAAACGGGAGGAGGAGTGGAGCTGGGGGAGAGAGGAGGGAGGATGGCGAGGCTGGGAGGAGTGGAGGATGTGGACACTGTACTTAAAATGTATTATATAAGAGAATAATTTTAAAAAAACATTCAATTTGACAAGAATTGGAAAATACATTAAGTTGATCAACTCATTGATGATCTGAATGACTCAGTGAAAACTCAGAATCAAAATGTGACGATTTCACAGCAGTTAAAAAAAAAAAATACTGATTTCATGTGAATGCTGTCCTTCATTAAGAATCAAGGAAACTAAAACAACAGCGGGGACAGAATTCATCCCTGAAGTGGGGACATACTGAATTTTCTAATGTGTGTGACTTTGTTCTCTGATTTACATCACTATGTGCCCTCTGTATTCTGCTGAGTACAAATAATTTGTTGTTTTGACTGTGATTAATTTGTCTTTATTTCATGAACATTAAAAAAATACTTGGAGCAAAATTTAAAAGAAAAAAAAATACTGATCCACTTCATCTGATACAGTGAGCCTACTCCAAAATGGTCAACTTCTAGTCTCTGTCATCCCTGCCATGTGTCTTACATTTCGTGGTCCAAAGTGGTTGCCTCAATGCCTGCCACCGCAACCTCATACCAGCCAGGAGGAAATTAGAAAGAAAAGAAAATTTCTGATCCCCCACTATATATTTAGGAACTACCTTTTGTCATTTATCATATCCATTCACAATCCCCTGCCACAACCTAAAAAAAAAAAAATTACAAAATGAGATAAGGCTTTAGGTTTTACATGGAGGTAAAAGTGTTCGTACTATAGAAGAAAAAAACCAATGAGTATAATGAGTATTTAGGCAATCAGAAGGCATTTCCAGGGATTTTTTTAGTAAGAGGTACAAGAATATGGAGACAGACCTGTGTCTATATAATCAAAATAAATCCTGTGAAAATATAAAAAGTTAGGTTGCTACATAAGATATATACATATATTAAAGCTATATACAAAATGAAAGTCCTCCTTACCCTGAGAATTGACCTCTGTGGGGCAATGGTGAATGAATACAATGACCTTGGAATAGTGGCAAGACATGGGTGAGTGACTACAGTATGATAATACCTTTCCCTAGAACTCATCCTGTGATAACTAGCAGAAAGACAACCGAAAAAAGAAAAGGAGGTGCCATTTCTGGAATCCCAAGAACTCCTTCTCTGGGGCAACAGTCACAAGAAAAAAAAAATAACTCTGAAATTCCAAAAGAGCATGGAAAGAAGGCCAAGTTGAAGCATTACAAGGCATTAAAGGAAGCATCAACATTTCTTGCACAACCTCTGAAAATGTGTCACCATCTACAAAGCCTCTGGTTCTGGCAAGAAGACAACTTACAGAGATAATTCAAACAGCCACAGTGGCAGCTAGGCCAGCCCTTGGCCCATACTAAACTAAAGGAGATAACATTTTAATGAGTAAAAGTGCACAGCATCAGCATTCTATGTTGCTAAATGTTTGCTATAAACCCAGAAAATGTTTCCTATCAGTATTCTAAATTTAATCCTCTGGAATCCTGTCGTAAGTGTTATACAATTTAACCTTTTCAAATGAAGGCTTTGCCTTTTCATGGAAAGTATGTATTTTGTATTAGTGTGAAAACACAATGTCCTTGGCTTAGACTTTCTCCAGCAAAATGGGCCCCTTTTACACACACTACTGTGCTACATGCTAAGGCAGAAAGGCAGCAAACTTACCCAAGAAAATCTCAGTCTCAAATCAAGAATTTCATTTAAATAGTCAGTTTTCTTAACATTACTGTTATTGAATTACTGGATGGAAATTGTTCATATGAGTGAGAGGAAAGAAAGAAAAGATACTCATATTAGCTGTCCCAGGAGTCAAGCATTAAGCTCAATGCCACAGAAAAAGTGAGATGACAGTAGCTTTAAGCAATGAAACATTCCTAGGGATATTTTCCTAGGATTACAATTTATAATTGTATAAATAAAAGATAATAATTTTAAATAGAAAATATAATTCTAATAACATAGAAATTTTAAAATTAATAAACCACATGAGAAATAATAAAAATCCAAATTTGATATGTAATAAATATAATACATAAGAATTTATACATATTAAAATAAGCTTTAGGTCATACTGATGTGTAAAAACACGGGCATGAGATTTTATTTGGTATCAATATTAAGTATATGGTAGAAGATCCCTGCACAATACATTGTTAAAACTACTGAAAAACCATTTACTCATACCATTTGACAGACAAGTAATTTTTTTAAAAAAATTGTATATATGTGTTTTAATGAATGTGTGGGTGTCTCCTGTTGTTAGTTTTCTATTGGCATTATAAAACATCACAACCAAGACAACTCATGAAAAAAAACATGTATGGGGCTCATGGTTCCACAGGATGAGTCTATGATCACCATGGCAGGGGACATGGCAGCACGCTAGAACCGTAGCTGTGGGCTTACGTTTGATTCACAAGCATGAAGCAGAGACAGCCAGAGCTAACTGGGGATGGTATGGGCTTTGAAAATCCTAACACGCGCCCTACCCCACCCCTGCCTGACACACCTTTTCCAACAAGGCCACACCTCCTAAAACTTCCCAAACAGGTGCACCAACTAGGCACCAAGCATTTAAACACGAGAGCCTGGAATTCCATTCTTATTCAAATCACCACTGTGTGTGCACACATGTTCATGTGTGTGAAGTGGATAAATATGTGGCAGGGCTGATGTGTGGAAGTCATAGGACAGCCATGTCCTCTCCTTCCATCTGGTTTGACAATGGGTCTCTGTGCTGTTTTTCACTGCAAAAGCCAGGCTCCGCATTAGAGGACACACCACTCATACAGTCCTTTCTGTGTACCCCTGTCCTTATCCATCCCTCCCTCCCCCTCTCCTTCCTCTACCTTTCTCTGCCCTCCATTTCCCTCCCCTGGGTTCTTTGTTTCAATCTTCAGTGGCCATTGAGAGTGTATGATGCAGCCCAGCTTCCTTTGAGCAGTAGCTCTCTGGCATCCTACTCTTCATTTGTGGATTTTCTCCTCAGTGACCCCCTGTGCAAGCTGACCCATGGGATGGCTTCCTCACAGGAGACTAACTTCTAGGTCTCTATGTTCTGTTCAGAATTTCTTAAGTTTTACAATCTTGTCCTCAAAACTCATAGTAGAATTTGCAAATCAGCTAAACACTCAATACCAAATTTGTTCCCCCCCCCCTTGCATTGCTTTTCTGCCCCTTGAATTCTGATTCTGAATTAATGGCTCTACCTCTCTAGTCATCACACCTGAAGACCCAGCCCCATCCTGTGTTCCATTCCGCTCCACTCCCCTTTTAAGTGAACACGATACCAAAGGTTTTACTCTAGATTTGCCTCATAGCTGTTGAGTGCTTGTGTGTGTTTCTGTGCATGTGTGGTTGTGTTCGTGAGTTTTTGTTGTTACTGTTGTTTGTTTGTTTTTAGTCTTCTCCATTCCTTCCATCTTACAGAAGGCATTACACATTTCTTACCAGGACCGATGCAATGGCAAAAATAGCTAATGGGTAACCAGTTGTTCCTCAATTCTGAGAACAGATTCTCTTTCTAAGAAACAAATCTGAACTCAACAGATCTCATTCCTACACCCACAGCATCACACTATGCTAAGGCTTGGAGATGAAACCAACTGACTAAATGAGAATCCGCTACATAAAGTCTCTCTTAGTTTATCACATGTTGGCTACTGACACCGTGCTCCACACACACACTGCTAGGAGAATCACAGGTCCTCAAAGATTCCTAGAGTCAGGTAGTAGTCTCAGGTAGAGAGATCAAAGGAGAATGATCTCCAAGTTTAGGAGCAAAATAGGTCAGGTACACAGCCCATGAGAGCAACCTTACCTCAGAGGGAGCCCAAATCTCTGTCTGGCACAAGCTAGACTGTGCTTATGTTTTGTGATTAACTGACCAGTGCTCTCTGTCAGCAAACAGTACCATCTCAGCTAAACCTTTCAACCGTGCCAGGTTATAAAGACGAAGGAGGAGCCTTCTCTGTTTGCCATGTTTTGAGACTGGCAAACCAGGGCAGCTCTAAAAGGGGTGAATGAATCAAATCTACAGAGAAACTCTGCCCCCTTCTCAGTGCCTTGGCATTCTCTGAATTGCAGATTATGAGCATAGCCAGTGTCCCTTTACAGCCGATCCCTAATGCCTACGGTTAAAGCAGGGATCCTTAAGAATGGAACTTTCCTCAAACTGGACCAACTTACTTCATCTCCACCAATATGCGAAAAGCATGAAAGACATTTTACCTCTAGTCACAAGGAAAGTTTCAGCATTGTCACGGTGCCAAGTTCGGCCACACCAGTGCCACAACACACGTGCTTCTCTTGGGGAGGGCAAACAGTTCTCCCCCTAATCTAGCAAAGTCTTCCTCATCCTTCAGGGGCCAGCTGTGTGACCACTTATACAACAGTGCCCTTACTCCCAGACAGAGTGTGTCCCTTGGTATCTCTTTGCGTAGGGCTCAATGTTACAGCTCCAAACACAACTGTAATTGTCGGTGCATTTTCCTTTTTCCTCCAATAAAGTATGTTTAATTTCCATTTATATCTCCAGAACCTAACAGAAACAACATTTGTCTTCTGGGGAAGCTGAGGAAGTTCTGAGTGACTGTGTATTTTGACCTGGGCAGGCCACAACAAGGACTGAAAGACCAATTAGCACATGGAAAATTAGTAAAACATTGTCCATATGGCCAGGCTTAAGAGAAATTGCCAAGCTTTTCTCGGGAGCCCCAGTATCGGTGTTTAAGAAGGACTGATCAGTTGCAAGAAGCAACTATAGCTTTCTTCTCTGGAATGGTTGCTAGCCTGAGAGTCAGGCCTCCAGCCACCTCCAGGCAAGCTAACCCATCCCCATGCTGTACCTAATGAACAGGAAGAGGTTCTAGGTTTCCGGGTTGCAGAGGGCAGAGAACCCCACCTGACCCCAGCTTCACTGGCTCTTCATGCTCTTCAGTCCCTCAGTGGCCCTAGCCAAGGTCCCAGGACCCAAGCTGCACAGGACCAGGCAGGCTGTGCAAACAAAACACCAGATTGATAGCTTAAACCAAAACATCTTGCCTCTCCTTTCTGAAAATAAAAGTTCTACATCAGAACCTCTCCTTGGTTTGCAAACGGCCACCTTCCTCTTCTGCGTCCTCCTGTGCGCTGGCTTTTGGGTATGTGCACGCATCCCTGGTATCTCTCTGGGCGTTCCAATCACTGCTTTTTGAGAACACTGATCAGGGCTTACCTAACAGACTCATTTTTAAAGATGCTATCAGTAAATTCAGTCCGATTTTGTAACACGGGATTAAGTAAGACTTCAACATATGATTTTGGAGAGGGAAGAAGATAATTCAGGCCATAACAAAAATTAGGGACAGTAGGCCCAATCAATGCCTGTTTGCTGATGAGCCAGACAGGACTAGAAAAGATTATTTTCAGGTGCACTCTCATTCTGCTTTGCTTGCTTTTGCTTGGCGGGTGGGTTTGTTTTCATGAGCACTTGAAACTGACAAAGCCCACTGACAAAGAGGAAGTAAAAGAACCCTCCACCATCTTTGGGAATGGATCATCCAGATAGAAACGGCTTCTCTAACTGCTTTTGCAAAGGTAGAAATAGGAACACCAGGAGAAGCCAAGATAGAGAGCCAGGAGCCATAAAATTCAGCTCCCCTCGCTGCTTGTGAGGTCCCCAGAGCTCCAGAGAACACCACTGCAAGGAAATAAGAGACCAAATCACATACAGAAAATGCAAATGTTCAGTGAGAGCTGCAAGGTTTCATGTGAATGATGGCCGCTATTACATGAAATATAAAGTTTTCTCATCACCTTAAAGTTAACCAAGCATAAAGAATAACGTGAACAAGGTCACTGTTGAGATGGCATCAGCTGGCCAAGCCTGATGCCTTGAGAAGGCAGAATTAGATGCCCAAACCCCACACGGTGAAAAGATATATCCAACTCCCTCAAACTGTCTCTGACCCCCAAAAGAGGATTAGCAATGGGTACACACATGCGCAAAAAGGGATAAATATATGATAAATGCAACTTTAAAAAAGAACACCATTCCAGAGGACCTAGAAACATAGAAAATGAAGAAGAGAATAAAAGGACAGTTTAAAATCTGATGACAACCTGTCTGCCTGACTCTTTATAACATTAGCAAAAGTAAAATAAACCACTTACTATGAACCTCACATGAGCCAGTCCACAGCCAAATCTAAAGCCCTCTATCTCCTCTGCACAGGGCCCTTGAGAAACACTATTGTTTCACTTATACTAGTGAAGAAAAAGGAGCCCTAGAATTTTAGGAATGACTGAAATTACGCAGGCAGGACTTAAGGTTATCAAAGCATGAACAGGCAACACATACCAAAGTCATTTATTCCTATAAGATTTAAAGTCTTTGCCTGATGAGCCCAAAATGTGGCATGGCGGTGTCCGACAACATCCAGAAACAATCCCAGCTCACATCTGCTTCACACCATTATTAGAAATGCAGACTCCTCATAGTCCTTACAAGTGTCCAGGTTTATACAATAAATTACATAGTCACCCAGCCACAATGCCACAAGCCCACTGTGAAACAGCTATACAGTTTTCCAGGACCCATGAAAAATAAAAAATGAGACGTCCTTGTTCAAAACGCAGGGAGGAAAATGCTAGCAAAGGTACAGAAATGCAAGACTGGTTTTCTTTCATGTACCTGCTAGGGATTTGCTCTCTTGCCCCATCTGACATCATTTGCAAAAGCGACGTTGAAAGATAAAATTAGTAACAATTTCAAGAGGGCAGAGGACTGACATTAAACCAAGCATGGATCCTTCTAAGCACAGAGCGCTGAGCCACATATATGTTTATGCACAGCTGTGCGTATATATGTATGTACCGGATACACACCTCCAAGGGCTACTCAAATGGTCTATGATTCCATACTGTGTCATGGACTGAAGAAAAGAAAGCAAGACACAACCAACTGTTGTCCAGACTTGGATATTAAATACTGGTTATTAATTCTACGAAACCACTTATATAGAAATGTCTTCTAGTATTTCTAACGAAGCACAAAATTTCATTCCCAAAGCATAAGAAGAAAAACACGAGCAAATTGGGTCACTCTGTACCATCTTATCTATGCAGCCTTCATTTAAATAATGTAACTCACCCATGATCAATATGAAAATTCAGAACACGTTATAGGAAATGATAGTGCAATGCAGGGTAAATTTGAAGCTTAAGGTTTAAAAAAACAGGATGGAAGATGGAAGAGATAAAGGACAAGTCAGTTCATTGAGTCATCAATTCATTCAGCAAACACTGATTGATCACATATAACATTGCACAAAACTGGGGTTGGGATGAGCAAGAGATAGCCTTGTCAGCTGGGATTGGTCTGCTAGAACAAAGCACAAGGAAACAAGTGGGTCACCAACCGCTTTAGCTACCAGCAGAATGGGTACAAAGCAGGAAATATCCATGGGGAAAGATAATGGAGCCATGAAGCCCAGATGGACTCTAGCAGGTACAGAAGAAAAGCCCTCCCCAAGTACAAGGGCAGGCCAGGTGTGGTGGCACACTCTCGTGACCCCAGCAAGGGTCAGAGGGTTGGGGGAATAGACCCTTGAGGATGATTAGTTCAAGGCCGGCCTGAGCTACAAAACATACTGTCAAGGTTAACATAGGACTGGGAAAGCATGGCACACTCTGGAAAGGGCCTGTCACTTTTAAGTGACAGCCGCCTTAAAGCAAACATGTGTCCCTGAGGAGTAACTAAAGAGAAATGCACACAAAATGATGGTGTGTTACAGAGGGGGGAAATGGTGATGGAACTGTTAAAGGCCTTGGGGACAGTATGGAAAAGCATTCTACCCTCAAAAGGCCAAAGGATCCAGCTGGGGAGACAGGACTAGAAAGAGGTAAGACCTGGCCCGTGACTTTTCTTTAAGGGAGATGCCGTTTTGTTTGCCAATTTGTGAGCGTGCGTAAACATATGTTTTTGGTACAGCTAAATGTGTTTTCTACCTCTTCTTCTTCCTCTTTCTAATAAAAATATGAGTCACCCTTCAAATATGTAAGTGGCTTAAAGCAAAGGCCCAAATGCTAAATGATGAGCAGTTCGATAAATGTGCAAATACAACTGTCAGTTTTGGTTTGTTTGTTTGTTTGTTTGTTTTGGCAATGAACTTACCAGGAATTTGTTCAATGCTATGGTTAGCTTTTCAAAAAAAAAAAAAAAAAAAAAAAAAAAAAAAAACCTGCTACTGGTTGTCTCCATTTCTTACATTTCTTATCATTCCTTTAGAATAGGTTCCTAGAAGAGAAATTTTCAGGCCAAACAATATGAATATGTTAAGCTTTTGGCACAAATGAGCCTAGTGTAATATGAAAGAAAACTAAACTGGACACATCAACAGCAGATGACCAAGCAAAACTCAAAGGGGTTGTAATGCTGCTGCAAATAATTTCCTGAAGAGAAAAATGAAAAAAATGTGCTACGGATTGATGTTAGGTATTGAATGGTTGTGACAAAAAGAAGCCAAGGTTAATTTTAAAAATCACATCCAGGGTTCCGGGCATGGAGGGTCATAGCTCTAATACCAGCACATTGGAGGCTGGAAGATTGGAAGGCATGAGTCTGGGCTGTGTGCTTAGTTTCAGGCCAGCTCTGGGTGACTGGATGGTACTGTTTCTCAATAAATAAATAAATAAATAAATAAATAAATAGAAAAATGAAAGAAGGAAGAAAGACATTGAGGACAGCAAGTGCATTTGCCTAAAAATATGCAAGCTCACATAATGGACAGAATCAGAGCATATGATTTCTAAATAATGAGCAGAATAATATCCCTAAAGAGAAAATGCAATTGATTTTCTACTTCTTACTTCCGTTATCTGTTGTTTCACTATTACAGCAATAATGGGATTTTAATTCTAATACTCAGTGTCCACATGAGAGGGAAAACTGACATTTTCTTTGTATTTTACTTCATTTCATTTTATTCATGAAACAGGGTCTCTCTGTGTAACCCGGGCTGTCCTGGAATTCCCTCTGTAGACCAGGCTGGCCTCCAACTCTGCAGCCCGAGCGCTGGGATTGAAGGCAGGTGCCCCTGTGCCTGTCAAAAACTGACATCTTAAGTAAAGATCAACAAGTTGGTTTTTGAGACAGGGCCTGAAAACCTGCCTATTTCTGCACTCATCTATTTTCAGAAAGGCTGTCTCTAAGAACGACTCAGACTCCTCAGATCCAAAGACTTAGTTCCCAACAAAGTTTCGTGGAAGTCAAGGTGGAAACGCTCTAAGTTCTCTCTCCTTAAAACCAACGTTCTTGTCAGTAACTGCTACGTGAGCACACAATCACCCTACCGATCGCTAGTTATCAGGGCATTCTGCCAACACGTGTATCTTCTCAAAGAGCAAGGCCAGAGGGGCTTGGGTAAACTGAATTTGAGAAGCCAACCTGTGCGTCGAGCATTCCCTGAGACACTAATCTTTCCTTCCTGATGCAGCCAGCTTCTACAGGGTGACAGCTAGCCCAAACTTCACAGATCAAACGAAACTCCAACTCCGGGAGGAAGTTCGGTATTTGAAACATTTCCCTTCGAACCTAGGCGCGGGGCTGGGGGGGTGGAGGGGTGGGGAGGAGCTGGAGGACCAGGGTCGGGTTTTGGAGAAGCTGGACGACCAGCTTCTTCCTTGAAGGATGCTGTCACATGGATCAGGACGGACAGGCACCGACTGTAAATGCTTTGTCTACTTCTCAGCGGAGGACAATTCCGCCTCTCGGTGATGCCTTAGAAGTTCATTTTCCCAGTTTCTCCTGTGTGAAACTGAAGGAACCGCTGCTTTGGGGGGCAGAATTCCAACGGGTCAAGCTGGGACCTGGAAACAGCTCCCGCCCAGCCTAAGAAACCCTGAAGTTGTCAGGCGAGAGGCGAGTTTTACGACGCTGCCCTCACCGGGTCGGTGTACACGGAGGACCGGGAACCGAGTGGAGAATGGAGATGCGTAGGGCTGGGAGGGAGGGCGCACACACATGTGGCTTTAATATGCAACAGCTGCCAGAGATGGTGACCCCTCCGCTCTTTCCCCTCCGCCTCCCTCCCCCCTCCGAACCCAACGTTTCAACGATCATAAACCCGAAGGGACTTCAGAGCTGTTGATCGAATTAGTCCGGCTGCATCACGTTCAAGGACGTTTTAAACCCCGCGTGCACCCGAAGGTAGCGATTTCGAGGAGGAAAGCAAAGCTTTTAAACAAAATCTGAGCGGAGAGGAAGGGGGACGCAAGAAAAATGACACAATGAAATCAGCCCCGAGAGATGGATAAGGCTAATGGTGCGCAGATGGGACAGGCGGAGCGCCTGCAGGTTAACTTCTCCCACGGGAGTTCTTCAGGGCCCCGGGCGCTCTGTGCGTGTCCGGCCACGAGCCCCTCCGGAGGGGTCCGTCCCGGCGCCACCCACACGGACGCGGGCTGCCGGCGCAGACAATGCTCGGGGACCCGGTGCCCTGCGCGGGGCGGGCCACTCACCGACACCAGGAACTCCAGGGTGCCCACGTAGTCGCGCTCGGTCTTCTGCAGCTCGCTGAGCACGCACACGCGCAGGCGGAGCTGCTTGTCCGCGTCCCTGGCGCTCTCGTCGCTCATGGTGGCCGGAGGGACGCGGGGCCGGGGGTGGGGGGTGTGGAGGGGAGCGAGCGAGCTGCCCCGCGCCCGACGCCTCCGCTGCCGCCCGCAAAGTTGCAGCCTCCGCCGAGTCCGAGCCGGAGCGCGCCGCTTCACATGCTGGCCGGAGGAGGAGGAGGAGGAGGCGGCCGGGGCGTGGGCGGAGGAGGGTGCTCGGGCTGCGGCGCGCCGCGCGCGGGAGGCGCGGGGCACCGGGCGGGACACTCCCGGGAGAGCGGGAGCCCGGCTCGGCCCGACGCTCTGGCCTCACGCGGCCCCAGCCCGAGGGGAGGCGGCTCCGCCAGCCACAGCGGTGACTTGGACATCAATCAAATGCTTTCAATCCATGTGACTCCGACCCTTTACCCTTAGCCAAATCTCAGGAAAAAGGAAACACAACCCTGGGGAAGCATATCGTGCCAGCTAACTAAACACACACACACACACACACACACACACACACACACAGGATGGAACTAATCAGAGGTTCCCAAACCTAGAAGGACACTTGTGAGATGGCTAGAGAGCTGCTCCTGGGAATCCCGCCCATTGTTTAGCTTTAATGTGTTTTGCACCAAGTCTGAAAAGCAAAGAAACAAGTCCCCGCGGTTACATAACTGCTTGGGAACAAAAACAACCACAAGCACTGACCCTCCCGCGTTTGACAAGGAACACATTGATTTTGGGTTTTAGTCTAGTACAAAACAGGTTTGATTAAAAAAAAAAAAAAAAAAAAGAAAAAAGAAAAAAAAGCGAGCAGTATTATTTCACGGGGCAGACAACCCTCTGCCAAAGCTTGAAATGTCAATTAAAGTGATAAATGAGGACAGTAGACAAAAGTGACAGCTCTTTTCTGTGCTTTGCCCCCACACAGAATAAGCGTCACGCTGGCTAAGCACTTCTTAGCGCCGTTGTGTGTCTTCAATTATTTTTCAGTCTCAGCATAGTGTTTTAATATTGGTATAAATTCAAGGGTGTTTGTTCTCAACTGTTTCCAAGAATTGTGGTTTTAAAGAGATAAAAATGTTGAATGGTCATCAGAAGACAAATAGTAGGAAGATAGAGGGTGATGATACATAGTAGATGGTTGAGAGATGATACCTAAAAGACAGGTAGATAATTGGCGGGTGACACACAGAAGACAGATAATAGTTATACCATAAGCTATCTTCGGTTTTGAAGATGGGAAGACCGAAGCATTTGGTTTTCACATTTAAGTTTATTGAGTTCTCTCTTGGGAACAGAACCAAGACCTACAAATCCAACAGAGCAAGTGATCCATTTGCATTTCTCTAGATATTATCCACATATACTTTCAGAGCTATTTTCCCACGAATGACATTTAAATAAGTGGAATGAACACTTGTGAGGCGAGGAAGAGGCAGCCAAACTTGTTCCAAGAGTTGGCAGCCTGAGAGAAACTAAAGACGCTTTCCCCAGCATTTACACTAAAATAATTCCCAATTTCCCTAACTCTTTTCAAGGTATGATGGTGACTTTCATGAAACAAAGGGGAATTGTGCCTCCTTCTTGTATTGAAGATTCAGTATTTGAATAACACGAGTGGCGCTGAAGGACAAGGTGGCTTTCCCATTTCTGTTGCATCTGGCTGTTTAGAGGCAGCCAGAAGCAAAGGGCAAATAGTGTGGACAGCCTCACACTGTGACGGAAGAACAAAGGACAAGGCACATTAAAGACAGACCTCACAGCACCTGGTAAACAATAAACAAAAGAACCAAGAAGGCACAGGAAATGCATCCAGATGCTAGTGAGAAGTTCAAACAGGACTTAACCTCTTCACGTTCTACAGGTAGTGATGCGTGAAAGCATTTCTTGCTCCCAAGTGAAAAAAAAAAAAAAACTGAAGTAAACAAAATACATTTCCATCCAGGGCACTGAATGAAATAGAATGTTTTCTCTTGTCAGTTGTTACCAATAATAAAATCACATTGCAACTTTTTTTTTTTTTTTTATCAAGACACTTCATCCATATATAGACCACTGGAGCAATCATCTCACACTGAATGCAAAGTACTTGAATCTGAATCGCCATTGAGGTATTTCTCATCCAAAAACATTTGCCATGTTCTACAGGCATGCCTGGGAGACTGCTATGAAAACGTTGCCATGCTAGGGTCTGAGGATCATGAAGACCACGGGTGCTAGGAAAATATTTCTCAGTGAGTCACAGACCATTGCACTACAGCCACTTGAGGTCTTATTAAAATGAATGTTCCTGAGCCTACCCCCCCTTTTTCTTTTATTACTTCAGATACTACATCCTATATTCTTTCAACGAGGTCCTTCAATTCATAGACTCACTATCTAAGGTCTTACTTACAATTGAGCCAGGGAAAGGATCAGGCATTAAATAATTCCAGTAAAAGACAAGCATCAATAATTGCTTTGGGGAGGGAAAAAAAAAAAGTGAAGCCAACAGAAAGATACTCATTTTAGTTGTGTGAAATTCTTATTTCTCTCGGAAACGCCTGTGCGGAATTGTTCTGCTGTTTGTGGCTTCTGCCCTCGTTTCTCCTCCATCGGCGCCTCAGCATCATTTGTAATTAATGAACGACTGCAGAACACCTTGTAGTGCATTCTGCCAGGGTCTCTTCTGAGAGGACTCTCACAGAGACCTCCCCTGGCTGGAGTCCTTAGTTCCTCATCAAAGGCTGAAGAGCATAAGAAAACAGGGCTGGAGTATCTGGAAACTTTCACTTTGATGGTAAATAAGGCCTTTCACAGACTCTGAATGTGTTGTGTCCCTTCCCACTTCCTCTATTGAAACTTCAGGCTGTGCCTGCCAGGAAAAGGAAAGCAACAAGCAAGATGATGGACAAGATCCAGTTTTTTTTTTCCTTGAAATACTAATGAGGTTAAGGCCTTCAGTAAAAAAGAGATGGGGGAAAGAAGATAGAAATGGCTGAATTCTGGGCTAGTTCAGCCATTAAATTTATTTCATATGCATGAACTTGGTGCAGCTAGAATCTATTATAAAGCTCAAAGAGCCCAAGGGCAGAGTGCAGTGGGCTTCTTTTGGTCAGGCCCAAAGAAGGGCTACTATGGCCTGACAGGCTGAAAAATGCAAGTCTGCCTCTCAGCAAGGAGAGCGCTCTCCAGGTGTATTTCAGAGACCAGTCATATTTGTCTCTTCAAAAGTTCAGTCCTGCTATCTGCTCAGGAAAAGTCATAGATCAAACCTGACGCCAGTTCAGTAAAAGGACTGAGAGCTTAAAAACAAAAGACAAGATTGCTTTACTCCATGACCATCTTGCTTAATAGAAGCTGGTCTTTGGTATCTCCTTAAAGGCTATGGTCTATGGAAGATGACTCCATGTCATCTTAATAGACAAAAAAAAAAAAAGGTAGATACTATGGATCTACATTATATCTAGCATTATATCTAGGTGCATTATCCCTAGCGGACTTGAGCAAGGGGTGATCTCTAAGACTGTTTATAAATTTAAGGTTCCAGTTCATGCTTAATCCCCCAGTTCCTCACACTTCAGTTTGCTTACAGTTTAGTCAGATCAAGGGCAGCATGCTCTGGAGCATATCATTACGTCTGTCTTACTCTTAGGAGGTGAATAGCTAAAATGACAAACTACAGTGCTCATAAGTCAAATTTCAATTTCTGATGTAATACTGTAGAGCATAGAGAACAAATCAAATGTGTGAGTGGTGAGGCTTGGGCGAGAGTCTAGATTTCTCTCCAAGTGAACTTGATTAAGAACTAGCCACCCTCATAGTTCTGATCTATCATACCATGAGAAATCATGTTCTCATTATGAAAACTTAGCCTACTAACATCCCAGTGAAATAAACAGCCATGAGTCTGTTATTCATCTCAGAAAAAAAAAAAATCATCCTTTCAGTGTCCATTTCCCTGCAGAGCCTTTTGAATACTTCCTCAAAATAGGTCTCTGTGTCCTTAGACATCTTCAAACATCTCCATATTTCTCTCTTCCAGAGCTCTTTACATTGTCTTTAGTTGAGAAACTATCACTGTCCAGCATAAATTTATCATCATCCACATGTTCGTAACTGAGACCCTAACTTCCAAGATAAAAGATCAGTGTACACAGGTGTGACCCATGTGAGGCAATGTCAAAAAAAGAGCATCACTTGTATTATAACCAGGTGGGAAGCACATAAATTCTGTTTGTTTGTTTGTTTGTTTGTTTGTTTGGGTTGGGTTGGTTGTTTTGAAATAATCTTGCTATATTGCCCAGGCTAGCTTAAAACTCACTATGTAGATGGCCTCAAACTCTTGATCCTCCTACCTCAACCTCCCAAGTGGTGGGACTGATTATAGATATGCCACAGTATGCCCAATTTACATGACCTGTTAAACGTGGAAAACCTTCCCAGGCGTTACTACAGCAGGAAATGAAGCTATGGAGGAATGACATAAGATGCAACAGTGCTAGCTTTGCAGGGGGGAATGGGTCCACAAGCCAAGGACCATGGGCAGCCTGTAGGATCTGGGAGAAGCAAGGCTCTTACAAAACCCAAGGGGACATAGCCTTGTTAATGGCTAGATTTTAACCCAGTATGATTTACATTGTCCCACTAACACTCAGAACTGTGTAAGGGTAGATATATGTTTAATGAATCATTGAGTTTGTGACAATAATTTGTTTCCTTCATTTCTTTACCTTTCAGTCTTTCTTCAGCCCCTCTAACGTGGGTCGTTACTGCCATGACTGATCTTTAACTATCACCTAATGTTTCTGTTTCTTCTTGCATTAGGCTCTTCATTCCTTGCACCATGTGACCTCTCCAGGGCTTTCCACAGTGTTGACTATCTCTCATCAAGCAAGTCTCTACTGCTCCTCTGTGTGGTGGTGTAAATAGAAAAGGGCCCCACAGGCTCATATGATTGAATGCTTAGTCGTCAGGGAGTGGCACTACTTGAGAGAGATTAAGAGAGGTAACCTTCTTGGGGAATGTGGGGCCTTGTTGAAGAAAGTTTGTCACTAGGGGTGAGCTTTGAGGTTTCAAAGGCCCAAGCCAGGCCCAACAGCTCTCTTCCTGTTGCCTGTGGATCCAGATGTAGAACTTTCCATCTTCCTACATGCTACAGTGATTCCTGCCATGCTGATAATGGACTAAACCCCTGAAACTGTAAGCAAGCCCCAATTAAACGCTTTCCTTTAGAGGGATTGCCATAGTCCTGGCCTCTCTTCACAGAGATAGAACATTAAAAGATTTTGGTTTCTGTGGCCATGTCTTTGTCTCAGCTTCCTTTTGATTCTCCAGCCTTTGCATGCTGTGATGGCTATTCTCTGGTATCAGTTTGACTAGATTTATAATGAACCACAATCCAGAAATGGTGGGCATACCTATGATCAGGATCTTGAAGAAGGAAGACAACATACATGCCTTTTATCTGGGCATTGAGGCTTTTTTTGGGTTTTTTTGGTGGGCTTTTGGTGGGTTGACACAAGCTTTTGATCTGGTTCAACATATGCCTTTAATCCAGATCTGGACACATAATGGCCATGCTTATAAAGATTTATGAAGAAAAGAATTAATGAAAATCTTAGGTCCAGGTGTGGTGGTAAACACCTTCAATCCCAGTGCTTAAGAGACAAAGGCATGCAGATCTTTGAGTTCAATGACAACCTGGTCAAGAGAACAAGTTCCAGAGCAGCCACATTTAGGCAGTGAAGGAAACTATGGAAAATAGAAAGCTGGTTAAGATATAATTGAACAAGGAGCCATATTTCAGCCTCGGCAAGCAGCAGAACTTGGCATCTTTGGCCAAGTGGTTCTGGCTTTAGAATCCAGCATGGAATTTCCTTCTGTGACTAAGAAAAGCTGCTGAAGCCATTCATGTGTCAGGGGTGTCCCTGCCTAGAGGCCCAGAAAGGCCACTGTGTAAGACAGCCAAGCTTGTAACTTGTGCTGACAGCCAGACTTGGTAAGGTGTAAGCATCGCCCAGGTGGTACTGGTTTTGAAGGCATGACAGGATCATGGAGAGCAACTGATGCTTGGCACTGTGAGAGGCCAGGAAAGGCCATTAGTGAAGGTATAGCCTCAGTGCCAGATGAAGGCCCAGAACTGAAGGGGTCATTCCAAAAAGGCTTGGCACCATGAAGACAGCCTGTTGGTGAAAGTGCAGCCCAGTTGCAGCAGAAGACCCCATTGTTTTGTGATGCCAGTACCATGAGATGACAATCGAGAACAGCAGCAGCAGATGCTGTGTTCCAGAAGCTGTGAAGGTGAAGCAACGCCTGTCTCAAGTTTGTGTAAACATGACACCGTTTGTTCTCTGTATTGCCAATAAAAACAACCAGCCAATGCTGAGCAATGGAGAGAATAGGGTGGGACAACCTGTTGCAGAAGAGGGGAGAAAGAAGGAATGGGAGGAGAAATCCTAGAGGAGAGGACCTGGAAACATCAGGAGAATGAACCAGACCTAAGATATGACTAAAAAGCAAATATAATGTGGGAAATCTGAATGGGAGGAAGCTATGCAGGTTTGGAGGTTTAGTATGGAGCCCAGCGTTGTGCTCTAGATTAATTAAATAAATCCTAGTCTCTGTGTAATGATTTGGGTATACAGCTGATTTAGGAATAACCACTGTTTTACTAAAAGATATATCAACATTAAATATTAATAATCATTAGCAGAGCACTTTGACATCAGACATGGAGATGCAGAGTTCAGAGTTTGCCCAGTTGGTTTTTTGGTCTTGCTTTGGTCCAGTTTTTCCTCACTGTGCTCCCTTCCCTACATTTTGGAACAAACCTCTACCTTAATATGTTGAAAGTGTGTGATTTGTTTTTTGATTTTGATTTTTATAAGGGATTACAGTTAAGAGACTGCATGAATCGTAAGAGAGATTTTGAACTTTGGACTTTTAGAGATTGTTGAGACCGTGATAGACTGTGGGGACTTTTAAAGTTGGACTAAATGCATTTTGCATTATGTTATGGCCATAATCCTATGGGTGCCAGGGATGCAGCGTGGTGGTATGACCCCCATAGACTCATGTGTTTGAATGCTTAGCCCAAGGGGAGTCGCAGTATTAGTGTGGACTCCTAGGAGTAGGTATGGTCTTGTTTGAGGAAGTATGACACTGTGGGGGCAGGATTTGAGGTCTTCAATGCTGAAGTTCCCCCCAGTGTGAAAATTCAGTCTCCTCTTGGCTGCCTGCAGATCAAGATATAGAACTCTCAGCTCCTTCTCAAGTATCATGTCTGCCTGCAAGTTGCCATGTTTCCAGCCATGATGATAACGGACTAAACCTCTGAACCGTAAGCCAGCCCCAATTAAAGTTGGCCTTTATAAGAGTTGCCTTGGTTATGGTGATTCTTTACAGCAATTGGAACTCTAATTAAGATACATGCCAAGTTCTCCATGGCCCATTTGTAAAAGGTGATGTTCTCTAGAGTTTAGCCCAAGGCCTTTCTCTTATTATTCTTCCCTGTACATTCTCTGCTGGACAAGGGTTGCCCCAGTAAGAATTAATTGGTCCCTGTGTTGCCATCTTTTTCACACATGAGTGCTAAGTGGTTTTCCCAGATGAGATTTGGGCCAGGAAAAAGAAGGTCAACCTTCAGTTGTTTCTGTACCAAGCTGATCTGAGTGTGTATAGCACTTGCTCTATGGTCACCAGATGTTACAAATAAAGCGTTTGTTTGCTTTTCATTTTTAATAGAATAGAATAACCTTTCTTCACCATTAAAGTTGAAAGTAAATGCCGGTTATGACCCACCATCACTGGCTACATTTTGTGTCACTCCTGCTTTGCAATGTGTGTCCCAGTAAGACGAGAATTCCAGACTAAAACACCAACTTCCTTGTAAAGTACAGCTCTTCTTTATCATGGAATGCATAACTCTACTGCAATCTCAGATCCGCCGACAAGATGAACTAGAGTCTTTGTTGAAGTGTCCAATAGTCTAACTGGAGCCTGGCCTGCAACTGTAATTCAACAAACATTTGCCCGCAGGATCAATGGTAAAAAGGATGGAGAAGGGCACTCACTGGGTCTCTTCTAGTTTTGCAGGACTTCGTCACTGCACTTCTAAATAAGGATGAGTCTGACTTTGTTTTCTGCTTTTCCTTTATCCATTCTTCAATAGGAGAAACAGATATAAATGCTCCTTAGAGAAACAAAAAAAAAAATTTACATGTAACGCATCTTCATTGCAAATTGTGAGCCTGCTTAAGGAAAGAGAAGAAATGGAAGGTACCTATTTCATTGCTTTATCAAGGAATTATTATTCATTTTGCTATTGACTTAATCAAACCCATCTCTTCTATTCTCAAGCCAACAATAAAACAGAAGGCATGCCTGATGATAATTGTGAAAGAAATCACAGTTATTAAATTAAAGATAATTTCATAAGTCAGGTATCCCTTAGACACAGAAAAGAATCTTTCAGAATACTTCAGGAATGATATAATTACAAAAGAAAAACAAAATAAGCAGTTTATTATGCTGTTTATAAAAAGACATTGGTGTTTTTTTTTTTACCTGTTTACTGAACAATTAAATGGAAAATGGAATTTCCATCTATCTTATCCTAACTTTTCTCTAGGGCCCTTTATTAACATTTTGCATTAACATGGTACACTTTTGACCTTTATTTGTCAGATTTGTATTATTCTAATGAAATACCTGAGGAGAGCTAACTATTTTTTAATGATTGCCCCCTCCTTAGGCTTGAAGGCTGGACATTCAAAAACATGATGCAGGCTTTTCTGAGGGAGCAATTGGCTACTGCATCACATCATGTCAGGAATACACACACACACACACACATCTGTGTTCTCTCTGTCTCTCTCTGCCTCTGTCTTTCTCTCCCTGTCTCCCTTTAAAGCCACCAGAATTTCACTTAATGACGTAAACTAATCTAATTATTTCCCACAGGCACCACTTCTATGCAGCATAGTTGAATTAAGCTTCTATCGTCTTGTCACTATCAGATGCTAAACTAGTGAGTGTATGTTCAAAGCACAACAATTATTAGTATTGATACAGGTTATTCACTAACATCTGTGGTTCATGAGGAGTCTGAAGCAAAGGAGGCAGGAAGACTGGGTAGGTAAAACACAGTACAACTGTAAAAGTGTTACACTAACAGCTATGTGTCATTATACAACTGTCAAAAACTCTGGTCTGGTCTCCCTGGGGTTATGCTTGCTTCAGTGTCATATAGTAGGAAACATACAGTAAGTGCCTTCTTCAGACGTGAAAGGTATGCCTGTCTTTGTTTTGGATTTTCATTCTTTCTCTCCTTAAATGTAAATCTACAACATTTCAGCTGCAGTCATCTTTTGGCTATATATCAGCAGGTTTCTGTCTAGCTCTCTGTTCTGTTCATCTGTGTTGTTGTCTGTGGATATCACATTGTCTTGATCTCTGCATGTCTCATAATAAGCTTTATAGTAAATAGTATCAATACTTTACTTTGTTCTTCTTCAATGTTTTTGTTGTAAGTAGAGCTGGGAATGACAAGTCCCCCAACCCTGCTGCATCTTCCTCTCCAGCTACAAGGACTATGTGCCAGTTCTTTCATTGGAGTTTTACATGTGTTCCCAAGTACTGATTTTGTACATGTCTTTTTAGACTGATATCTAAAGAAATCTTTTCCTTCTGTGTTAATGCACATATACTTTAATCCTCCTAATCACTTACTGGCAATATAAAAGAAAAGTGTTTACCTTCCCGTGGCATTTAACTTCCTGCAATCTTATTATGCTCACTTATTAATTTTAGGGGTTATTGTTATTGTGTTATTGTTTTGGGTTTTATATATGGATAATTATGCCACTTTTGTCCTTCTCCAACATATATCTTCTGTTTCCTTTTCTCTCTCTATTGACCTAAAGAAGACCTCCAGCAAGAGCTTTGTAGGCACAGAGCCAGCAGGTGCAACCGCCTCACTCCTGTTCTTCCTGGGAACACACCTAGCTCCTCACCATTAGGTAAACTCTGGATGGAACATTCTCATAAATGCTCCTTGGGAACTTATTTTCTATAATTAAAATGTCAATTCTTAAGCTGATAACTGTGAACTGGATACACAGATCAAGCTCCTATTTTTTATCTTAAGGAGTTGGGTGATGTTTCTGGACTACTGTGTGGACTGAATGAGAACATCAAAAATTCACCCTTCTGTCTGCTGTGAGCTCTTATATCTAACTTCTGAGCTTGGTTTATTATTATTATTATTATTAGTTTTAAAGTTTGGTGATACTAACCATTTTTCTGTAACTACAAGTAGGTCACTATTTTTCTTCCCAAAATCATAACACTGTTCCGCAAGGTGTGTTATAGATGTATCTTAACATGGGGATAAGATTGCACCTCATTCTCTCTGGGCCCAAAGTCTTAACTTTCATGACTCTCAAGAGATCATTTCTAGGGTAACTGGAATTTGTTTCGTAACACATCAAATGGTAAAAGGCACAAATCATCTCCTGATTTCCTTCATTATTTAAATCGTGATTTTACTAACTTATTTGTTTTTGTTTTGCTTTGCCTTGCTTTCTATTTTTGATGGATGCTAAATGGAAAGGAGAAACATAGTATTTCTTTATGAATCCATTACATTATTTCATCCCCTAGGCTAGATTTTGTATCTCTTCTGTTAAGCTTTTCTGTCTTCTTGGAGTCTTCTGATTCCATTCCTAATCAAGGACTAGGATCTAATGGATATGATCATCCCTGTATTGTTTTCCTATGGCCTCTGGGTGAATGAGTTGATCATGTTTTGTATCAAAAAAGTTTTCTCTTGGTGTTCATTGTCTAGGGCTGCCATGGCCAAGTACTAGTGCTTCATAGTGCTAGAGATTAGATCAAGATGGCTGGTTGGTTTCTTCTGAAGAGTGTAAGAAAGACTCTATCCACACCTCTCCTGGCTTCTCGTAGCTAGCCACATGGTTTCCTAGATTGTATGTGAGTCTGTTTTCCTGATTGGTCTCTCTTTATTGCTAGGAGCATAATTATGTTTGCATCTTTGCTGAGTACAAAGCCAATAGAGAAAGTGAATGTTGAAAGATTTATTAATTGTAGCAAATAAGGAGAGCATGAGGAATTACGATGTGGAAAGCAGTAGTCTTGCCAGATGAACAACACATGTGTTTTATTTGGGGGTTTTGTTTGTTTGTTTGTTTTGTTTTGTTTTAATTGAGGAGCTTCTACTTTTCACATAGGAATATGTGTGTGTATACATACATACATATATATGTGTGTGTGTATACATACATATATATATATATGGGTGGACACATTTTTGATTGTTCTGAGTTTGAGATCATTCATCACATATTTAAGAAGTTATGACAGTGGGGACAAATACTCCTGGGCATGTTCAGTTCACTGTGACAACGTGCCTGCTTTAGTCCATGTCACCTGTGTCTGTTATTCGTCTCATTGTGAAAGAAGGCCTGCTAGGAGCAACTTCAGGGAGAAAGGGTTCATTTTAGCTCATGGCTTCATGGCAGCCTCCACGATGGCAGGAATGGGTCCTGGCCGTGGCTGCAGGAACATGAAGAAGCTTACCCCTATCACAGGCAGCCTATCTGGCAGCACAGAGAGAACTCGGATGGAGCTCTAGCCCGTTAGGCCCACCCCTAGCAACCCAAGTCCTCCAGCAAGGTCCTACCTCTTAAAGGTCCCAGAGCTTTGGAAGACAGTTCCATGAGCAGTAAGTGCTTAAACACAGGAGCCTCCAGGAGACATTTCACATTCAAACCGTAACATCGCCTCAAACAATGGCTCAGACAGATTCAGTGACCTTGCTTGTTACCTTGTAAGTCTCCTCAAAGAGTTTTAGTTGTGGGGGGAGGGAGGGGCAAATAATTTTTTAAATATGTATTGGGTTATTTCAAAAGACAGTAGCCATTTTTAAATACTTTTTGAAGATGTATTTTATGTGTATGGATTCTTTTGCCTACATATATGTATGTGTGCCACATGCTTGCCTAGTGGTCCCTTGGGACTGGGGTTACATATGTGTATAAACCATCATGTGTATTGAAAGAATAGAATCTAGGTAAGGACCTAGATTGGCAAGAACATGTGCTCTTACCCATCAAGTCACCTCTCTGGCCTGCTGGCAGCTTTCCTACAGGGCTGGTTAGGCCTCACCTACAGTGTGTTGGCCTCACCTACCAGCTCAAAGGAAGGTTAATGGAGCTTTGATGAATATTCTCAAGTCCAGTCTAAAAGAAGGAAAAGGAACAGTTAGGGAGGTGCCATTGCCGCAATGGGGATCCTCTCTCTGGGCTCTAGCACCTGTGTATCATGTATATATTTTACGTAGATTCTGTTAGAGAGAATTTTTTAGATATCTTCAGATTTTCCTACCTCTAACATCAGAAAACAACAAAGGGAGCAAATAAATGAGCAGGCAGTATGTTGTTCCACAGACAAACTTCTTCATCTTGCCACTTTAACAACACCCTCAATCCCCTTCTTCTGTCTCCCTAGGGAACCACTTGGTGACTTTCTCTTCTTTGATGAAAACCTCTCGGCCTCATTTTGTCATGCAAAATTTTGTTACTGTAAGTGGTGGTACACACTTGTGATCCCAGCACTCTGGGAAGCAGAGGCAGGCCTGGTCTACAAAGCAAGTCCAGGAAGGCCAGGGTTACACAGAGAATCCCTGACTCAAAAACAAACAAACAAACAAACAAATAAACCCTAAAACAATCCAAAACAATTGTTGCAGTAACAGTTCATTTTCATCATGTCAGTGGTGTTAGTTTTCTTTCTTGGTTTTATAGAAGCGTCTCGATGTGAGGTGTCTTGAGATTAAAGAAACACACACACACAAATCCTCAGCCAACCATCTCCAAGTATTTTTGACTAGCAGTTTATAGTGCATTACAACACAGCTTCCAGAAGAACATTTCTGTGACAGCGGTTATAGCAACAGGACAGCACTGATGCCAGCTGCTTGTTTCCATCTTGGTTACTGATGTGTAAACATACACTTAAACAGATACAGATACAGATACACAGACATGTTAAGAGAGTCCCAGGTCTAAAGGTCATGTTATCAATCCTGGAAAACACATGATACATTTAAAGATGATACAGGACCATGGATTAGGCAACATCTATTATTGTTTTTACCTTCATAAATTACCTGAACCATTATAGACAATAGCCCTTAATTATTATGGCTTCTTGTGTCTCCACAGTTTGCAGCCTCATATTAAGAAAATATGAAGATGAGATGAGATTTGTTTTTACTCTCTTAACTTTTAGCTGGCCTTTCTGACTGCCTTTACTAACAGAGCATAATGGGGATGAGAATGTTGACACTTCAGAGAAAATGTCTGGAAAGAAAGGATAACTTCTTTTCTTCCTAGCCTCGGCACCTAAGACATGCGAGGCAGGAGTCCAGTGTAGCCACCACAGGACAGTAGCCAGATAGGGGCTTGTCAATCACTCCAACCAAATTTACGTCAAGTACAGATATGGAAATAAGGCCATTTGAGACCTCACAGGCCTGGCGGAGCTGTCAAATGAATGGCCTCTAGTTAGACCAGAAGAAGAACCGTATACACAATTGGTTCACAAAAACGACTAACAGGTTTCTCTCCGTTCCCACCCTTTCTCCTCTTACATTTTTCAAGTCAGCTGTTTTAGTTATATTTTCCTCTTAAAATCTGGCCTCAACCTGATGAACTTACTTTGCTGTACTGTACTAACCCTTTATGCTACATCTGTCTGTGTAAGGTGAGTAAGTGCATAGCTCTCTGAGCATTCTTTCCCAAGTGGTAATGGATCCCACATGTTACCAGCTCTTTTGAGTGCTCACACACCCTCTGCGAGTCCCTTCACTCTGTCTGTCCCACTGAAACCAATCCCTCTGCCATCCATTTCTCCTTAAAAAAAAAAAATCCAGCTGATGGTGTCATCGGCTTGATCCCAGGGCCTTGGCTGAAACATCTAGCGTGCAAACATTGTGTCTAGTGGGAGTTGGGGGATTTGTAAAATAGAAATCCCATTTCCATTTCAGAGATTGGTCCATATGCTAACTGCGGTGGATACCCACAGGTGACACTGATTGTCAGCTTGATAGGATCGAGACCCACCAAGAAGACAAACCATGAGGCATACTTGTGAGGGATTGCATAGATTAGCTTAATGGAAGAAGATAGCTACAAGATAGCCTGGGACAATTATTTGTCTCCTCTGGATACCTCTTGACTGTGGAAGTCATGTGACCAATGGCCCCACATTCTTGCTGCTCTGACTCCACCACCAGAATGGACTGTGTTCCCTCAAGCTGTGAGCCAAAAATAAACTCTTCCTTCCTTTAGCTTGCTTCGTGTTAGTTATTTTGTTACAGCAGTATGACAAAAAGTAACTACTGCTCCTTGTGTGACCCCAGTGTATAATTCAGATATTGAAACCTGCCTCCGGGTGATGCTGTTGAGAAGACAGACCTCAGCAGTTAGAACATGGGAACTCTGCCCTCATGAAGAGAGTACGTCTCTTATACAAAAAGGCAGTTGAGCTTGTCTGCTTTCGCCATAGAGGCAGTGATCTCACCGGGCACCAAAAGTACTGGTACCTTGATCTTAAACTTCCCAACCTCCAGAACTGTGAGAAATACATGTGTGCTATTTTAAATCAGTTTAATCTGTTTTGTTACAGTAATCTCAAATGACTAAGACAGGAAAGCCAGTAAATACTGAGCATGAGAGAATGAATTAAATTGTTTGCTGTCTGATTGTGTTCTTTAATTAAGGAGATTTGCTTACTTTAAAAAGAGATAAACATGCAAAAAGTGCTTGATCGTATGCTAGAAATAAACAAGAAATCACAATAAAAATGTGTTCTATTTTAATGTGGTTGAAAAGTATAGCACATATTTATTCAAGTTGAGTATTAATTAAGCTATAAACATAAGCTGTTCTTAGATATCATAAAGAAAAGTCTAAAATTGGAAATCTTTATCCGCTAAAACATACCTGATTGTCTTTAAACCTCATGAAAAGAACAGGAAAACCAGATACAGAGGTGCCCCCCTGTTAACAGAAGGTTAGTGAGACCCTGCATTTAATACCCGCTATCACATGAAAAGAAAAGACAAGTAAAAGAAAGGGGAAAGTAGAAAGGAAAAGCAAGGAGAAAGGAAGGAACAGAGAAAATTAAAAGCCTAATAAAGGAAACCACAGTAACCTGAACGAACACACACACACACACACACCATATGTACCAATAAGGTGAGGAACCTAGCAATTCAGAAAAGCTTAGATCTTGCTGGCTGGGAGTGATCTGACTGTCCTTCTTTCTGTGATGTCATGAGGGGATGATCAAGCCAGAACTCTGTATACATCTGCTAGACACTCTATCCAATGTAGAGGGTATCAAGAGAGGTTTCAGGAAACACAGTATCTGAGTGATAGAAAGACTTAAGAAAAGAGAAGGGGTTTCAAGGAAGGAAGCATGGCCTGGCCAGGAGCAACATTGTAGAAAGAGGGCCAAGGGGACCCGGAGTACATATAAAAGGAGATTTAAAAAAAAATGGGTACCGAAACTCAATTAGGCAGAATAAATGTTAGGTCCAAGAATCATTGAAAGAAGACCTCAGACTCGGGTAGTATGCTAAAGCAAGGAGCATTTGTTCTGCAGAAATTGCCAGCATGCCAGGGCCGCTATTCCATAGAATGGCAACCCTGTAGTGAGCACGCAGGCTTAATTTAAACAGTTAGGGGGTTTACCTAGGGTGACTAGGTAACCTTTTCATGGATTGGTTGTTGCTGGTCTAGAGGATATGAAAGAACTCACGATTTGATTTGCTCTGCAGTTCAGGACTTCGTGGAGTGTCCCGATGATAATAAAATGTGCGCAGGTAACAAAGTGTCACTTTGAATAGCTAGACAAAGCGTTTGTTTTTTTTTTTAGTATTTTTTTATTTTTAAATAATTTGATACATTCACTTGTATTCCAGCTGTAGCTCTTTCCCTCTTTCCCGCCCAATCCTCCCCTCTCTCCCTCATCTCCTCCCTGCCCCCTTCTGAGTCCACTGAGAGGGGGTGTCCTCCTTTCCTTCCATTTGGCCCTAGCTTATCAGGTATCTTCAGGATGGTTGCAATGTCCTTATCTGTGACCTAGCAAGGCAGCTCCTCCCTCAGGGGGGAGGGGAAGCTCATGAGTCCATGTCAGAAACAATTCCTGTCCCCCTTACTAGGGAACTCACTTGGATACTGAGCTACCATGGGCTATGTCTGAGCAGGGGTTGTAGGTTATATCCATGCATGGTCCTTGGTTGGATAAACAGTCTCATAGAAGACCCAGATATATTTGGACCTTGTGGGGCTCCCTGCCCCCTCTAGGGTATTCCTTCCTTCCTTTGATTCCCTACACTCTGCCGAAGGTTTGGTTATGGGTCTCAGCATCTGCTTTGATACACTGCTAGGTAGGTGCCTTCTGTGGTAGGCTACTGCCCTGTTACTTGTTTTCTCCTACTTCCAATGTCCATCTCTTTTGTCTTTCTAGATGAGGGTTGATCATCTTACCCCTGAAACTCTTTCTTGTTTATCTTCTTTAGGTATACATATTTTAGTATGTTTATCCTATCTTATAGGTCTATATAAATGAGGATATACCATATGTGTCTTTCTGCTTTTGGGATACCTCACCCAGTATGATTTTTTTCTAGATCCCACCATTTGCCTGCAAAATTCATAATTTCCTGGTTTTTAATTGCTGAGTAGTATTGCATTATGTAAAAGTACCACAATTTCTGTATCCATTCCTCCGTTGATGGACATCTGGGTTGTTTCCAGGTTCTGGGAGAAAGCGTTTTTTTAACTGACCTTTAATTTGATTGGTCAAGAGCTTGGGGACTTTGCAAGGTAATTACTAAATTATTGTTTCTGATTTTCAGGGAAGTTATTGAGTTATTGCATCTTGTTTCCATGGCCTGTAGTTTTGTTTTCTGAGAAATAGGAAGTCAGGCCTGTTCACTGTGAAGCCAGTTTTAAAGACTGGCCTATTAAAAATCATTCCCCTCAAAATAAGCTCTGATACTCTGTAACATCCAGAGATGTCGATGAGTCCCAACTTGAAGACCTAGCAGAGAGGAACTCTAAAGCTCCCAAAACAAGGAAATGGTAAGAAATAAGAAACCCTAATTATCCTATTTTAATCATGGTACACATGTTAAAATATAACAGCAAATTCCATTAACATATATAATTAATACACATAGCTTATTAATACACGCAGCTTCGTGGTTGAGTGTTTGCCTGGCATGAGTGAGGCCCAAGGTTACATCTTCAGCACCAGAAAATAAAGAAATTTTTGATTTAAAAATGGTATATGCAATGGGAATGTCTCAATGTATTTTAAGCAGTTTGAGTGCAAAAAGTGAGTATTCCCTTTTTTTTTTTAACCTTGTTAGGCTCCAACAGCAAACTTTGGATTAAAAACTGAGAAAGAATCTGTTTTGTGTATTTAGACTAAAAATAAAGTTTGTATTCAGACACAGGTAATCGGAACTTGGGATACAGGGCAGGAAAGCCAGAAACTCAAGGCCAGCCAAGACTGCCTGAGATGCTGTCTCAAAAAAAAAAAAAAAAAAAAAAGAATGAAGTGTGTTATGGGTGGATAGAAGGAATTAGAGGAAGAGGGAAGAGAAGTCAAGGAGATCGAAGGCACAGGAGACAAAAACCAGGAAGAAAGGCTGCTGAGCAGGAAGGAGGCTAGAGTACCAAAGCACGGGTGAAGGATTGGATGCATTTTCTGTGGTAACAGGAGAATCCCCAGTTGGTCGAATGTGCCTGAGTAAGGACCGATTCCTCCTGGTGCCTAGCTTATCTATGAAATAGGATACAAATTCAATTTTTGGTTTATGGAGTCAGAGGCTGGAAAGGAAGAGTGAGGGTCCAAATGAGCTTGGACACAGGCTTCAGAGAGGCTCCGCTGTGATGTCTGTGGTTACTTCCAGAATGGCCTGCGGAGCGTCGGAGCATCTGAAACCTGGACTCAACCTCGGAAAGTCTAAATGCTTAAGGACTTCCTTTGTCTTTCTGTTTTCTTGGTTTAGCTCCTCTCACCCCAGAGCCTCAGTGTATTCTCCGACTCCTGAAGGTCCAGTTTCAAGATCTCTAAGAAGCAGAAGCCATTCAGGCTGCTGAATAAAGAGCTGGTGTTTCATTGCCCTGAAACCAGAACTGATGAGACAAGAAAGACTATCAAACAAACCAAGTGGTACTCTGAGCAGTTCCCAAAACCCCAGAAGAGAAGGAAGCGGGCCACCCATTTCCTTCTGCCGTCTGTCACCTTCTCGGGTGTCAGGCAACACCTTCTTCAGGCGTCAGGCAGCACCGAGGGTGTTTCTAGGTGCTTTGACTATTGCAGAAAAGGAGACAATCAGTAATTCACCAGGTTTTCACAAGCAAAAAACAAAACACCCCCTCCCCCCCAGATCCATTTACAGCAGTGGGTCGGAGGGCACCTCATCACCTCTCTGTTATCTATCTCTCTGTCTGGAAAGATACTTATTTATGTACACATTTATCTCGTGCGTTTATTGGTATACTTATTTCCAGGACTAAGATCAAGGCCAGGGTGTGGTAGACAAACATTAAGCCACTGAAAGGCATTCTTATCCCGAGGTTAGAGTATTTCAATCAGTTTTTTTGTTGTTATTTTCTTTGAAGTCTTGTTTACTTGGACACATTCTATAGTCCTCTCTCTTCTGTATATATATTTTTAATTAATTATATTTATTTTTATAATTATTTAATATGCTCCTCAACATAGAAATTGATGTGTTTTCTGGAATCACCATCTCATATGTCTTACCGAGCAGCATAATCAAATGCAATGATTGTCTTGATATCACCAAAACTTCCATTTTACTAGAGTGTTGAACAGCAAGCAGGTTGCCAGGGAAACTCTTACACACACACACACACACACACACACACACATACACACACACACACACACACACATACACACACACACACACACACACACACACACACACACACCTGAGCCAAGCCAAATGTGGGCTTTCTTTTAGCATCTCACAAAATAAATTAATAAAAAGAAAAAATTTCTTCCAGAAATAATAAGGGATTTCTTTACCTCAAATTATTTACATTTTGCTTTGACACTGAAGGGAGAGGAAAGAGGTAAGAGTGTCAGATAGGAAGAAAGTCAGGAAAGAAATCTCTTATTTTCTTGATGTAAATTTTTTGTTATATTAAAACCAATTTTTTTGGGGGGGTGGAAATATAACTCAGTGGTACAGTAACATTTGCCTCTCCTGTGTGGTCCAGTCCTCAGATAAGCAAACGCAAGCACACACACAAGCACACTCACAAGCACACACACATGCACATGCTCCTGGAGTCAAATGACCATTGAGCCGTTTCTCCAGCCTCCAACTTACGCTGGTCTCAATTCCAAAACGTACTGAGTACAGAAAATGGATGGTTAACTCTAAATTGCCTTTCTGAATTTCAAAATAATCTTCTGAAAAGACAAGGACTACGTTTATATGGTGGACAAAGCGTAGGCTTTGAAATTTGAAATTTTGTGCAATACATTTTTAAAAGTGTAAAGGATAACTGTCAGCCCAGGTGAGAAAAATCACTTAACGATACACACACACACACACACACACACACACACACACACACAGAGAATTACATGTAGTACAGGTTTTGGAGAGAAGGGGTAAATAGAAAATAGTATGATTCCTTGTGGCATTTTTAGAGCTGCATCTCGGTGGATACATCTACAAAATACTTGCACACCAGAGGTTCAGAGAGCACTGCAAAAGAGGGGGCAGCAAGAGGGGAAGAGCCAAAGAATCAGGAAGTTTGCTATGAGGCTGTGTCTCCTGTAACACCAGACACTACACCCATAAATTCTCGATAACATGGCGGCCCAAACAGGGGCTAAACAAGAATGACATGACAAACTGGACAGGAAAAGCCCACAAGGCCTCGACCCTACAGGAAAAAAGTATAGGCAACTAAGAAAAGCTGCAGGAGGGGAAGGAAGGCGGTGTCCCTAGGGAAGAGGACACCGATTGATTGTCCAGTATCAAATGGTCAGTCCTGAAAACGTACATAGAAGCAACGTTATATGAATTAAACAGGATATGTATCCTGTTATATAGATAGACATACAATACAATTAGTGAAAAAAAAAAAAAAAAAAGAGGCCCTGAATTTGAAAGAGTTTGAGGAGGGGAATATGGAAGGGTTTGGAGGGGGAAAAAAAAAGAAGGAAGAAATGTTATAATCCCAAAACCTTAAAATTAAAAAACCACTGAAGAGACAAGTAGGGGAAATGATGTAAATGTCCAGGGTCTGGTTCAGTGAGTAAGGGCTCTTGCTACCAAGCTGATAGCACAAGTTCCAACTCTAGACTCTACATGATGAAAGGAGAGATGTGGTTCCTGAAGGCTGTCCTGTGCCTCTCATAGCAGCCAGCCCTGGCTTGTGCACACATCACATCCACAGTGTCCCCACAAATGAATAAAATATCGTGTAAAACTTTAAACAAAGAAAAGCTTGACAGCATTAAAGAGTATACCTGAAAGCTCCGTTTAAGGTGCATCTAAGAAATAACTAAGACTTCACACACACTTTGTTTCTTTTAAAATTCTTTTAAAATTCTTGGAGAAACTATCATCACATGAGGTGCCATGGAAAGTCGGCCGTTGAGACATTTATTTGCTTGATTGTTTATTTCAGACGGGCTGGCCTGTAACTCACTGTGTAGACGGACAGACTGGCTTCAGACGCAGAGGACTGCCTGCCTCTGTCTCCACCACAATCCCCACCCCCTTCCCCCAAGCACTGGATTGAAAGCATGCTCCACCTTGGCTAGCCTCTTCCTTAGTCTTGACCGGAAGTGTCTAGCATGCTGGGTTCCGTAGGAGGTATTGCTCACACTGTGAAAGGACTCTCAAATGTTCCTTTGAGAAGAATGGCTGTTTTCACTGGTCTTTAAGGACACCGTTGGCCAGACAGTGCGCGGGGGTATTCTAGTTTGCTTGTTTGCTTTTAACCAAAATCGAAGATGACTTACATGGCTGCCCTGGGCCTTTTTCCGGGGCTTCTCACGAAGGCAGAGATGAAAGCCCACTTGGGGAGTCCAGATGCTTCTTGTTTCTAAACAATGAGTAGCTTGGCATGCAAGTCTCTTAGCTAGAAAACAACAAAGCTCTTGCTGCTCAAATTTGCCGTTGTGTTTCTATCCCACTTTCCATCCTAAAATAGAAATCAGAATGCGATCCTCAGGATAATCAGAATGTCTGTCACCCACCGCGGCACTCCCTTCTCTCACTTCTTTGGTGCTTGTTGCCAATTTTTCGCGATTTCATAACATGACGAGTACTAATATAGTTACTAATGTGAGATGCTTTATTCAGGCACGTCCATCACTTTACTGTACCCATTTGGAAACAGTACCGTGCTTTACATACAATGTGCTCATTTCAGAACTGGAGCTGAATCAGAAGCATGCTCGTCCCTAGGAGCATCATTTTATTTCTTTTTCTTGGGATTGTACACCTGTGAGTGTAACTCTCTGTTTATGAGTCATATAGAAAAGTGGACTAAACCTCTGAAGCTGTAAGCCAGTCCTAATTCAATGTTTTCCTGTGTAAGAGTTGCTGAGGTTATGGTGTCTATTCATAGCAATAGAAACCCTAACTATGACACAGGTTTTTTTTTCTGTGTAGCCCTGGCTGTCCTGGAACTAACTGTTTCAACAAGGCTGCCCTCCTCCTCACAGAGGTGCTGTGAATGAAGGCACGGACCACCAGGCTTGGGATGGAACTCAAAAATCTAAGTCCGCAGGTCTTCATGATTCCCCGATAAGCATTTTACCAACTGAGTTATGGCCCCACCATCTTGGCTTTTTTTTTTTACCCATAAACTTTGAGCAGTATCATTTCTGTCACAAATAATAAATTGTCACTCCTCTTGCATAACATTTGCATAATAACCAAGTCTTCATTTAAACATGAGTCTAGTTTATTCCAAATTCAAGTGACTGACATTATTTAGATAAGCTGAATTTAGACAGTCTTTTTCCCTCTAAAACAATGACATATATTCAGACTTTAGCCTAATTGGAGTTCTCAGACTCTTCAAGTGGAGAAGGCCTGTTGCAGAGAAAACAGAAGGATGCTCTCCCTCCACCCTCTGTCTCATTCATAGAAACTTTATGTCGTTTTCTCCAGTTAGAGTATAAACTTGCTTCTCTACAACAATGAGTATTAGAAATAAAAATATTTGTATAGAACAGCTCAAAGCAAGTCGCCTAATTAGCAAAATGTAACAAATAGGATCAAGAATAAAATTGTGTGCCTACAATGTCAGAGAAATAACTGCCTTAAAAATCATAATATCACTTTATGGAAATGAGTTTCTCTGAACCAGCAAGTACATTGTTCAAAGGAAATATTTCAAAGGCATTTTTCTTATGTGATTAAGATTCTTTACAAATAAAAACTCTGCTTTAAAACTTCAAAGGCATCACCCACCAGGAATCCCCCTAAACTCCTTGGTGACACTTCTCTTTTTTTTTTTTTTTTTTTTTTTTTCATTCATGAGAAGTTATAAGGCCAAAAATACTACGGAGCTCACCTATTTGTGAAGCCCTCTTGCACTCAACTGAGGCAAGATGCCCCTTAGAACACGGGGAGGCAACATACACAAAGGCTCGTGACTGCAATTGGCAGTAGCAACCAGGGGCAAGGATGACAGGAACAAGGAAGAGCAGTGAGGCAGCTGTGTTTTATTTACTCCATAACATGCGTGCCTCTGAGTGTGTGTCTCTGTAACATTTTGTCTGAGTACAAAGGCTCATATGGCTGACCAACTTTTGTTGTGCAAAATAATGATTCCTTATAAGAGACAGAACTCAGATAAGTCACTTGCCATTCGAAGAACAGCTTCCCTATTTATACAACCGGAATGGAAACACAACTCAAGTATTTATTTGTTCGATGTGTATATGCAGATATAGACACAGTGAGGCAGTCTAGTACTTAATACCGTCACTGTCAAATGCTCTGACTAGCATCACCAGTCCTGATTCGTTTGAGACATACGTATTCCACACACTGTGACAAATGCTTGCTGGGAATTTGGCAACAACCCCACTGTTAGTCATTACTCCACGGCATCTCCGGAGGTTGGGAGATGGTGAGTAGATAGAGCACTTGTTATACAAGGGTAACAACTGGATTTACATCCCCAGCACACAGGTAAAAGCCAGCCAGGCGTGGCCCTCTGCCTATCATCTTAGCTCTCATGAAGCACAGACAGGTGATCTCCAGGGCAAGCTGGCTAGCTCCACTGGCTGGAACTGGCAAGCTCTGGGTTCACCAAGAGTCTCTGCCTTAATAAGTAACATACAGAATGATAAAGACATTTGGCATGAACTTCATCCCTTCATATGCACACCCACTAGTACACACATAAACATTTGTTCAAACATGTACACACACACACACACACACACACACAATTTCTTCCAAGAAAATCAATAAATGAAGGTGGTCTACCAGGTCTCAGTGTAGAGGTAGCAGAACTAGCTTTGCTTAGAAGATGCAGTGTTGACCTGGGGACCTGTGACAAATGTAAACTCTCAAGTCTCTGCCCCAGTTTACTGAACCAGAAACCTAAGGGGAAGAACCCAGTAAATCATTTAATAAGCCAGACTCTAAGCAATTCTAATGCCTGCTCAAGCTTATGATTTACTCCTTAATCTAAGTTACTTCTGAAATATATTACCATGTTATAATTGAGCTAATGTACAGTAGTGTATTAGGCCTGATTCAAACAGTCCAAAAATCGCCCAGCTTGGTAATGGTTTTGTATAACATCAAATAGCATCACAAGGAGCATTATTAACTTTAATAGTATCAAATCTAGATTGATTCTAATATTTTATTAAAATTTAAAAAGCAGAGAGATTAACTCTGTGTATATGTCAAAATTAAATTTAAATGTCTAGGATCTTTCTTTTATAATATGAGACAAAAAATGTGACAGATCAAGTTAGTAAACATAATTCTGAAATTGGAAGTATGTTTATTCTACCACTCAATCAACTTAGCTCTTGATTAACATTTCTTTTTTATTTTAATTTTTATTTTTTATGTTAATTACAGCTTATTTACTTTGTATCGAAGCTGTAGCCCTCTCCCTCATTCCCTCCCAATCCCACCCTCAATAAATGAGACCTCATGAAACTGCTTCTATAAAGCAGAGGACACTGTCATGAGAACAAAACAACAGCCTACAGACTCTTCACCAACCCTATATCTGACAGAGGGCTAATATCCAGTATATATAAAGAACTCAAGAAGTTAAAAAGCAACAAATCAAGTAATCCAATTAAAAATGAGGTACAGAGCTAAACAGAGAATTCACTATAGAGGAATATTGATTAACATTTTTTAACATATAGATATTAGCTTATTAGTAGACAGTTAGGGTTCAATAGGTTTACTGTAATCTATACAGACAACTGCTCAAACATTCCTTAAATATACTTATATATTTAATTTAAAATAGACATTTTATATGGCATACAGAAATGTCTGTCCCCAGGTTGATCACACAGGAAGAGAAAGATCCAACTACTTAAAACAGTTCAGTTTTAAAAGAAATTATGGAATTCATCTAAGTTAAGGTCAGCATTTCATATCTAAACTACTCTAGCAAGGATCACATCCTAAGACCTAGGTTTGTGTGATCTTGCTAGAATATAAGCACACCCTCAATACATGCATTTAATCTCTCTGGCTGGAATATAGACATGCCCTAACTATACATCTTTAATTCCAAACAATGTAGGTAAGTTTAGTTTATAAAAGGAAGTAGCCATGTTCTAAAGAGATATATAATTGAAGGACAAAGTGGCAAATCAAAGAAAGATTTGACAGAATGAATCAAAAATTGGATACATCATACTCTCACAAGAACAGTGAGTTGGAAGTCAGTTCTATTCAGTCAGTTGAAGTCAGTGCAGTGGATTTGAGTCAGTCAGTTGGGAGTCAGCGCAGTTCAGGCAGTGCAGTGGAGTGGAGTTTGTGTGTGAGTTCAGGCAGTTCACTGTAGGTCAGCAGAGGCAGGTGAAGCCAGAGGACAAGGAGCCAGAAGATTAGGACAAATTGCCAGGGTTAGCTGAGGCCAAGTAGTGCAATTCAGTGAGAAGTGAGAGAAACCAGATTGAATCAGTGAGTTAGGAGAGGAGTTTGAGCCAGAACAACTGAAGGAAAGGAGCCAGAGTTCAGAAAGAGTTACAAAGGTGAGTTTATTCAGCAATAAGACTCCAAGACAACAATTAATTACATCTGGCAAATAAAAGTTACATTTACATCTGGTGCCCAACCTGATTGGAGGAGAAGAACAAAGCCCACCAACATTGCAGTAAGCAGAAGACATCTGACAGAAACAACACAGAGGACAGGAGACCTCTGATAGAAAGCTGCAGAGGACAAGTTTGTCTGGCATCATCTCTGGAGGAAGCATTGGTTCTGAGTTTGGCTTTCTACAAAGCAAGTCATGGACAGCCTAGGTTACACAGAGCAGTTCCGTCTTGAAAAATCAGAAGGAAAAAAAAAACTGAAAAAGAACCGATAATAACGTATGGAATGTCCTCACCCTATGTAAGACAGATGTTAAATAACTGGGCTACCCCAAACAGGATTATCCCCAAAGACTGGAAAGACTTATCAGCAGCTGTCCTGAAAACTGTTTCTCAATTACAATGGCTGACACAGTGGTGAGAAGAAGCTGCAATTATGGAAAATTGTAATAGGTCTAAAGGCATTAATAGTGTGAAAAATCAATTGTTAGGTAAAGGTCAATATGCTGGTTTAAGACAGCAGATGCAATTTGATGACTCTGTTATTATACAATGAAGTCTAGAAGCTTTAAGAGCCCTGGATAAGGTGGAGAAACAAGGAAACGAGCTATGTCATTCACAAAACTTATGCAAAGTCCTGGAGAGATTTTTACTGATGTTTATATAGATTAACATCCACTATGAATAGGGCAATATCAGATCCGGATGCAAGATAGATATTAATTGAAACTGTAGCTTTTGAAAATGCAAATGCAGAGTGTAAAAAACATTCTTAGACCGTTAATAACTCCACCCAAGGATGAATGGATTAGAACTAGTGTTGATATTGACCCTAATGACTATGTAATTGGAGAAGCAATGGCTAATAATCCTAGATATCAAAATGTCTGTTGTTTTGACAGTGGGAAACAAGACCGTTTGAGAAGAGATTGTAGGCAAGGCATTTCTAGAGACTTCTGTAGAAGACCTTAGTCTTCTGGAATTTGTAGAAAGTGTGGTAAGGGTAGGCATTGTACTAATGAATGCAGATCAGCAAAAGATATCTGAGGTTGTCTCTTACCAGACGGTAAATTCCCTAGGGGAATTAGCTCATGCCTCAGCAACAAACAGCATGAGCCAGCCATTTCCTGTCAGCAATCTACAGAGCAACTAGAGAGAACTAAATTAGGTATTGGAGATCTAATGCCTGTTACAGTAAAAATCTCACACTGTCACCAAAATTCCAATGCTATAAAATGCCCAATAGAGTTCATGGATCACTACCCCAAAGACAGTAGGGATCGTTTTAGGAAGAAATAGTCTAACACCTCAAGCATTCATTGTACTTTCAGAAACTATAGATGGAGACTTCAAGGGAGAGATTGAGATTATGGTTTCTGTGAAGAAAAATATGCAGCTTAAAGTGGGGAGACAGGATTGCTCAGCATTTACTGCCGCCTCCATATGTCAAAGGCAAATCATCCCCAATTAACATCTGGTGAATAAAAGTTACATTGCTCTAAACAGCATAAGCTTTTTCTTGTAAGGAGATAAACCTATAGGAGCTGCTCTCAAAGAATGCAACGCTATTGTTCCCTTTATGTGCATCCCATTCATCACATACAGAAATGGGCTGTTTCCTTTCTCTGTGTTAGGAAAAACTTTATTTCCCTTCCATTTTTCAGGGTCTCTTTTCCTTGATGCTTTAGGTTGTGCTAAGTGTTGTAGCTCAGCTGCAACACTTGTTTGGAATGAGCAAGGCCTTGAGTTTGATCCCCAGCACCATTTTCTAAAATGCAATGTCATCGTCATCCTCTTTCCAAGGTTTCTGGCAAGAAGTCTTCTTATACAATCTTTACTGTTCATCTAAGGAAGACTCTCAGATTGCTTCCATTTTCTTTCTCTTTGTCTTTGGTTTTCAGCAGTTTGAATGAGATCTTCTGTTCTATTTTAGAGGGTTTTGTTTTTCCAGTTTAATTATTCTTGGTGTTCTCTGAGCTTCTTAGATCTGCCGCTGGATGCCTGTGACTGATTTTGAAAGTACTCTGGTTTCTATTGCTTCTGATGTCTAGTTCTTCTTTCTCCTCTGGGATTCTGAGTCTGCCTGTGTTCTAACACTTGCTGCTGTCTCACAGCAAACGAATGCTCTGTTCACTTCTCCACTTTTGTCTTTCTTTAATGTTTCAATCTGAATAATTTCTATTGGGCTATTTTCAAGTTTACAGCTTCTCCTCTGGGCTATGGCAAATCTACTAGTAAGACAAGTAATGCCATTTTGTATCCTTTTGCTATTTTGACATCTAGAATTTCATTTGATCCTTTCTTATCCTTTCCACTCTCCACTGACATTCCTTATCTGACATATTTTCCTCTCACTGGGCCTTTTAACAGGCTAATGACAGTGTTTCTAAATTCATTTTAGAAATTCTACCGTTACGCATCAGATGTCAGTCTACTTATGGAAACAACAGCATCTTTGCAAATCGGGGGATTTGAAAACGAAGATATTTTTTTCTTCTGTCTGTCTTCTAGATTGAGATTAGTATTGGTCTAATCAGAAACCGGGCTGTGCTGGGAGTTGCTGTGGTCATGATTATCACCAGTGAACTAGAACTTCAATTTCCTCACTGATGTCTTGTGCCATGGATCCATGTGCCAGTGAGTTTTTGTCTTTTTATCACCTGCATCTTGCTTAGCTTTGGCTCCTTTTTTCTTGTTTGCCTCTGTATGTGCCCCTCCTATCTGTTCTCAATTCTTGGAGTGGTTGGGAGGAAAGAATTCACTTCAGGTGTTCACGAAGCCTCCGTTATACACCTGGATCTCAGGTGTCTGCCTTTCGTTGAATACGGTGCTAAGTCTAGCACGTATCCCCTGCCTTCCCTTTTTGTTTTTCCCTTTCCCAGCTAGGATAAACTTCCACCAATACTCTCAATCTGGGTGTCTGTTGGTGTTTTCCCTAAAGATCGAGGCCTCTTCCCCCTCACGATGGGAATAGGCAGAGATCTCTGCAGATCTGTGGCAGTGAGTAATGTTCCATAACCAGAATGCTGACGGTCCCACACACTGCAGACTACAATTGGTTTGTCCTCTTGTTCTGCCCCGTACTCGGCTATTAGCAGTTAGTTTTTCAAAAGTTGCTAGCCGACACTTGCTCTCACTCTACGTGTTTGTTTGGCTAAGAGTGTCCCCAGAAACAAACTCTCAGATTAAAGTTGCCTGCAGGTTCTTATGTCTTCCCAGGCTTCAAATATGTGTTCCCTTGAGACGTTGGCTCCTTTAAGGATTCACAAAATGCCACTGGCTTTTAGGGCTTTCATCTTGTTGTACTCTAAGCCTTAAACTAAGTACTTTAAACTAAGTACTTTAAGTACTAAGTTTCATCCAATCCTCAAGATGAAACATTTCTTTCCTAATTTTAAAATCATTTTAAAATGGCCTTTCTGGGTGACTATCTTTGACCAACAGAGCAGAGTGGCAGTGGCATCCTGGGACATCTTTCAACCTGACATAAAGAAGAGTAGCTTGTCTATTCTACCTATTAGAGCTTGCAACTACAGTAAAGAAAATTTTCAGCTCAGTGAATAGAGGGACCGAATCTGGGAGTCCAAAGGTGCATAATAGGTCAATGAAGAAGCATTACCAGCCACTAGACTGTGCTCTCAAGCAGAGACAACAGAGTAACCACCTGGCTGAAGAAAAATCTAAGACCGTTACTTGGACACACTAAATTTTGCTGTATCTTGATGTAGACAGCTGAGTCGGTGGTCAGTAAATATGGACTTCCAAAATGGCTCACCAGGTAACAGTAATTGCTGCCAAGCTTGAGTACCTGAGTCCCATCCCTGGCACCCACACAGTGTAAAGAGAGCCCAATTTCCATAATTTGCCCTTTGACCTCCACATGTCTACACATGCCCGGACAAAATAGCTAGTTAGCTGGTAGATGACACATAAGTAAAACGTACAAATAAATTAATGTTTGTGATAAATGAAAATACTGAGCACATTACCAAAACCATAGTTCACGAAACAGCTTAACTTTCTTGTAAGAATGTTAGGCAGACAAGAATACAAGGCAAATAAAATAGGGAGAAAATAACCCAAAAGATAACATGAAAACAGTTGCTATCCCCCTCCCCCATTGGATCCATATGTTTCTAGAGAGCAAGGTCAGAGATGGGAGAATCAGTGTGTCCTCTTGATAAAAGCATGTGTTTGAAGACATTGTCACAGACAACTCAAATTATTTGCATGGAACAGGGAAGCTACTTTACTTGAAAACAATAGCATAAAAAACCAAAACCAACCTTCAAAGACCATGATTAAAGTATTATCTAAATAAAGAATCAAAATTCTAAGAAAACCACGGTAAAAGTATGTACAATATTAAAAAGATATTGCTTTGCTTGATCTACTTGTGGTATTATTCAGTTATTGATCTACTTGTGGTATTATTCAGTTAATTTTTTAAAAACTTAAAATTTTAACCACTCAGAAGGCAGTCAAATCATGACTAAAAATGAACAAACTACAAATATTAACAGCTCAGGAAACAAATTATACAGCACTGTAATTAGTGTTGTTCCCTAACCGTGGCCTCTTTTAAAACTTATTAAAGTTTAACAAAGACAGCCTAATGAAATAAATGAATCAACAGCTTCCCAGCACCAAACAAAAATAAATTCTAGGAATTTAGATAAATAGGGCAAGTTCACAATTGGGATAAATTTAGAAATCACTCTGAAATATAATCTCTTTATCAAGATTTTCTTAAAACAATTCCTCTTTCAAATATTCTAATAATACCGATGATAAGAAAAAAAATCATAACCATAATGCTATCAATTTTGTAAGATGACAGTCCCGGGGCTCCAGGCCTGATTGCAGTTAATGAAGTGTGCCTTCTAACAAGGAGTGGCTGACTTCTGGGCCCAGGCATGAAAAACAAAACAAAACAAAACAAAACGAAAACTCACTTTAAATTTAACTTCCTAAATGTAATCTCTGAACTCCCAGCTTCCTAGCTGAAATCAGACTCATAGTGAAGCAAATAGCACAGTCACCAAGGCTGGCGTGCAGGGACAGTGGTGTGTTTTATGGAAAAACAAAACAAAACTCTAGAATATACACTTCTGTCTCTGCCACAGTTAAAACAATGGTCAAAGCACTAATACCAGGAGGACAGAAACAACAGGAGAATTTGGGCTTGGAATTTCCTGTGGCGACGAAACTTTTTTTTCCCTCTTCTGTTCTCCTTTGTGACGGGAGCCATGACTAAGAATGTGTGCAGCAGTGTTTCCTTCACAGGTGCAGGTAGGAACGCAATAGAACCCAGAGGGAAAAAGTGACCCTCCCACTTGCCTTATTGTTAAGGATGTGTGTTATTGCGGACACGGTTTTGAATTTTGTCTCAAAGAGAACAATGTCAATCCAAGTTGGATGACACAGATCAGCCGAGAGCTAGAAGTGATTTTTCTTTTTTTCAAAAGAAGAAATAATAGTATAGACGATTAACTGAAGCTTTCCTATCTGCTGGGCACTGTGTATAATTTAACGCTTCTAAATCTCACAGAAACATCTCAAAAATAATATTGCTCCATATACAGATGTAAAGAGCTGAAACTCAGAGTGAATTTTTATAAGGCTCTAGAACAAAATTGTCAGCAGAATTATAATAAGGTATTGGTTACTGTTTAGTTCCTGTGTCATCTTGAGATGTTCTGGGACAAATAGGAGGCTCCCATAACTCATTTGCTCTATCGCTCATAGAATACCTAGTTATTGCATGTCTGCTATGTCCCAAGTACTTTATAACACTGTGAGTAGGGATTAGAGAATTGCTAAGATTTACTTTTTTCCTTAAGGATCTCCAATCTTATAATTTGGAAAGGTTAATCCTCATTCCTTCCTTCAGTCAACAAAACCATAAAAGAGGCCATGTTCTGTCTTAAATATTTATGAGCAGAAATGGAAACAAATTAAAAAAAAATACCTGGATTCTCATAACTCTCAAGGTATCAGAGAAAGCAATCAAGACAATAAAAAAAGTAAAATCTATGATATGTTGCTTAATAACAATTACTGAAAGGAAATCAATGAAAAGGTGAAAAGAAATGGGAAGGTTGGAATAACAGAGACAGTAGCTAGCCAAGTCCCCAGCAAAGGGATGATGATTGTTGGGAAACTGATAGGAAGAAGGAAATGAAAGCATGAATACATCCAGGTCAAGGAAAACCCTTGGGCAGAGAGTAGAGCCCCAGGGTAAAAGCTGGGAAAGAAGTGCCATGGATGATGCCAGGGAAAAAACAAGAGCAGAGTCTTGTGGACCCATGAGAGCTGGAGTGAGATGGGATGCTGCTCGGAGGAACGCCACCATCTGACTTGCACTTCCTACTGTCCTAAGGTCCACACAAAAACAACACATTTCTTTATACTTAAGACCCAACTGATGCAGTATGATATAAAGTCCTTTTAAAATGATTTCCATTTAGCACAGATGGGGCCTCCCAAAGAAAAAAATAAATAAATGAGCCCATCTGGAATAAGGTATTTCCTGTATTGTTTTCAATCTGCCTGTAGCAAGTTGGAGGCTTTGGGCCAAGAGATACAACCCCAAGTACCATTTTTTTTTTTACAACTGCCTTAGAGAATGTATATAGAACTATGAAACTAAGTGTTGTTGTTTTGTTTTGTTTTTTAAACTATGTAAAAAAAATTCTTTCAGAACTTCCCTCTCTCTTCTGGCAATTTATTTCTAAATGAATCACTCAAAAAATAATACCCAGGGAATATTTTTCCCAATAGGAATAGGCCAATCTGAAAATGGTTGCTATTATCACCTGAAGGTACTCACCATCAGGTAAGGATGTCATCACTGGCTACCAGGACTCTAGATTTCTGGCTGATAGTAATGACACATCCCATTAAGTTACCCATGAACTTCCAGGGACGGCAGGGAGAGCACTGGCCATAGCTAACAACACCTTTCCTGGACGAGCACCCTTATCATAGGAGACACTGTGCCAGGACTTTCAACACGGGCAGAGGGGTCTCCCGGCTGGGAACAGAGAGTATAGAGGAACTATACTCAATCTACTGATTCAAATGTCAGTGTCTTCCTGACATACCTAGTAATGCTTCTTTACAAGCAGGGTGGCTAGCTCTTAAGCACAAGACAAAGAGAGCTTCAAGTTATACCTGAAGCAGAATTCAAAGACCTATTGCATAAGATGGCCTCTGCCTCAGCTCATATGCTGCCTTCAGTGAGCCTAAATATGGACATTGCTAAGACATACCTTTAAGTCCTCTTCCATTGCTCTTTCAGTTTTCCATGGCTATGCTAGGGTAGGCATACTGTTAGATAAAATTCTTATGTGAGTGGATTCATTACATCTTGATTACATGGCAGGATTTTAACTCTGGAATAAAACGTTTAACCCTATGGAAAGATGCCAGAGTTGCCAATGGAAGAACACACTTTGAAATTCTAGAGAACAGTCTAGTCTAGTTGCCCTGGCAAACAATAAGAGCCAGTACATTAGCCATCTGCTTGTTAACCCACGTTATCAGAAATTCATGAAGAAGGTTCACTTGAAAAGCCCCTGCTTGCTGATTCCACCTTTCCCATTCTTTTATCTGCGTTTGGAGCGTAATCAGTTTGTTAAGCATTTACATCTGTTAAGCAATTTCAAGCAATGCTTTCAAATGAAATTCCATGTGCCAAAGATTTTGGAGTGGGCCAAACTGAAAAGAATGGCTCTCACCTTTAGGGAATTTTTTTTCCTTTTCCTTTTCAAAATGAGGCCTGGAGATATAAGCCAGGGTAGCCAGCGTGCTTGCTTAATATGCATGGGGCCTAGGTTCAATAGTTTGATACCCAGCGCTGGAAAAAAAAATCCCTCCATGTACCCTCCCCACTCTCCTTCAAACTCAATGGCCTCTTTATTTGTTGCTTTTGCATGCATATATATATATATATATATATATATACATATACATATTCCTATATATAGCCTGCTCGGTTCATTCAACGCTGCTGGTATGTATGTTGTCAGGGTTGATCACCCCACATTGCACAACCAATGAGGATGATTTTCTCAGTTTTCACAGCCTCTGAAGGCTGACGAGAACAATGTTGTTGCATCGATCATTCTGATTAAAAATTCTATGCTGATATAAAAAATAGGCAATGTTTACTCAATAAATATTTATTTTACACTTACTGAAATAATGGCTCCAGGCATTTGCTCAGCTGAGAGAAAAGAGATGCAGTGAAATATTGACTATTGGCCTATTCTCAAACGCCTTACAATCAGGAGAAGAGAGGGAGTGACAGGGAACACGTGGGCCCTTTATGTAACAAGGACTAGCTATGGAAGCGTGGGCTCGGCATGAAGACATAGAGGTGGGGTGCTAGACCTAGCTTTATAATGTATTGAAGGCTAGCAAATACAGGGAGCAGGTTAAGAGGGTGGCATGGGAGAGGGGATCTGCTCCAGCAATGAGATCAGAGTGTGCTTTCGATGTGTGTGTGTGTGTGTGTGTGTGTGTGTGTGTGTGTGTGTGTGTGTATTTGGGTTGCAGTAATGAATGATCTGCAGCTTAAGTCTTCCCACAATCCACAGAGGGCTTGTTAAAGTTCAGGTTGTTGGGCTCCATGCCCAGTTTCCAGTTCAGGGATTCAGGCTATCAAAATCAGAACAGTATGCAAAGCTGAGTCCTGTAGTCTAGATCAGGACCGTAACCGCATCTCCAAGTTAGCCAATGGAGAATAAAGGGCGAGAGAAGAGGCAGAGGGCGTGGCTGGGCCAATCTCAGATTTGAGCAGCCTTGTTTGTACTTTTCCCCACTTGGAAATGCAGCAGAGACAGTCAAGTGGAAACAGCAAGGAGCAAGGAGCACGGAGGAGGAAGCATTAGGAGGCTCTCCTTGAGGAGATGGCACTGTCTGAGGGTCTGTCTACTTCTGACTGGTACACAAACAACTCTGAGTTCCAAATGGATTTAAACAGCCAAGGTTAGCAATGAAGCCGAGAGAAAGCAAGATGAAAAGCTGTCTACACCCATGTCTTTTTAGACCCCTGATGCCACCGGACACTTCATGATCAGAATACTCCTTCAAACTCTGACATAGTCATTGTGAGAGCTGCTTGTATTTTCTCTTATATGCAGCTGGAACATTTAACCAAATAATGGGGAGCAAAGTGACTAACAGGATATAGTTATCAAGAATGTCAAGGAACTGCTACTCTCATTAATCATGCTAAAATAATTGGAGCCTATAAAAAAATAAACAATGGCCAAAGGTCTTTTCCATTTAAAGAATTACTAGTAGGTAGAGGAAACATGCTTTGTTATTCTGAATTGCTTTACAAACAAGGATAACTGCAATTATTCTAAAATAATCCTGAGTCTACAACAGATTCAAGAAAACATTAATCAAACACACACACATTAAAATAATTTGTTGCAAATGTATTTTTTCTTTTAGAGTTTTTTGTTTATTACATTTTGAGAGTTTCATCTGTGAGTACACATCTGTACCATTTCCTCCCTTAATTCACCCTGTGTTACTCCTCCCTACCCTGCTCCCTTTTAAACTCATGGCCTCTTTGTCCTACATTATCATACACATCTATATATGTATTATGCCTACATAATTAACCTATCTATATGTATTATATAGATAGGTTAATACAACTTGCTCTATCCAGTCAGTATTACTCATATGTATGTATGTATGTACATATTCATGCATGAGTGTGTGTGTGTTTAAAGCCGACTACTTGGTACTGGGTAACCAATCAGGGTCTTCCTCCCTAAGGAAGACTGTCTCACTGGTCACCCCTGTCTTAGTCCTCATGAAGTGCTGTGGTCCCTCATCTAGGAGTGCAGATTGGTGACATTTCCCCATCCACGTTGTCTTTGTCCAGGCTTTGTTCTGACAACTGTATTATTGAGAATTCACGGGTGAAGCTTCCTTATGTAATTTGCTTCTTAAGAAAAGATAATTTAAGCCTCCCATTCAAGAATTTTGTTGTTGTTGTTTTCTTGAGAGTGGATCTCGTGGATACCAGACTGACCTTCAACCTCAGCCTTGAAAGCCTCATCTCGCCTCCACTTCCACGCCATGGGATTGGGGGCAGGTGCCACCATATCATATTGGGTTTGGCTTTATGTAGTCTTGGGGAATCAAACCCAGGACTGTGCCTCTGAGGCAAGCACACTGCTAACGATACCTCCAGCCACAGAAACTAAGTTCTCCTGGTGTTTTTCTGGATTTCTGTATCTCTGATTTTGTACTAATGAACATGCACAAAGACACCCACGCCCCCAACACTCTACATAGAAAATGCTAAAAGCACATTTTAAATTCACTTAGTGTTTAAAGATGAAGATGTTTTTGAAGAGATCAAAAGAAAATATCCTTTTTTTTTCCAAAAGAAAATAGGCATTTGGCAAACTGGAAGGAAGAGAATCTATGTCCCACCTCAATGTTGGCAGGACAGCATTCCAACAGAGAGGAAAATACAGTCACACCAGAGACTGTAAGCTAAATTCCCTCAGCATACTGCTTATGGTGAGAAGCAAACACAATTTTAACAGCCCTCAAAACTGAAAGCAATGCCCCCCCCCAATAATGTGGTATCCGAACAAGCTGAAAATCTCCATTTCCTTTTTCCTCTTCCTTCTCATGTTTGCATGCTTTTCTCCCGGCTGGTTTGCAAAAGGACTTTCCACAAGCAGCAAGCTTCCCTGTTTGTTTGTTTGTTTGTTTGTTTTCTTGCTTTTTGGAAGCCTCCTCTTTATGCGGACAGGTCTCTCTGTCAATGCTTGCTCTCATAAATTTCATTTCTGTGCTTTGCTTCTCCCAGTTGGTGAGCAATGTGGAAAAGATAACAAATTCTGCACATGCTCGCTTCCATGCAAGGGCTGGAATAGTGCCTAATTCAGAGAAAACTGTCAGTTAGCATTCGAGGACTCTGGGGCAAAAGTGACCTAGATTGGAGAAGAAGAGAAAAATATTTGCCTTGCAAGAAATTCTTAATGAGTTTATTTGAGCAGATAGCAATTTATAAATTAGGCAGCCCATCAGACCACAAGCAGTTCTGGGCTTCACCAACAGGAGGAGCCACAGAAAGGTTTTGCTAGATGTTTGCAAAAACAAGCCAAAGGAAATGGTTCCTTACTATTGACTAAGCTAGATTCCTTTTACTCTTTGTGTTGATTTGGGCTTATAGTATAGGAGCCTGATATACTGTTGCCATCTCTGGTTCCCAGTTAATTCTTTTCTCTCTTTTTCTTCCCAACATGATCTTACCATATAGCTCAGGCTGACCTTCGATTTACCCGCCTTCTGTCTCAGCCTCCCACAGGAGTGCTGAGATTACAAACAGGCATCACCATATTCAGACTAATTAATGTTCAAAAATGATTTCAGGGGTTGGGGAGATGGCTCAGTGGTTAGGAGCAGTGGCTGCTCTTCCAGAGGTCCTGAGTCCAATTCCTAGCACCCACATGGTGGCTCACAACAATCTATAACTGTAGTCCATGGGTTCTGGTGCCTTTTTCTGGTGTGCAGACAAAACACCCCACACATAAATAAATATGTAAACAAACAAACAAATAAATAAATACATAAGTTTTTAAAATATTTGAAATCAACCTTTGTGGTTTATTTTACTCCTTATGCCATTCAATGTCTTCCACTGCCTTGTCAAATTATTTGAAGCCACTCTATGCCCATTTTGTTGAGCCTTTTTGGAATCTCTGTGAATCTTTTTGACTTTTAGGTTCACTCTAAAGAGTGGACAAACATTTCTGTCCCTGTGTTCACAAGGCTACCCCAACATTTCTTCCTGTGTCGCTACCAAAAGCAGAGAAGAATCCATGTTTCTATGGAAGCTGGGCATGCTGAAAGCTTTTGTAGTCAGCCTCAAGTACCAAGTCTGGTTCTGGGGAACTCTGTGGCTGTCCTTGCTTTTGATCTACTTTATAACTGTAAGCTGGGGAAGAGCCATAACAATCTGATTTCATCTTTTTAAATGGAAACTGGGCCTCATACATGCTAGACAAACACTTTTACTCTCCAGCCTCATGCCTAGCCTTCACCTTGCTTTGGAGGCAGGTTTCCACTGGGTTGTCGGGGTTGACCTGGAAGTTCTGATCTTCCTGCCTTAGGCTCCTGAGTATCTAGGATTACATGTTGGTGCCACCAGGCCTGGCCAGCAATAAAATAGTTACTTTCTATACATTTATAAATAAACACTGCCCAATGGAGGGACTCCTCCCTATCCTAATCCTCATTCTCAAAGAAGAAGAGAGAAGTGGGGAAAGAAGGAAAGAAATCCCCTTTTCCATTCTTCCCCCCTTTTGGCTCTATAAATGGCTATTTTTGTTTTTGTTTTTTTATATCTTTGGACAAACTACATTATTCTGTTTCATTCATGAGATTAATAAGTAATTTGTTATCATGTGATCATTTTATATTTGTATAAGAACTACTCCTTTATCATTAAAAATAATTTCTGAAAGAATTATTTTTTTTTCTGAGATAGGGTCTTTCTATGTAGCCTTGGATGTCCTGGGACTCTATGTTACCCAGGCTGGCATCACCTCTGCTGCCTAAGTGCTGAAATTAAGGTGTGCACTACTATGCCAGACTTATTTTTACATAATTTTAGATTGTAATGGCTGAGACTAAGCAAATCTGTTTTTCCAGTCATTCTGTTATTTTCTTCATATGACAATAGTCTATTCTAAAAAAACACAAATGTCTAAATGGCAAAAAAAAAAAACCTTTAATTTTATTTTAACATATTGTCCTATGATGCAAAATGTTTAAAGCACCACTAAGGAGGTTGATGAGAAGCAGCCTGTGTGTTTGTGTGTGTATGTGTGTGTGTGTGTGTGTGTGTGTGTGTGTGTGCTGATGGGTTGTGGTTAAAAAGAAATATATTTCAAGGATCCAAATTCTAAAATTATCTAAAACACCAGAAAGTTTGACTTACATGAAAACTTACATGAGAGAGGCCATGGAAGTTGGTTTGTTATCTTAAAAGAAATTATTTACAACCTCATTGAAGATGATTTTGCACTGTGTGCTCCAGCTTCCCTTCAGCTTGCCCTGCAGACAGGTTTAATACATAATTACTTTGAGTACCACAAATAAAACGTAAACAAGCATGGGCATCTTCCACAGTCATTTCCCTAGGTCGACTTGTTCGTTTGACAAACAGAAAATGGATCATGTGTCGGGCATCATACTTAATGTTGTTGATTCGAGATTCATTTCAACCTCCAATCCAGGCCCATTTCATCAGCTTAGCTTGATGAGACCAACAAGCCGCTCCCAAGTTCAGCTCTTATCCAAGAGGGAGTGAGCCCTCCTTGTTAATGTAACGGTGAGTTCCCCTGCTTGTCAAATTAGGCTAAGTGTTGCCAGGTGAGTGATTGTAGCAACAATAAGCCTGTATAAAATGTGTGCGTGACAGAGAGAGAAAGAGACAGAGATTCCTGCCCATAATTTAATTATCATGCCTAATTAGAAACACAACCATTTTAGAAACATATGAATATCTAAAGAAAGTTCTTTAGTCCTTAAACTTATTATAAAATTAAACTATTATTAATAATAATAATGGCAACAAGATATATTCATTATAGCTTAATCTTATGATTATGATTCTTATAAGCACAACCAAAACCAATTTTTAAATGATGAAGCTAGAGCTCAGAATGTTAAATCACCTTGTAGATCCCAGTTAATAAGGAGTGAGTCAGTGTTTAAACTGGGATGGCAAGGTTCAGGGAAAGACTGCTCCTGAGCAGGTAGACACAGACCAGCACAGGAGGGGGCATACCTCTGAAATGAGACCACAGGGCCATCTGAGGGAAGCAGTTTCATAGAGTCTTGTGGCCTTGGAAATGGAAGCAAGAGGGACAATGTGGAGAGACAAACAGGATGTCATAGAACAGAGCCAATGTGTGCCAGGTATGGGAGGCAGAGGCAGGGGGCTATCTTTGATTTCCATGACACTCATGGCTACATAGTGAGATTCTGTCTCAACGAAGAACAACAACAAAAGTAAAACAGGCGATGAACAAACAAAACACTGTAAGTTTGGTTGTAAAACACAGGAAGGTTACAGAAAAGGAATGTGTGGTTAAAGGGTTTTGTTTTAACTGTGTTTGTGTGTTTATCTGTGTAAGACAGGGACTCCGGGAACTTACTATGTATCCTCGGCAATCCTCCTGTATCCGTCTCCCAAGTGGTAGGATTACAAGAGCAAGCCAAAAAGTTTTGTTGTTGTTTTAGATTTTGGACTTTAAAAACATAGGTTTTGTGCTGGGAGTGGTAGCTCATGTCATTAATCTCAGCACTTGGGAGGCAGAGGCAGGAGGATCTCTGTGAGTTCTGCCAGCCTGTTCTACATAGTGAGTTCCAAGACAGCCAGGGCTATGTAGAGAGACCCTGGCCAAAAAAAAAAAAAAAAAAAAAAATTCTGTTTCTAATGGAAATGATTAGAACTTACTCAAATACTAATGGAATGGGTCAAAACTGAAAATAAAAATAGGAGGAAGAAATAGTGGTTTGGATAAGTGTATTCTAGGTGAGAGAGGAAGGGATTCTGGCACATATAGAGGCCTTGGGCTTTGCTGAGAGAAAAGAAATGAGCCTGGCAACCAGGGCAGGCCAGAAATAAAGGCTGGTAAACCTCATACTGTGAGAAAAAAAAAAAGTTTCTTCCACTGGTTTCAGGAATGCTGGGGGAATTGTATCTGTGGAGGAAAGAGTTAGGAAACTGACACATTATTGTTCTCATGTATTCTTTTTCATAGATTATCTTAAGCACACAGACCAACAGCTGAACATGCTATTTAACTTTGGCTGATGATGGTTAAATGGGATATTCATAGCCTCTCTTTTGCAAATGGACCAAATCATAAGAGACTACATCTGAAAATGCTGTTTCTACTTTATGAATAAGTGTTTAATTTCCAAGTCAAGAAGTCATTCAGAGATCTTCAAAATAAAGGGAAGAGAGCTCAGGAAAAAGCTCTCATCTTGGGCTGAAGACAAAAGGAAGTGAAATGATGTCTTCTGGTATTTTCTTTAAAGAGCTGACATTAACGCAGGTGAGTTCCATTATAGAACTCTGCAATCAGAAGTACAGGAAGCAATGTTAATTATAAAACAGCTTTGAACTAGCACCAAGAAACCTTTCAAAATCATCTCTTACAGTCAGAAAAAGGGAATGAGTCTAGCTTTAAAATGCAGCGGTGAAAAGCAAGAGGCAGGAAAAGGAAACAGAGAGGTCGGTTATGATGAATCTGCTTCTCCGTTGGGGTTAGGAGACCTGGCTGCCAAGAGATGAAAATTCTAGTTGGAAAGAAGAAATGTCAAACAATGGATGTAGTGCCAGAAAGACAAGCAAAAATGTATGTGTATGCTTGTGCATGAATAAAGCGTGTATTGTTGTAATGCGTGGACACAGCGATACTGCTACTTCATCTGTGCTATGTAATCAAACAGGACTGGTAAATCAACTGGGCATCACAGAGAAACAATGAACACTTTATAAAAGAGGCAGATATTTCAAGAATCTAATTTAATAAGGTCTCATTTTCTTTTGAAGCATGGGAAACACACACAAAAACACCACTCATTAGAAGTAATTAATTCCATATTGAGTTTTCTAGCAATATGTCAAAACGAAGGTGTGGCTTTTTCTGAATAAACTTTCGGGTAAATAAAGAGGGGGAGACTGGACGTGGTGCGTGTCTGAAGACTTAGTACTTGGGAGACACAGGCAGGAGGATCACAGATTCGAACCTACTCTGCGCTACACAGAAAAACCCTGCCTCGAATGAACAAGCAAACAGCAGTAACTAAAAGCACAACAGGACTAGAGGGGATGACTCAGCAGTTAGAAGGGCAAACTGCTCTGGTAGAGGACCAAGTTGGTCTCACAGCACCTATGTGGGATGACTCAGGACTGCTTGTAACTCCAGCACCAGAGGATTTGGCCTATCTGGCCTCTTCAGGCACCTGTATTCACATGTACACACCCACACAGAGACACATGCACATGTGAATAATTTAAAATATCAAAAAAGAAAATTAACAATAACAAAAAAAAAAAAAGAAAGGAAGAAGGAGGGGGGAGTGAAGGGAATAGAAGGGGGGAAATAAAGGTCATATTAAATATGTCATGCCAGTGATTCACTGTTCCAGGTGCATACAGTCAGTAATTGGCAGCAGTAACATTCTCCTCCTCTCTGACCATAGCAATGGATCCAGGCTTGGCCTCTGATTTGGCACAGTATGAAATCCAGAACGTTTCCACTTTGGGATAATGACCTTATTAAAGCCAAATCCGATCCTGTGCCTTCTATCTTAATGGCGTCAAAAGAAAAAGTCACCTCTTTCTTCAAGCTGTGTGATGGACAGTCGTGGTTATTCGCTTGACTGGATCTGTAATCAACTAAGAGATGACCTGTTCATCTTCCTGGTGAGAGATTTTTTTTTTCAACAGACAATCTGAAGGGGGAGGACCCACACTGAGTGTGGGCAGCTCAGGTGAAAGGAGGTCTGGGGAGATAAAGCTCTGCGTTTTGACTCATTGCCTACGTGTCTCACTGGCAAGTTTTTCTACCCCGCTGTTGCTGCTGCAGCCTTCTGGGATCTGCATACCTTTGCTGATCTCAAAGCCCAGTTCCTTCAGTCTTTGAATGTGGACTATAGACCGGTGGTTTTCCAGGAATCCTCCAGCCCTTTAGCACAGACCGGGACTGCTGAGACATCCGCCCTCTTGAGCTGAGCATCGACGCAGTATGCAGATAGTCGTTGCTGGACTACGCAGGTTAGTACTGTGTGAAGCGATCCAATAAACCTTTCTCTCATACAGGCGCATTCTATTGGCTCTTTTCCTCGCAGAGATTCCAATCGTTTGCACACTGTGAAAATACAAAACCTTTCTGTTGCTGGAGAATCGTTTGTTTCTGAGCTTGTAAAAATCCAACTTTCTCTATTTGCTGCTGCCTGAGGATGGATATCCCCAGTTGATGTTTGGGAAGATGCAAAGACCTTATGTTCCATAGACATTTTTTTTCTATTTTTCTTTCTAGCTGGGTTATAGTTTTATTTATTCTTCTCTCATACAGTACATCTTGACCACAATTTCCCTTTTGTCCACTCCTTCTAGTTTCCCCTTGCCTCTCCCCTAGATCCACTCCTCCTCTTCCATTTCTCTTCAGAAAAGATTAGGCCACCAGAGGTATCAACTGAACACAGCATAACAATAAGGCTAGGCACAAATCCTCATATCAAGGCTGGACAAGGCAACACAGAAGGAGAAAAAGCACCCAAGAGCAGGTAAAAGCTTCAGAGACAGCCTCCACTCCCACTGTTAAAAGTCCCGCAAGGACACCAGTCTACATCACCATGACATATATGCAGAGGACCATACCCAGAGGAGCTAGATCAGGCCCATGATGGCTCCGTGATCGTTGCTTCAGTCTCCGTGAGCCCCTGTGAGCCCTGTTTAGTTGATTCTGTGGGCCTTGTTCTCCTGGTATCCTTGGCTCCTACATTCCATCCTTCCCTCTTCCTTAGGGTTCCCCAGTTCTGCTTAAGGTTTGGCTGTGGGTCTCTGCATCTGCTTCCATCAGTTGCTGGATGAAGCCTCTTTCATGACAATTCAGTTAGGCACTGATCTGTAAGTATAGCAGAATATCATTAGGAATCATTTCAGTGGTTTTTTTTTTTTTTTTTTTTTTTTTTTTTTTTTTTTTTTTGTCAGTCATGTTTGGTTCTACCCTAGGTCTATAGGCAATCCAGCCTCCAGTTCCTGGCCATCCAGGCTATGTTGGGCATGGGCCCACTCTCTTAGAGTAGGCCTCAAGTTAGATCAGTCATTGGTTGGCCACTCAAAAGTTCTGCATCATCATTCCCCAAGCACATCTTGCAGGCAGAACAAATTATAGCCTGAAGGCTTTGTGGCTGGGTTGGTGTCTTAGACTCTCTACTGAAAGTATTGACTGGTTACAGGAGATGGCCTGTTCATATCCCCCATTCCTAGAGGTCTTCACTAGGGTCATCCTCCTAGATTCTAGGGAGTTTCCATTGTAGTAGGTTTCCACACTGCCCCACAAAATTCCTCACAATTCCACTCATCTTTCCCCTATTCTCTTACACAGTCCCTTCCCCTCCCATCTGATCCCTCCTGTTCCCATCTTCACCTATTCCCAGTCCATCTGCAAAATCTATTCTATTTTTTTCCTTCCTAGGGAGACACATGGATACATGAGCCCTGCCTTGAGCCCTCCTTGTTACTTAGCCTCTTTGGGTCTATTGATTGTAGCATGATTATCTTTTATTTACAGCTAATATCCACTTATGAGTACATACCATTTTTGTCTTTCTGGGTCTGGGTTACCTCACTCAGAATGATTTTTTTTCTAGTTCCATTCATTTGCCTGCAAATTTCATGATGTTATTCTTTTTTAACAACTGAGTAATACTTATTATTGTGTAAATGTGCCACAGTTTTGTTTTCCATTCTTCAGCTGAGGGATATCTAAGCTGTTTACAGTTCCTGGCTGTTATGAATTACGCTTCTATGAACATAGTTAAGCAAGTATCCTTGTGGTATGATGGAATGTTCTTTGATGCTATGTCCAGGACTGATATTGCTGGGTGTTGAGGTAGATTGATTCCTAATTTTCTGAGAAACTGCCATGTGAATTTTCATAGTGCAGTACAAGTTTGCACTCTTACCAGCAATAGAGGAATGTTCCCCTTGTTCCACATCCTCACCAGCATAAGCTGCATTTGTTGATCTTACCATTCAGATGGGTGTAAGATGGGATCTCAGAGTTCTTTTGATTGGCATTTCCCTGATGTCTAAAGATGATGACCATTTTTTAAGTGCTTCTTGGCGATTTGAGATTTTTTTTTTGTCAAATGTTCTCTGTTTTGATCTATACCCTACTTTTTGACTGGATAATTTGGTTTGTTGATGTCTGTTTTGTTTGTTTGTTTGTTTGTTTCTCTTTTCATTGGGGAATTAAGTCCATTGATACTGAGAGATATTAATGATCAATGATTGTTATTGTTATTGGAGGTACTGCATGTTTGTGTGCAGTGGGTATATGTGTGTGTTTACCTTCTTCTAATTTTGCTGCTCCGAGACTATGTCTTGTGCTTTCATGGGTGTAGTAAATATCCTTGAGTTTCCTTTCTAATACCTGCTGTAGGGGTAGATTTGTAGATAGATATTGTTTAAATTTGACTTTCTAATGTAATATCTTGTTTTCTCCATCTATGGTGATTAAAAGATTTGCTGGGTAGAGTAGTCTGTGCTGGCACCTGTGGTCTCTTAGAGTCTGCAGCACTCCTGTCCCGATTTTTCTGGCTTTTACAATCTCCATTGAGAAGTTGTGTGTAATTCTAATGGTTCTACCTTTATATGTTACTTGCTTTTTTTTTTTTTTTTTTTTTTTTTACATTTAGTGTTTTGATTATTATGTGGTGAGGGGACTTTCTTTTCTGAGCCAATCAATTTGGTGTTCTGTATGCTTCTTGTATGTTTATAGGCATCCCCTTCTTTAGGTTAGAAATTTTTTCTTCTTTGATTTTGTTGAAAATATTTTCTGAGTCTTTGAGTTGTGATTTTTCTCCTTATTCTATTTCTATTATTGTTGGTTTTGATCTTTTCATAGTGTCTCAGATTTCCAGAATGTTTTGTGCCAGGAATTTTTCAGATTTAACATTTTCTTCAGTATCTTTAGTATCTTTCTATAGTATCTTCTATCCTCCATCTCTTGTTTTCTGTTGTTGAAGCTTACCTCTGTAGTTCCTGTTTCTTTACCTAGATTGTTCATTTCCAGAATTCCCTTTGCTTGTGCTTTCTTATTGCTCCTAATTCCATGTTCAGGTCTTGAATAGTTTTATTCACTTTCTTTAACTGTTTGTTTATTTTTCCTTGGCTTTCTTTAAGGGTTTTTATTCATTTCCTCCAATTTTTGTTTGGGCTGTCCTTGATTTCTTTAAGGGACTTATTCACTTACTCACTTAGGACACCTGTCATCTTTAAATAGTTGATTTTAAGATCTTTGTCTTGTGTTTCAGTTGTTGGAATATTCAGGGCTTGTTGTAGTAAGATAGCTTGGCTCGGATAGTGATAGGTTGCCCTGGTCTTTGGTGATTGAATTTTTATACTAGCATCTAGGCATCTGGGTTTAGTGTGATAGGTCTGGGTGCTGATTTCTGAGTTTGTTTTTGTTAGATGAGTGTTTTCTTCCTTACTTTCTGCTTCTTCTCTGATCTTCTGATCTGTGTGGTCTATGGTTGAACAGGTATTCTCCACCCAAGATTGGGGATGGACTTCTGTTAATCAGGGGGTCTCTGCTCAAGTTGGGGGCTACTTCATGATGAGGAGGAAGAAAGGGAGTATTGGGGACATTCGGGTGAAATTCCAAAAGAGTGGAGGGAGTCTGATGGCAGGTGGCCTACCTGCTCTTCTGGCTGTCAAAGGCAAAATTTCAACTGCTGATTCAAGGGTCCCCAAATTCTCCATGTCCCAAATGCCTCCCAAGTCATAAAGATGCACATTAATTAAACTGTTTTTCACTTGCCTCTTAATACCCCTGCACTCAGACTTACCTTTCTCCAGACTTCTGCTACATCCGTCCCTACTCTATCCCTTTTTCATTATCCAAAAGCTTGTTGAATTCTCTTACTTGCTGTTCAATTCTAGTCAGTTCCGTGGCTGCCAGGTGCAAACCATTAAAATTTTGGTAGATTTATTTATCCATTACTTCATGTGTATGAGTGTTTTGCTTGTGTGTATATATATGTTCCATAGACATGCCTGGTGCCTGAGGATGTACACAGGAAGTTCTGACGAGTACATAAGATTCCCTGAAACTGGAGTTATGTGTGGCTATTAGATGCTATGTGAATGCTGGAAATTGAACCCAGGTCTTTTGGAAGAGCAGCCAGTGTTCTGAACCACTGAACCATCTCTTTCTGGCTCCTCCAGGCCTTTTAAAAAAGTGATATGAAATGGCTCAAAGTAATCACTTAATGTATACATCATCAGAATGCTCATCAGAAATACAATTCTCTTTAATCCTTATAATTTGGCTTCTATTGTTACCATTACAGACAAATTATCTACCTCAAGATCACACCAAATTCCTTCTTGCTAAATACATAAGGAATGGCCTTGACTTTATCCTTGAGTGGTTAGAAGGGAGCCATTTAATCAGCCAGTCTTCTTTGAAACCCTTTTCTAAGGTTGACTGACAACACATTCCTTTATGTTTCCCTCTGACTTTAATCACAAGTCTTTGCTAGATGTTACTCTTCGGTCACTTCCTAAGGGTTCAAGTTCAAGAACTTGTCACTGGAGTCCCATCATGTATTTTTCTACATTCTCTCCCACAGAAGTCTCCTGTAAATCCTTTGCTCCCAGTACTGTGTGTGTATCCTATGTTGGAACTGGAACTATGACTCAGCAATAAAGAACAAATTAATAGCATTTACTGCTCTTGCAGAGCACCCGGGTTCAATTGCCAACACATACATGATGGCTCTCAACCATTTGCAACTCTAGTTCCTGGGGATCCCTCTCCCTCTTCTCACCTTAGTGGGCTCTGAGTACATACACATACATGCTAACAAACAGTCATATACGTAACGATTTTTAAGAAGCTTTATTTACCATCCTTTCTGTCTTTAACCACAACTCCCATCCATGTTACTACTACAGCTTTCATTTTTTTTTCTTCTCTTACCCCTCCCACCTTTTTCCCCCAAATTTCTGTACCAGGGCAGAATGGCACCTCAGTAGCTTCTGAGGTTGCTCCACTGTTATCACCACAATGGCTTTACCAAAGATGTACGTGACTTAGTTCATTCTGTATATGACTTCTAGAAATATCTTTAAAACTCTAAATTATGTCATACTCCATATTCTCACTCTTCCTAGTGATTAGAATGAAACTTCAAACCCATCATTTGACCTGGAGTCTGATTCCGAGCTTAATTTAGAACACTTGCTACAACTCTACCGTCATCCCATCTATTCCTTAAACATTTTGACTTCTTTAAATACTTATGTATATTCCTCTGACCAGTGAATCTAAACTTGCCCCCATCACCCAGTCATTTGGCCTCTCTTCACCTTTTAAAAAGCTACCTTAACACTGATCACAAATACTAATTACATCATGAATTTGCTTTTCTATGAGGAAAGAGACATTACTCTGTTCACTGTTAGTTTTTTCCAATTGCTGGAAATATCTTGGACCACAATGAAATAGGACTGTTCTACTTTTGTTTTTGTTTTTGTGAAACAGCAATCTGACCAAAAACAACTTAGGGAAGGAAAGGGTTTCTTTGGGTTATGCGTCCAGGTTCAAGCTTATTATTGTAGAAGTCAAGGCAGGAACTTGAAGCAGAAACCATGGGAGAGTGCTTACTTGATAGCCTGTAATCTGGATGGTCTCTGGCTCATGTTCAGCTGTCTTTCTTACAAAGGCCAGCCCAGCTGCCTAAGAATGGTGCTGCCTGCAGTGAGTTTGTCCCTTCCTCATCAGTAATCAAGACAGACTCTCACAGACATGGCCACAGGCCACAAGCTGGGCAACTCTTCAGTCAAAATGCGCTCAATTGACTAGGGGGTGTGATGAGCTGACAATTAAGGCTAACTAGAACAGAGACTCAAGCATTCAACAGAAGTCAGGTAATCCAATGTGAAGGATTCATTTTAGGACTGGCATCTTAAGGTTGTCTATAGAAGTGGAGGTATGTGCACAGGGTATGCATACCAAATAAGACGCTTGTTCTTAAGAACTGACTTTTGCAATTATGGAAGCTGAAAAGTTCCAAGCTCCACAGTTCAAAACTTCAAATCCAGAAGAATGATGATGTGGCTCCAGCCCCCAAATCCATTTTGTTCAACAACTCCCCTTCCCCCGAAAAACTGCTGTTTCAATTCTAGTTCAAAGTCAGGCAAAGATTGTCATCTCAGCTGGAATAGTCAAGCAGGAGGCACAGGGCCTTAGGGAGGGTAAGCTTTTCTTTTTCTGTTTGTGTCTTGGGAGGGCCTCATGCTCTCCTTTTGTCCCAGTTCAAAAGTCCATCTCATCTAAACGCTGCCTCCCTAAAACAATGGAATGATTCCTGACTAGACATCTAGCTGCCTCGTAGCTAAACTGACAAACCTTACCATCATAGCTTGCTAGTTAAGAATCGTCAGTCTAATTAGATAATCATGAACCAGAGGCCTTAAACTTTTTATTTTACTAAAATAATAGAAATGCATTTTTATTTACCAATCTGTCATCACGGACTCACAGCTTTTTCTTTGAGGGTGAAGCTAGTGACTGATGTCCCAGATGGTCTGGCTCACAAAGCTGCACTCATAATTCATCTTCTACGTTTCCCAGGGTCTGTTTCCTGAGTGTGAAAAAAAACTCACACAATTGGAAGACAATTAAGAGCATTTTTTCTAGCCTTTTAAAGTTCCTAATTCTTTTTGTATATTGTTTGGATATTACAATTACAAGAAATTTGCTGTCCCAAAGTATTTAGTTTCCACAGTGACAATGTTGTTCTTTTAATCTAGTCATCTGTATTATTGAGTAAAGTGCAAAGACAAAGTGTGGGATTAAATATGATCGAGTCCAGGGCATCAACAACAAGGCTGGCAGGCTCAATCCATCATGGTGTCCACAAAGAACGGGAAGCTGGTACATCACAGAGAAAGTGCCATTTGCAGTGGATCAAAGCCTGTGGTTCACAGGGAGATGCAAGCTAGTTGATTAATCAGGAGAGTCAGTTCAGGAAGCACTGCTTAGAAAGTCATTCCCAAAATAACTGTATTAACGGACCTTAAACACTAACATCTGTCTGCATCAAATTAACTCAAGAGTCCCAAAGGACACGTATGACCATGAGCATCAAGATAAACAAAACCAGGAAGAGGAGCCATTTCTGGAATTTTCTAGAATCCCTTGGTTTATATTTGTCACTTCCTATTCTCATGATTGCCAATAAATAAATAAAGTTTAGTTCTCTCACTTCGATCTCTCTGAGATATGCTCTGTGGCAATCCATGAATTAAATCATAAGCTGCTCCATCATGGTATCTCACTTTTAATCTAATAGTCTTTTTTTTTTTTAAGAGTAAAATACTGCCACGTTCCATCAAGATCAGTGGTTCTGAACATGTGGGTTGCAACCCCTTCAGGAAAAAAGCGATTCTTTCACAGCGGTCATAAAGGAGTTTTATTACTTCCATTAACTAACTCTGTCACATATTTGTAATTGTAGGTGACAAAATACTGAGAAGATTGTTTCTGTAGATGTGAAAGTTTTAAAATCTAATAGCTCTTGTTCTCCAGCCATCAGAGATTTCATTAAAATCTCTGGCATCCAAAATGGCGACATCAGTGCTGGGTATCTTGTCACAGTCTTCTATTCAAGGCCCCTGGAGACAAAGCAGAGGCTCAGTCCCACTCTTCCATCTCAACGAAAGCAAGCAGTTAGTGAGGGTGTTGTTGACACTGAACCCTTAAAAAGGCCACCAGAATATTTCATTCACAAAGTAAATCTGTTTGTTATCTGCCCTAATGATGATGTGCGCTACCCTGACCAAGAATTAGTAGCAGCTTGGAGAAGGAAATCCAAAGCTGTCATGCTTAAGGGGTTCGGAGTTTGGTTTAAACCCAGCATTTCAGTCCGAGCCTGACACTCACTGTGATGTGGGTAAAGACGGTGAGAGAATGTCACTATCTCATATGTTGTTTAACAACAGCAACAAAAAAAAAATATTGAGATCTGGGAGGTAAGGAAAAGTCTCACAAAAGGACAAAGGTGGTTGATATGGTCTGTTGAAAAGTCAGTCATGAGTTTATTACCACTGATTTTTTTTTCCCCTGGACATTCCTAAAAGTAACACTACAATTATTTTTAACTTTTATCTTCTTGGACAAAGGTGTGCTGGAATAGTAAAGTCATAATGATGATGGCAATCATCAAATAAAACCATGATTATGTGGAAAATGAACTTTGTTTACGGGATGAGGAGGAGAGATGATTTTGTTTCTCATTTGGAAAACAAAACAATACTAACAAACGTACTAGAGGAAAAGGACCTACAAAGAAAGAAGCAAGAGTTTAAATTAGGACATAAATCAGTTTTAGATTTAAATATCAACTATGTGTCTGAAGAGATGGGTCAGAGGTTGGTAGTGTTTACTATTCACCCAGAGACTCTAAGATCAGTTTAGGTGTCTCCAGCTCCAGGGAGTCTGACACTCTCTTCTGGCCATGATGAATATTTACCTACACACATAGCAAATATTCACATAGTCACACATACACACATCCATATAAAAAAAATAAAAATATACCTTTAAGTCTGAACTATTAGTGCCTGGCAGGTGTGATTCTGTCTGACCGCCTCTCTAGAGTGATGATAACTCTACCAAGGGTCTCATAAAATTAAATAAAGTAATACACGTGGAAAGAAAGTACAGCAGATATGTGTTCCACTTAGGAGCCCTATAGCTCAGTCTTGTGAGGACACTGAAGAGTGCTAGATAAAGGACTAACTGCAGATATTAAAGAGCCAACTAAGTGCGTTAAAGCAACAACATGAAAACTGTTATCATTTCAAATTTTGATGGAGGGAGGAAGAAATGGAAGGAGGGAGGGACGGAGGGAGGAGGGAGGAGCCTGAGAAGAGCTGTGACAGGTGACAATACTGAAAACCCGAGGAAAAGTTTGGTGCTATGAGTATATACTCTTGTGTAGTTGTGCCAGAGGGAGCTGTGGCTATAGGCTGACTTCCTCTTCTGTGTGTCCAATCTCCTCTGTGTGTCCAACTAGAAGCTAGAGGTGGATCATCCTACATATTGAAGTTCCTTGTCACTATGAAAGACAAGGTCCATTCTCCAGGCTCTTTGTCTTGTAGATAAAAAGATTTTTAAAACAGGCACAGAAAGAAACTCAAGGATGATTTCCTAGAGTTAGGGATAGAAAATAACAGGGCAGGCAAGCTTGGGATCTTGGCCAAGGAAGAAGGGAAGGCAAAAAGGAAATAGGGAAGTCGTTATGGTTTTAGAGTCAGGAATCAGAAAGTGGGCAGCTTCTGCAGGAAGTTTGTAAACTGTATTGAGTGGGAAGGCTTTATCCGATAATACGTATCTCATTGAAGGGACAATTATTCCCCCCACTTCCTTATTTTGCCCTGAGGTATGTTGTATTTCTTTTTTTCCTTCCACCTTTAGTCTGGTCTTCAGGTTGTATATTAGGATTTTTTCCCCTTAAATTCTGGAGAAGTCTTTTCGTAGAAAAGCTGCTTGTCTGGTCTACACATGAGAGGCATTTGCTGTCTACATTTGTGAAGGGTGTTACCGTCTATCAACCGTATCCTTTGAAATGGTGCCTAAGAAACAAATGGCCACAGAGGGTTGACTTCCTTCTTGCCTAACTTTTTTTTTTCTCTTTTAGGCCAGCCTCCTGGAACTGACAGCAGGAGAAAGAAGATCAAGAATGGTCCAGGATATACAATGAAGAGTGACCAGTTCCTACAGTCTTAGTTCTTCCAGTGTGGACAACTCAGGAATCATGACTTCAGTTTTAACAGAGATACAAACCAGCCAGAGCTGAGCCAAAGTCTATATGTCTGTAGAAGGAAGCAATGGGAGGAATTTTAAGTACTATATAAATATTTGGTAGAATAAAATTGGTTTATTTAAGAATGTTTAGTTTTCAGACATAGAAAGGATTTAGAATATTTTCTCCATAGATAAATGACACACATTTAGGTAACTAGATATGTTTGACCTGGTTTAAATACTTTTAAATCAGGCATTGAGTATAAGTATCTAAACATTATGTACTATTCCATAAATATATATAATTTTGTGTTATTTATCAGTTGAAAACTAATTTAAATTTAAAGACAGCAGGAGAAACAGTGTTTGCATAATGGGGCTGTTCCGTCTATCATAGTACCAACATAGTATGTTTTTTTTTCAAAATATGATTTATTGATTCTTAGTTTATGTATATGAGTGTCTTGCCTGCATGTCTGTGTGTTACATGTATACATCTGTGCAATGCCCATGGAGGCCAAAGAAGAAGTAAGATCCTCTGGACTGGAGTTACAGAGGTGTGAGCTGCATGAAGGTGCTGAAAAACAACCCTGGGTTGCCTGGAAGAGCAGCCAGTGCTCTTAACCTCTGAGCCATCTCTCCGGCCTATAATATGTTCTTGTTGGCAAATCAGAGTGTAATAATATATGATGACAGGTGGATTCAGAGGGAGGGAGGGTGGGGCTGGGAGGAGATGAGGGAGGGAGCTACAATCGTGATATAAAATGAATAAATTGTAAAATAATAATAATAATAATAAATAAGATTATATCAAGGTTGGAATATAATCTCAAACATCTTTATTTACAAAGAAGTTTCCATTTCTTTGTAGTCCATGTGGGTCTGTACATGCATCTTTGCTTATGAAGATCTGCTCACCTTTCTTAAAAGACTGTAATTCCTCAGGCTGGGACCTTATCTTTTGGCTCTATCTACTTTTGCCTAATGACCTAATGACTAATTTGTTTGAGAATATAAGCCATCAAAAGTCATTACAAAATATTCCATCAAATTTAATGGGGAAGATTATTTCTCCTTCCATCAGCCCCAAATATTCACAAAGGATTTTCTTACACAGACAAATGCATTCTCTTTTTATATTTTAAAAATTATTTTTCTTAATTACAGTTTGTTCATTTTGTATCCCAGCTGTAGCCCCTCCCCATCCCCTCCCCATCCCCTCCCAATCCCACCCTCCCTCCATCTTCTCATAAGCCCCTCCCCCAGTCCAATGATAGGCTAGGTCCTCCTCCCCTTCCATATGACAAAAGTATTTTTTATCAGAAAAAAAAATACATGATTTAAACAATTAAAAACAAATTGTTACAAGTAAACGTTTTAAGGCAAACAAATGCAATTTGTAGCCATGTGTAATGTAAGAAGAAGGCTTGTTTATCTGTCAAAGAAAAATACAAGACTTACAGGGAGTGGTGGGTTGTGGGTGGGGGATTTTCTTGACCAGTTTTTTAACTTTTTGGAATCATTTGGTTGCCTTGTTTTCAAAATTACGCTTAGAGTAACAGCAAGAGCTATATCTTTAGTTTATGAGACTAAATAACAATGCATCAGAGCTCTTTGCAGCAGCCCCCAGGACAGCTGAAACACAGCCTTCCCATCTCTTTGGCTTAAGTATAAACAGGAAGCATCCCCAAGTCACCCGCCATCATGTACACTTTACCCACTACGCTTCTCTGACTAAAATCTTGCTTTCAATGAACTGTATGTCATTGCCTGAAATTACTATGGTGTTGAACAACTGCTTCTCATAACAAACTTAATCCAGTGAGCTTTGAAGCAAAAATCCTATTTTAGAAATGAAAAAAATCATTGTTTACAAAGAAGAGGAGCATTCTCAGATGTGTGGTGCTGCAGTCATTGGCGAGCGCTCACTCTGGGAAGAGAGCTATGTTGTATATTTGATCAATGGATGATGAATCAGTAAGAAGGCACCATTTTAAAGCTGTGTGTGACAGAGCACACTTTAGACCTGAATGGTGTTCTGAATGGAGAAGCATGGGAATCAAGGTCTGCCTTGACTATATAAAGAGTTCTAGGTTATGCTACACGAGACTTGTGTCCATAAAATATTTACTCCAAACAATAACAACAGCCTTATTAGATTATTGACTATAATAGTTTAATTACTAAGCTATACCTTCAATCCTTGAATTTTTTTTTCTTTTGAAAAACATTTGTGTGCACAGGCACGCATGCACGTGCATACACACATCTTAGTTAGGGTTACTATTGCTGTAATAGAATACCATGGCCAAAAGCAACTTGGGAAGGAAAGGGTTTATTTCACTCACAGATCCATCATCAGAAGCAGTGAGTGCACAAACTCACACAGGGCAGGAACCTGGAGCAGGAGCTGATGCAGAGGCCATGGAGGGGTGCTGCTTACTGGCTTGCTCCCCATGGTTTGCTCAAACAGCTTTCTTATGAAACTCAGGACCACCATCCCAGGGATGGCACCACTCACAATTGGTCTGCTGGTTAAGAAAATGCCCCACAGGTTTGCCCACACTCCCCTATTATGGTGGCATTTTCTTAATTGAGGTTTCCTACTCTCAAATGACTTTGGCATGTGTCAAGTTGGCATAAAAGTATCCCAAAATGGTGTGCATTTATGTTGGATATTAAAGTCAACACACACTTTGTTGTCAATACCCATGCATTTGCATGGGTGTGGGTGCGTGTATGCTAGAGTGCACACAGCGGCATCAGGGGACAGCTTATGAAATTGGCTCACTGCTCCCTGAAGACCCAATTCAGGTTCTCAGGCTTCGTAGAAGGAACCTTTGCCTGATCCATCTTGTCAGTTCTGACCCTTGTTTGTTTGGAGACAAGGTCATACTATAAATTGTAGGCCTGCTTTGAATTTTCTATGTATTCTCTCCCCCCACCCCCTTCCAAACCTCTACATCCAACCCTACCTCCATAGGACTGGTACAACTGATGCATGCTGTCACATCCCACAGAAAAGAGATTTTGGTTGCATTTGATTGAAATGTCTTCCAGAACTTTGACTTATCCTAGAGCGTCTGAGGTGTTTTAGACATCTTAGACATAAGGTAGAATCCTGGCCTGGGTTTGCAGCAATTCTGTTGTAGAGACTAGGGCAGTGTAACACCTGTTATTTTTTTTTGGTGGGGGGGGGGGGTGGTGGGCAAGGGAAGTCACAGTGACTTCCAAAGATGCAGATCCTCTATCACTGCATACCACCATGGCTCTGTGAAAAGATGGAAGGAGCTGTCAGTACCCACTTCACCCATTCTCTGTGCTTCTCAAGATCTTTGTTTATTTTTGTTCCTGTTCATCACCCTACTCATCTATGTCTATTTAGTTATTTATTTGGTTTATTATTGTTGTTGTTGAGAAAGGGTCTCTGTAGCTAGTCCTGGCTGTCCTATAACTCTCTATGTAGACCAGGCTGACCTTGACCTCACAGAGATCACCCCATCTCTGCCTTGTGAGTGCAGGGAATAAAGGCAAACACGCCCACACCCAGCTGCCTCTACTCATATGTCAGTGTTCACAAAGTCAGGATCTTCTGTGTATCCCCATCCAGTTTCTAGTACTGTAAACATTTTATACTATATAGCCTTTCTGTCCATCATGCCTCTTTTAAGGAAGGAGCAAGAAGGCAAATCTGAGACATCATTTACCATGTGTTTACATATCATGTGCCACTTTACACACACAAACACACACACACAAAAAAAAAAATTAGGGTAGAACATGTGCCCTGCCCTATGTTTGATCCCTAGTAAAGCCAAACACATACTCTTTTGTGTTCTTGAGAGGTTATGTGATCATGCACATATGACCTTATCCTCTCCAAAGCTTCATATAGTGACATAAATTGAAACGGAATAAGTCAAGGATTTCGCATTTACATGAAGAAAGCTATTACACTATTATATGTTGTGAATTTTATTTCTGAATAACAAACCAAACCCAAAGTAGTTATATGAAAATATCAGTAGATACTTCACACATAAAGAAGAGGAAAGGCGGAAAATGGGCCCTAGATTTTCATCTCGAGCTATTCTTTAAATGGATGCCAACTGGCTAATGAGGATTAGAAATACATACAAGTACACATAAGGGTTTTACAACCAAATTTTAAACGTTCATTCAGGAACCCTTACATGGAAGATTATTCTGGGTATGGCTCATCCTCACCACTGGTCAAGGGCTAGGGGTCAATTACACTCCTGATATTTTGTGATCCCCATCTATTTCCAAAATTTTTTCATTCAGAGGTTCCATATGGGTTGAGTGGTAATGCTTCACTCTGCCTTCCTCCTGCCATCTAATGTGCTTTCTGTTCCAATGAACTTTCTCATTGTAGATATGTCATGTGTATCATTTACTCTTTTCCAGTGTGGTGACAAAACGATGTAAGGAGGAAGTTCATTCTGGTTCTGGCAGCATGAAGGTATCCACATTGTGTTCACAGTCAGGAAGCAGAGAGAATTGAATGCTGGTACTCAGCCTGCTCTCTTCTTTTTATTCTGTGTGGCACTCCAGGAAACAGGACAGATGGTGACTCCTACATTCAGAGAAGGCCTTTCTTCGTCAGTTAAACCTCCCTGGAAATGCCCATAGTCACACTCTGAGGTATGAGGTGTGTTTCTATGGTTATCTTAAATCCTATCAAGTTGATAATGAAAATTAACTCTCATCTCATCAGAGGAAACATGTCCTATTTCATGTAATAGTTTTTAAGACTTATCCACATTCTAATGTATAACTACATTCCTTTATATAGCTCAATAATATTTCATTGTAGGCATATACTGTATTTTGTCTAGCCTTTCATTTGTTGATAAGCTCTGAGTGTCTTCTGTAACTAGACCATTGTAAACATCCATGAATATGGGTGTGAGAGTATCTGTTGGAGTCCCCTGTGTCCAATTATTTTAGATTTGTGTCTAATAGTAGAATGTGTGTATATATTAATGGAAACTCTGTGGTTCACTCTTTGGAGAATTATCACAGTTCTCCGGTTAACCAGTAGAAGCTATGGTAATTTGCATTTCTGACAACAGCTTGTGAGGGCTCCAGTTTCACCATGTGTTTCTAGGCCTGCTGTCTTATACTTTATAAAACAAACGAGAGTCTAGCCAGCCTAGTAGGTATAAACTGGTATTCCAGTGTGGGTTTGCTTGAACCTTCCTAACGATCAGTGATGCTAAGCATTTTATCCTCTACTTATCCCCCCTTGTCTACATTCTTTCTTTATAGTCTATTCAAGTTTTTTTTTTTTTTTTTTTTTTTTTTTTACTTTCAAACAAACAAAAACCTAAACCTAAACTTACTATATAGTCACTGCTGGCGTTCAACTCAAGATCCCCCTGCCTCAGTGCTCAGACTGCTGATATGACCCACCACATCCAGCTACAGTCTTTCATTTAGAGAAAGATTAATTGTGTAGGTGTTAAGATGCTATGTGAAGAATTACAAGAAACCCATGAACATATACAAATTCATCAGTAATCCAGTGGGGTATTTGTGTTTTCACTAAATTGAGAATAGTAATAGAGAAAGCAACGAATAGAATTCCAAATTATTCTAGCTTTTTGGTGACGGATACCTAATTTAGATATAAAATTAGAAAAAAAAAAGACTGGTAGTTTCAAGTCAGAAAAAAACAATCCTCTTGTGGCATCTAACACACTGTACCCCTTACTCATTAAATGCTCCAAAGTGAGTAGATGAAGAGAATTGGAGAATCAGAACAGGAAAACTCCACAGCAGGAATCTGTGCATTGGCTTCCTAATAAGAGGAAGAGAAACAATGCCAAGTTTGGAGGGATCTGAATGAAAGGCACACTCAGCATGCTTCCCAGCTCTCTGCCTGAGTGCATCAAATGCTGAAAGTTTCATGGGTTCAAAAGACATGGACCTAGGGTACCATGCACATACACGCAAGCTCCAACGAGAACTCTCAGAAATGCTGGCAAAGTCTCTTTACTCAGAGGACAGGGGGATCTACCAAACTCCTAACATGAAACATTGAAAAGTCACACTGAAACCATAGATTCCATTATCGTGACTTCAAAATCAGGCTTGTAACATGCCGATAACATCTACATAATATTAATATTACACTTCCAGCAGAGAGCTATTGCATTGGTGGGGCTAGAGAAGGCACAGCTGGAGCCTATGCCCCCACGGCCATGGGCTCCTTACTAAAATTTACAACTCCACCATCATCTGGAAGAGTCATCAGTTTAAATAAGTCTCTAGTAGCCAACAGCTCAGAAGAGTTAAATCCACCTTTAGAAAGTCACATCATTTTAAGAGAACAGCAGTATTTTTTACGCAATGCTTTTAGAGAGTCAGCAAGTAATGTTTTATGACACAATCGCAGGCAAGTAAATCTACTCACCTGCTGTGTGTCTACAGCACGACGGGACGCACAGGACCAATGACGGCAGCCAGCTAACGCAGCAACACCCCTCTTCACATCACAGCTTAGCAGATGCTGAGGTGCCTCGAGGCATGTTGTTTCCACATGCTGAGTATTTTGAACTACTGGAAATCAGGAAGCTGCTTCAAAACCAAGGAGCTGCTGACCCTTCCTACTGGACTCCAAAAACGAGTTTTCCTAGAACCATCTTTTATTCACCTAACAACAGCATGTGCCAAAGAGGATCACAAATGCATTCAGTCCTCTGGATGAAGGTTTATTACTGGAAAGATTAAGCTCACACCAGGGAGGAAGAGGCAGAAAATCAAACACTACACCTAGAGGCCCAGAACTTTGACCCAAGCCATTGTCTTTTCTTAAATCGGGTCCTAGTTAGGGTTGCTATTGCTATGATAAAACGAACTTAGTTAAAAAGCAACTTGGGTAGGAGAGGGTTTATTTCAGCTTACAGTTGTCAGTGCCTCGCTGAGGGAAGTCTGGGAAGGTACCTCGAGGCAGAAACTGAAGCAGAGGCCATAGAAACCAGCTACTTACTGGCCTGCTCCTCCTGGCTGCCTCTTTTGCTTTTTTACACATTCCCAGAACTACCTGCTGAGGGTTTGTATCAGTTACACTAGCTCCCCCATATCAATTATTAATCAAGGAAATGTTCTAGAGATTTGCCTACAGGCAATTTGATGGAAGTATGTTCTCCATTGACATTCGTCTTCCCAGAGGAACTCTAGTTTATGTCATATTTTGAACGAACACACAGACCCAACACCAACAACAGCGATCACTACAAGGCCCACTTATCTCCTCTAACATTTCATTTACTTACCCCCACCTGCCTCATTCCTTTACCTTAAGGACCAAGTGCATTGAGCTACACGGGATTTACTTCCCAGACTTCTATTCACAGAAGTTAATTTGCATGCGGAAGGAAAAGCTAAGTTTTCAGAGAGGCATGGGAAAATTTCCTTCTACACAGATATTAGCATGACGGGAACAATATTGATCTCTATTTTTCCATGCGAAGAATCTGAGACATTAATTGTCTCTCTCGTTCCTATGGCAGAAAGCCGCTAAGAGCAAGGAAACAGAGAAGAATCCTACGGATGCTGAGCTCTAATGTTAAGCACAGACCATCCTCGCAGAAACTAGCAGGTCCAGAGTGAAGGGAGCGTTAATGAAATGACGGGGAAGATGCCCCAACATCTTACAGAGGAGACTAGAGTTTCCGGTTGGAAGGAACCCAGGGGAAAATGCGGATATTTCTGCCTCGGTTTTTGGCTTTTCTGGGGGAGTCTGTTTCTATCCACCTCAGCTGGTAAAGAGAAAAGAAACAATTCTGTTAGAAATAATCTCGGGGTCACACAAGGGAAGAGACAAACAAAGCAAAGGTGTCTTGACAAAACAAAACTTCACTCTTGATCAAGAGGGAGAGGGCGCCCTGCCCACGAGAAGAGCAAGGACAGCGGGGGAACGCGCGAGGTTGGTGTTCTAACTCCGTGCTGTGTCTCTTCCCCACTGGCTGAGGTCAGACCTCATAGTCTTTTGTGACTGGCTATTAAAAAAAAAAAAATCTGTGCAAAGAAAATGAAGGAAGGGATCTCAGAGGAGGGACCTGCAGCTTTGTGTAAACAAAGATTTTACCAGGTACTAATGGTGGGGATTAATAACATTTGCACAAAAGTTTTTTCCAAATGTGAAGAAGTGAAAACAACAACAACAAAAGATTTTCATAAACATCTTACAAGTTGTGTGTGTGTGGAGGGGTAAGTTCTATAAGATCTACAGTGTTTAAAAGAAAAGACTAATTCATGTTTCTTACACATCAAAGTCCAGTTTGGTAAACCAGTGAATTTTATTAGGTTTTTTTTTCCCAGGAGTAAAGGCTTCAAAAAGAAAACTTCAAGAGGATAGACTTCTTGCCCCAACATCCCTTCAGGAAACTGGGACACCATGAGTAAGGCAGGCACGCGTTATACTGTACTGAAGACATAGGAGGAATAACTAGCTCTGTCATGAGAAACTGTAGTCTTCCTTCCAAGAATTTCCACCCCTCACACAGTAGCACATGGGGGAGTGGTTCCCAGTCTTCCTAATTGCAACTCTTTAATGCAGTTTCTCATGTTGTGGTAAACCCCCAACCATGAAATTATTTTTGTTGCTATTTCCTAACTGTAATCTTGCTACCGTTACAGATTGTAATGTAAATATCTGTGTTTTCTGATGGTCTTAGGTGACTCCTGGGAAAGGGTCATTTGACCCCCAAAGGGTTCACTACCCACAGGTTGAGAACCGCTGCTGTAGGGCCACAGCCATCAACTTCCTGTTCTAAGTCTGCTTTTCCACTGTGGAGTCCCTCACTATCTCTCTAACACTCCCCTCCCAGCTCCGTGGTTGCTTGTTCACCATGCAATGCTCAAACATTATACCATTTCCCCCTCTTCTTTTCTACATTCTGCTCCTCTGGACAGATGCTGAGGTTTAAAGCTTTCTTGCTCTGGTATCTTTCTTTTAAACTCTGATAAAACTGCCCTGTAGCAATTTTGCCTTTGAGCAATTTGACTTATTGCTTAATTTTTTTTATTCATGAGACCAACCAAAATAGATAGATAGATAGATAGATAGATAGATAGATAGATAGATAGATAAAACATAGGGCCATAGGGCCAGACGTAGTGCTGCATCTCTTTTATCTCAGAACTCAGGAAGCAAAGGTGGGTGGATCTCTGTGAGTTCAAGGTCAGCCTGGTCTACAAAGTGAGTTCCAGGCCAGTCAGGGCCACAAAGTGAGATCTTGTCTCAACAAAACAAAACATGGAATCAATAACAACAACAACAACGAAACCCAGATCCTTTTTGATGGAGTATAAATTGCTAAACTTCCAAATGCTTCCCCAATAAATACCAGCAATGAGAGAAATAGTTGACATTCAGTTCACTGACTAAGCACTGAGGTCATCATCGCCATGATTTCTTTCTTTGAAGGAAGAGAGACCTGTGTAATCATAAAACACTCTCTATCCACACGAAACTTCTGACACACAAATATCTCACGGTGGGCCAGAGGCGTGTGGGAAAACGCACCTGCTGGGCAAGCATGGAGAACTGAGTTCAAAATCTTAGGACCACACCAAAAAGCTTCACATGACCTTACAAGCCTCTGTAACCCAAACACTGTAGACTGGAGGCAGGAGATTGGGGTGGGGGTGGGGGAGCTTGGTGGCTGCAGGCCTACTCCAGAATGAGTATTTTGTCTCAAAGGAAATCTTGTCTCAAAAGAATAAAGCAGAAATGATGGAGTGGTGTCTTAATGTCCTATGGCTGTAAAGAGACACCGTCACCACAACTCTCATAAAGGAAAGTATTAGATGGGGCTGGCTTACAGTTTCTGAGGTTTAGCACATTACCATCACGGAGGGAGCATGGGGGCACACAGGCAGACATGGTGGTGAAAGGTAGCTGAGGGTTCTACATCTGGATCTTCAGGTAGCAGGAAGAGAGAGACTTTTGGCTTGGCATGAGCTTTGGAGACCTCAAAGCCCACCCCTCCTCCACACTCCTCCAATGCCACACCTCCTAATCCTTTCAGTGTTTCTTCTTAGTTATCAAATATTCAGATCCATGATGGGGTCCATTATTCAAACCACCACAAGCAGGAACACCTGAAGAGCTGAATGTACACACACACACACACACACGCTCACACACACACACACACACACACACACACACATGCTCACACACACTCACACACACACACACACACACACACACACATGCTCACACACACACACACACACAAGACAGAGAGAGAGAGAGTGAGAGAAAGATTTAATTACTTTTCCGTTGCTGTAATAAAAGACCATGACCAAGGCAATTTACAAAAGAAAGCATTTGAGTCGGCTTTTGATTTTGGAGTATCAGAGTTCATGAACATGACGGTAGAGCAAAGGCCTGTGGCTGGAACAAGCTGGCATCCTGAGAGGCACACAGAGAATGGTGTGAATCTTTTGAAACCGCAAAGCTACCCCAAGTGATACAACCTACTAATCAACCTACTAATCCTTCCCAAACAGTTCCACCAACTAGGGAGAAAGTGTTCAAACATATGAGCATATGTGGGCCATTCTCATTCAGCCTCCCCCTCCCAACACACACCACACTCCCTCACATACACACACACATACACACCACACACACACACACACACACACTTTTTAAAGAGTAGAAAACAAATATTTAAAGGCAATATACCAAATATGATCGAATTCTCACTTTGATATAATGAACATCATTTCACTGAAGCCAGGAAGGCAGAAAGAGAAATAGTCTTTTTAAAGGACATCTCAGCCAAGATGATAAATAAACCCATCTTGAAGGATGAATAAGACAAGCGTGAAGAAAAGGAAGAGAGAAAGGGGAAGAGCATTATAGCTAATGACTTCTGTAAGCAAAGAAGACTAAGGCTGCACTTGCAAAATCATTCTGATGAATGTCATTGGAGTTGGAGTAAAAAAATAAATAAACAGCTAAAATACTTACTGCACAGGATAGATTCTACCATATGAAATTCTGTTACTGTGGCTCTCTCAGTTCTATTAAATTATGGATTTCATGAATTAGCTTAAGATGTATAACTTCAGATAGTATTATACTCATCTCGAACTTCTGTAACATGTCAGTAATCTTAAACTGATTGCTCTGGTCAAGGTCTTGCCAAAAAAGCAGGCTATATATATATATACATTTATATATATATATATGTATATATATATGACTTAACTTTAAGCTAGCAATTTATTAAAGTTAATGCTGGTAAGAGCAAACAAGGATGGACTGGAGAATCTAGCAGAGGTATTGAATCACAATTTAGATTTTACTCTCAAATGAAGACCACAGAGATGGAAGGCAAGGGAATGGAAGCATCCTAGGTTCCTGCAAATGTGCTTAAAGAAAAGCACCACGGTTGTCACGTCAAAAGAGCTCTACCCTGGAACTCTGATGCACTATTCCACCTTGTAGAGCACAGGAAACACAGACTCAGGGCAATGTGGTGCAGATGGATGTCAGAGCCATGGGGTCCTTGATTAATGATCCCTCCTCCCATGCTGGACAGTCACGGCAATGAATCAGTTCCTGGGCATGTCCTATATGTTCAAGCCATACATTTTTGTATATCTATCATTTACCTTTATACGTGTTTGTTTCGGAGAGAAATAATTTCCTCTTGTATTTATTTGGTAGAGACACAAATGTTATTTTCCCTCAAAAAGTAATTACCCAGGCAAGTTCTGTATTTGCTTAGCTCCTTTAAAATCTACAGGGTGGTTTTCAGTTCCAAGAAAGTTGTCACTTTGTTCTTAGTAAGTGGTAAAGGGAGAGAGAGATTTGCTATTGCGTTCGCATGGCACAACGAAGTTGGCCCTGTTTATTTTCCTCCAAAGTGATCTTTGCTTCATTCGTGCAAATGATTGCTCTGCTTGAAGATCACAGGATGGGGACAGATGTGTGGATCGGCAATGTCTGCACCATTCTCAGCATCTCTTTTTTTGAATCTAACTCATTGCATCTGGCTTCGGCAGAAAAGCCTCTCTTCAATATGATCCATTTTGAAAGCTGAGATGAGTAAGAAAGCAAGAAATAATGTCTGTAGTAGATTTTCAGGTTCCCGCATGATTTCCTTGTGTTGGTAACAAATTCTCACCCTATCCCAGTATAAGCTGAAGCCATCATCATGACTTGTGAACAACTATGGGACATTTTATAAGTGCCAATGAGAATGCAAAAAGAGCTTGGACTCTTGCTCTAAAAGGATTTAAGACTTTGTTGCAGGGGAGTGGGGTGGAGGGAGCAGGAAAGCATGTATGTAAAAGCACGCCTGCTAGTATAGGCAGTCAAGTCTGTACTTGATTTTCTCATGCTCATAAACTATAGAAATGGCCTGTAACAACTAACCTCCTGGATGCCTAGAAGAAAACAACATGAGAGGCTGGGTTGGAAACAGTGTATTTTTGAATCTATAGAACAGCAAGTATCAATGCAGCTTGGGGAGTCTGTGGTTTTTGCAGCATGTGGCAGGCTAGTTTGCTTGACCCAGGAAGTACTTTACCTCACTTCAAGCTGCCAAATGCATGTACTCAGGTAAGAAATGGTCCGAATTATTGCATATTGTAGTTTGGACGCACTCATTAAGACAGGGAGGGACTCACAATGTTCAGAGGGAATGCACCTCCCAGCTCAGGTGATAGCACCACTGAAGTTCAGAGATATGAAATGACAGGATGTTCAGGACTCAGGAAGATACTATAGCCATACTGACTATAAAACCAAACAAAAATGATGAATATTGTTTACTATCAACTTACCTCAGTCATTAGCAATGAGGTTTGCTTAAAAGAAAATCAAAAGCAGCAACAATAAACACAGGGGTAGGAAAGGGAGGAATAGTCTTCTGGAGTTGTCATGCTTAACCTTCCTGAGGTGAGAATAATTTCAAGATGAAGTACAACGCAAAACTATCATTCCGCATCTTCACTGCCAGTGACCTGGAGGAAGGGATGCCAAACACAGGAGTGTGACTACAATCAAGTGAGCTGAAATGATATGTCCATCGATTCATCCCTTTGTGCATGTCTGTTAAATATTCTTCCTAAACCACAATAGAAACAGCAGGAGCCATGATGATGTTTTAGGGTTCGGTTAGCTGTCTAGCGGCTGATGGGTGTGTGGAGATTTGAAACCCTTGTGCTGCCATAAGATAAAAATCTGTGAGCTGTCAGCCATTATTAGTCATCAGCTAGCGCCCATTCGTGCTCCACACCCATGTCTGCTTGGCCGGATTCCCTCTACGAGCTCTAGAGTCACATAAGAGGTTGAGGCCCTACTGACCTTTTGCAGCAGAAACCACTGATTTTAGCAGGAAATTGGGCTTCCTCTACTTGATTCCAGAGGACGCTGTGCATGACCTTGAAGTCTTTTGTGATCCCATTGTGAGGCCCGCAGCAACGAAGCCATAACATTTCCCAGAAAAAAAGATAGACCACCTCAGGAAGGCACACCACTGACAGGATGCAGCATGGCACCCCAGCTTCAGAGAGAAGTGGATCCCCCATCCTCAGCCTAAGTTTAGCAATGTATAGGAAAAGGACATCAAAAATCAGAAATTGGACAGAGGATGTAGTTCATTCGGTAGAGTGCTTGCCCAAATGAGTAAAGCCCTCCTTTGGATCCCCAACACCGCATAAACAGAGTATGGTCACACATTCCTGTAATCCCAGCACTCGGGGGGCATGGAGATCTGAAGATCAGAGTCATTGTTGGCTGCAAAATGAAATTTGAGGCCTGCCTGGGCTATACAAAACCCTATTTTAAAAGAAAAACAAAAGCAGTCATTATTCGGAAGCACCAAATTGGATATGAAAAGTGGGCCAAGTAGAAAAGGCAAAAATCAGTGCCTTCTCCCCAAAGTAATATTGATAATTTTAATATTCATGGAATGAATAGAGACTCTTTGATCATGCATAAACTTCTATGGTGGTGGTATGTGTATGAGGAATTTTAGAACCCTCTTGTATATTTTTAATTACAATTCCACTTTAAGAAGCAGAAAGACATTTTTATTTGCAAGTACAAGAAAAGAGCTTTGGGAGGTGTCTTTGTTATTTCAAAGAAGAGCTCTTTCCCACTCTGGGAAATTGCTTTTTCCCTCTTCAAATGTAACTCTGATTACCCACTTCCTACTTCACAGTGGTCCTATCTTGCCTAAACACCTGAACACTCTTTTCTTTGGCAGTGTTCAAGTATGTAATAGAGGGACTAAGCAAATCTTCTTCCCTCTTGAAGGCTCACTGCAATGAACTGACAACAGAAGGGAGAAAAACAATTTCATACCATGCTTGGGGAGGAATTGTCACGCAGAGTTCTATATACGTTACAACGGACTCTGACAGTGCAGATGGCCAACAATTACATGATTCCTTAGACTGCTAAGAAGAACAATGGTTTATAGGGTGGGAGTGAGGTATCCCAGATGATGTGAGGGAGGCGAGGCACACATAGGACACAGGTTTCACTCTGAGGCTAAGTTTTATCAGGAAAGCTCTTAGCTCTTCCATCAGAATAGATGGAAACTCCATGCAGAACGGTGTCCTGGGCGTGATGACCTTTAGTGTTTTCTCTCTGTGATGGTTAATTGTCTCTGCTTAGGGGAATTTCATCCCATGATCAGAGTTTCAGAGGAAGCTCCTTCCTGTGCCTTGGAAGAAGAAAATAATAATAATAAAGAGGGATAAAAGACTGGATGGTGAGGAAGGGGTAGGTCAGAAGGGAAATATGAGGTTGTCTTTTCAGTTTGAAGTCACATACTTTGGGACTTGGAATATTGTTATCAGCCCCCATCAATAATGCAAAGTACTGTGATCTCCCTTAGCCCTATTTTCATTTTTAAGAGAATATTTTTATTATAAAAATGAAAATGACTTGCGATTAAGAGTTGATTTAAATTTTTTTGTTTTATTATTTTACATGTATGCATGTTTTTCCTGCACATGTGTACGTGCACCTCATACATGTCTGTGCTTGTGGAGGCCAGAAGTGTGTGTCAGATCTACTGTAACTGCAGTTACGGATGGTTGTGAACTACCACGCGGGTGCTGGGGAATCCAGCCCAGGAACTCTAAAAGAGCAGCAACATGCACTCTCAACTGCGAAGTCAACTCTCCACCAACTCTACCCATTGCTTTTTATATATAAATCATTTTTGAAATTATAATTATATCATTTTCGTTTTTCCCTTCTATCCTTCTAATCCTTCCTCTTTGCTGTCTCTTAGGTTCATGCTCCTTTTTTCTCTAATTATTGTTTTACACATGCACACTATAATATGTACATCAACCCACTAAGTTCTGTACAGCTCCAGGGCTGACCAAATGGGGAGCATATTCCCTAAGGAATACTACCTCTCCTGCTCTCAACATGCTTTAATGAGATTGTGTCCTTTAACAATGTCATGACGTCTCATCAACGTGGTGGCTTGTTGACCTGAACAGGGACAGCATAAGACCTGAACAGGGACAGCATCAACAGACATGGTAACATGGACCAATACTCTGGTGGCCTCAACCTTAGACCCAGAACAAGAGTTGCTTTTAAGAGGATATTTTGGAGCTATGGAATCTGCTTCTCTGGCTACAAACCATTAACAAAACATATATTCTGCAGCTACGTAAGTCTCTCTCCTTTGCTTCACCAAGGAGAGACGCCTGCGCCCAGATTCAATCCTTAATACTAACTTGTTTGTGGACAATGCCAAATATCCAATGAAACTTAGGCATTCCAGCAGTCAGCTGGATGGACAGTCAGGGACCAAGCATTCAGATTTTAATTGTGAACATGTAGATGTTTGGTTGTGTTTCTCATCTGCCATCTGGAGTTCTGGCAGTAAATACACACGGTCTTTAGAAATCACAGAAGGAATTCATTCTCTCAGCGCTTCATGGATTTGCCCTACAATGTTGTCATTCTGTTCTGAAAGAAAGTTCCACTGTGTGCTAGAAGCAGCAGCAGCATGACAATCTGTCCTTATAAAGGAACTGGGTCTCCGGGAGGCTGATTTGCTGTTTGGGGAATCGGGTGGCAGTTCAGCTAGACTTCTCTGTTTTGTGGTTAGAGCTAAGGTTAGAACTGTATGGACCAAACTGCCCTAAACCTCAGCGGCTCACACAGCACAAACTTATATTTCCCTTGCATCACATGCTCAATATGGGACAGTATGGTGGGGTGGAGGTCCTTGCTTGGTAATTACTGAGTGATTGAAAGGAAACACCCTTAACTTCAGCACGTGTGTAGTGTGTATTTGCCCATCAGGGAACTGCATAATTGCTCGGGTGCCTATTGAAGCTTTGGAGACTCTGAAGCTAGAAAGATCCAGAAGACATAAGATCTATGGACACATAGATGCCTACACTCTACTTGCCCTGAGACTACTGTCGGGATGGATTGCCCCAAAAGTGCCCACAGCAGGCTGTGGACCAAACTGTAAGTGCTCAGCAGTAACACTGGTCAAGAATCCACTCTGGTCTCAGAGTGACTCTCCAAGATGGGAGTTTTCTTAAAGCTGGATTTTGCCCTAAGGCAAACCAGACAGTCTTTGGTTCCTTAGACAGACACAGGTTGACAGTGATAATTTACATGTTCTACTATGTACAAGAGATCATAGGGAGCATATTTTATCTAGAACTTACTCATTACTGCTTTGTCATTGAGAAAAGCAATTACATAAAAATTAAGGGATTCCCGAAACTTCTGTAAAGTATGGACATTTAAGAAACATGAATACTAGGAATATGAATTCCACTAAAAAAAAAAAAAACCACTCTTTTATTCACCTCGCTTCTCTGATACCTGGTAATGTATAGAAATCTTACCACAGAGGGGTCAGAACACTGCTAGCATGAGGTAAAGTAACACACATCAAATTGAATCAAAAATACACCTGAACTGAATAAGACAATCATTGTTCCAGAGATTAAATTCAACATAAGCCATATAATTTACGGGGTGGCAATTTTACATCTCTTAAAAGAGCTGCCTGGAAATATGTAAAGAAAAAAATGTACCTTTATGCTGTTAAATCTCAAATTATCACCCTTAAATTCCACAAATTTGATAGCAAAATGTGGGCAGGTTACCTGTATCCTACATTGGCTTAAAGTATCTCTTATTTGTTAAAAATCCTTTGAAAATAGCTACATTTGTATAAAAATAAACATCAGCTTTTATATTGTATTTATTTGTACTCCATGCTATTCTAAATGTTTTATTTTCTTTTTTTTAATTTTGTAAAAAAAAAATCTTTTATCATTATTATTTTTGTATAAAACACAAGGGAGAAGGAAATCTTGTCAATCAGCACATGACTGTCACCACAGGGAAAGGGACACATCAAACTTCTCCAGTCTAAAAACACGCAAATGATTCTTTGATCTTGTCTATAACAATTGTCTATGATTTTCCATAGAACTGTTCTTTTGTTTTCCTTTTTTTAAAAAATTAACTTATTTTTTATTGATTATAGTTTATTCACTTTGTATCACAGTTGTAGTCCCTTCCCTCATTCCCTTCTAATTCCATCCTTTCACCCTCATCTCCTCCCATGTCCCTCCCCATTTCCACCGATAGGGGAGGTCCTCCTCCCCTTCCCTCTGACCCTGGCCTATCAAGTCTCATCAGGACTGGCTGCATTGTCTTCCTTTGTGGCCTGGAAAGGCTGCTCCCACGTCAGGGGAAGGTGATCAAAGAACCATCCACTGAGTTCATGTCAGACAGCCCCTGTTCACCTTACTAGGGAACCAACTTGGAGACTGAGAGGCCATAGGCTACATCTGTGCAGAGGGTCTAGGTTATCTCCATGCATGGACCTTGGTTGAAATATCAGTCTCAGAAAAGACCCCTGTGTCCAGATTTTTTTGGTTCTGCTGTTCTCCTTGTGGAGGTCCTGACCCCTCCAGGTCTTTTTCTCTCCCCCTTCTTTCATAAGATTCCCCACACTCTGCCCAAAATTTGGCTATGAGTCTCAGCATCTGTTATGATACCTTGCTGGGTAGAGTCTTTCAGAGGCCTTCTGTGGTAGGCTCCTGTCCTGTTCCATATTTTCTCACTCTTCCAATGTCTGTCCCATTTGCCTTTCTGAGTGATGATTGATCATCTTACCCAGGGTACTCCTTCTTGCTTAGCTTCTTTGGGTGTACAGATTTTGGTATGTTTATCCTATATTATATGTCTAATATCCACTTATAAGTGAGTATTTTTCCATGTGTGCCTTTCTGCTTCTGGATGATCTTTTCTAGTTCCCATCACTTGCCTACAAAATTCATATTTTCCTTTTTTTTTAATTACTGAGTAGTATTCCATTGTGTAAATGTACCACAGTTTCTCTATCCATTCCTTAATTGAGAGACATCTGCTTTGTTTCCAGGTTCTGGCTATTACAAATAAAGCTGCTATAAACATAGTTGAGCAAATGTCCTTGTTGTATACTTGAGCATCTTTTGGATATATGCTTAGGAGTGGTAAAGCTGGATCTTGAGGTAGCACTAGTCCTAAATGTCTGAGAAAGCACCAGACTGATTTCCAAAGTGGTTGTACAAGTTTACATCCCCACCAGCAGTGGAGGAGGGTCCCCCATTCTCCACATCCTCTCCAACATGTATTATCACTTTATTTGCTTTGTATCCCAGCCGTAGCCCCCTTCCTCATTCCCTCCAAATCCTACCCTCCCTCCCTCATATCCTCCCTGCCCATTTCCAAGTCCACTGCTAGAGGAGGTCCTCCTTCCCCTTCCATCTGACCCTAGCTTATCAGGTGTCTTCAGGACTGTACCCCTCTGTGGCCTAGCAATACTGTTTTTCCCTCAAGGAGGGAGGGGGGTAAAGGAGCCAGTCATTGAGTTCATTTCAGAAATAGTTCCTGTTCCCCTTACTAGGAAAACCCACTTGGTTACTGAGCTACCATGTACTATATCCAAACAGGGGTTCTGGGTTATATTTTTATATGGTCTTGTTGGAGAAACAGTCTCATAGAGGGGCCCCGTGTCCTGATATATTTTGCCCTTGTGGAGCTCCTGTCCTCTCTAGGTAACTCCCCCTTCTTTCATATTATTCCCTGCACTCTGCCAAAGGTTTGGTTATGAGTCTCCACATCTGCTTTGATACACTGCAAGGTAGAGCCTTTCAGAGGCCCTCTGTGGTAGGCTCCTGTTCTGTTATTTGTTTTCTTCTACTTCCCCTGTCCATCCCATTTGTCTTTCTAAGTGAGGATTGTTCATCTTACTCTGGGCCCTCTTTCTTGGTTATCTTCCTTAGGTGCACATATTTTAGTATGTTTATCCTATCTTATAGGTCTATATAAGTGAGTATATACTGTGCGTCTTTCTGCTCCTGGGATACCTCACTCAGGATGATCTTTTCTATATCCCACCATTTGCCTGCAAATTTCATGATTTCCTTGTTTTTAATTGCTGAGTAGTATTCCATCCCAAGCATGCTGTAGTGACAATCAGTATGAGAGCGATTCTGTTTTTATCTGCATAGCAAACTCGTGGCATATCCACAGGTGCAAGGATCTCTACTCCTGCACTCACTCAATAGAGTATTAGATTGAACACCACGCTCTCCCCTCACCACTCTCCATGCTGATCCTACACTTCCCCTGCCCTGTTAATCATCAGCTCTCACAAATGTCGCCAAACCATCTTGCAATCTATCCCTTACTTACCCACAATTTTTCCGTATGATGTAGCTTCACACTGTCCCCCCCTTGCCCCCTCCCCCACACTCTTCCCTCCACTCCCATCACACAGGCTCCTATATTCTGTCTCCAGACCTCTTTTCATTTTGCAAATCTCAAACTTAGTATCTACTTGGTTCTGCTTCACAGTTCCCAATTTTCTGCTCAATTGTTCTTTGATTGTGAGAATACACTTACTCTCTTGTGAATGGATACAGGATAGATGTGGGCTACTCCATGGACCTATGATGGGGTGGCGGTCCTGGTGTACACTGAACCATCGTTGAGGTTCTTTTCTCCTCTCTGGCTCGCAGCCTCATCCTTGCCATTTTCTGCTTTCTATTAGTGCCAGCTGGAAGTAGCATATAATCATCTCCATCCAAGCTCCTAATCAGATAACTAAGTCTGCTGTTGGCACACATATGTGAAATTCTTTTTAAGATATTTAATTGGATATCTGTGGTACTTCATATTGATTATTAACCCAACAAGATCTAGAATCACTTAGGAGACAAGCCTTTAAGAGTCTTATGAAGGATGTCTGAGTTGCACTGTCCTCTGGGCATGTTTGTGAGGGACAGTCTGGAGTAAGTTAATTGGCACAAGAACATATCCACTAAATGTGATTGGTAGCATTTATTGTACTGGGGTCTCTGACTTTATAAAAATAAGAGAGGTGGATGAGCAATGGTACTCATCACTCTCTACCTAGCTATGGATGCAAGGTGGCCTCCAGAGCTTCTCTACCATAACAGACTAAGCCCGTGAATTGTGAATCAAACAAACCTTTAACCCATTAGGTTGCTTTTGTTGGAATAAAATTGAGCAGTGAGAAAAAAAAATCAGAAAAAAATTTCCAAATGTTTTTTCTCATTTTTTTTGCAATAGGAATGTAAGAAATTTTTATACTCTAATTTTCATTTTATATAAAATTATTCTTTCAAACATTCATCTCTACTCATATCTTTTATAAACAATGAAGAGGAACTAAGCCATTTCTGAAATTACTGGTTACAAATCTTCACAGCTAAATATTCAAATGAAGCACTCAAAATTTCTATTATCCTCAAAGCATTGAAACACACATATAAATGAACAAAATCTTTTTTGCTTCATAACAAGGACACTATTTTCTTCTTTGACCAAAACATGTTCTTCATTTTCATTTGAGATTTCATCTACGTATATTTCTATTAGCATTCTGTGTGCGGTTATTTAGCATTCCCCAGAGGTATGGTATTATTGTACTTTCTTCTATTCTTGCAAATGACTAAATTTTAAGGAAGGATGATGTCTAAGAAAAGATTCTGTCTAGGAGACCATCTCAGATCACCCTATAAGGAAGGAGCTAAAAAATGGGTAACCAAGAAAGACTCCAGCTGCATCTTGTAGGCTGTGACACAGTTAACTCTGTTCTGATAGAACTACAAGGTGATGGTGTAAATATGAAAACAAAGTTTAGTATAACTATCCAATTGTTGTCTAGTATAACTATACAACTGTAAGGTTGGCAGGTAGTAATTTTGGCCAAGTGACTCAAAGTTAGAAGAGAATCAAGGTCAATAACAAGCCTGAAGTCAAAGATGGACATAGGGGAGCTTCACCTGTCCCTAACTGAGTGGACATCATGTACAAAGCACATGATTATCTCTTGACTTGGACCAGGGGTATGGTGTATTGCATGTAGCACTCCATTGGGTCATCCTATGATAACTCAGAGAATTAGCAAGTCTCAATGGAGATTATGCCAGCTTTGTCCAGTTTCTGCCACATCTCTGTAAAGCCCCTTACACAAAAGAACTCAGTAGCTCTTCTTCTTTTGGAAAGTCTCTTCTCTTGTGAGAGCTTCTCTCACTTTTCTCAAGTTTTTACCTTTTCTCAATTTCTCATTGTTCTGTAGTTCCTTTTAATAAGGCTTTCTTTCGATCTGGATATACTACAAGAGTCTTCACTCTTGTGTGTGAAGAACAAGCTTGGAGCTTCTGTCTCAGGTTGTCCTTAGTGACTGTTGAGAGTCTGACATCGTGGGACCCTGAGTCAAACACAAATGTGCTGAGAAAAGTCCCACATGATCAAGAAAACCTCGTATCAAAACCACCATGCCGAGGCAGTGCTTAATCAAGCTGGTCCTCTAAAGAACCCAAAAACAAGGAATCACGAAAGGAAGAGAATGAGATTCTAATAGATGGATAAAGTTCAGTAGAGGGCATTATGGTCACACAACTCACAACTATCGCAGGACACTGAGCACAGTCAATTAGAGCACAGGTGCATTCATGATAGGATCACTTATAGTCATGATTTTGAAATTACCTTGATGTTGGGAGAAACTCAACTAAGAGAAGGCAGATTAAGTACCTTAAAAAAAATCAGTATGATACAGTAACTTTAAAATACAATAATAGAAGTCCCAATTTATTTCTAATATCAGAGATCAGACCTCTACTCTTGCCTGATGCATCTAAAACAAAAAGGGGGAACTGTAGAGAGCTGCGTAATGTTGCGCCTTAAAGATGGAGCTGGTTTCCGCCTTCCACCTTCCCGATGGTGAGTGCTCTCTATCACAAACAACTCCATATGTGGCTAAGGCTGAGGATCTGGCTTGCTTCCGTGTATGTGGACCTATCTGCATTGCCCACGTGGCACACTGGGGTTGGCTACCCAGAGGCTATTTAAGCTGTGGGCTGGCTTTCCCAGGGTCAGAAGATTGTTCAAGGTTCCTGAATAAACTGCATTGAGAAAAAAAATACAATAATAGATACACTACCCAAAATTACAGAAAATTTACTTTTGATCAATTTGTTTATAGATCGGTTGTGAGCCATACATTTTATGTAGAAATATTGTCACAGTGTCTTTGAGTCTACATCACCAGGTAAAAGAGGAATATGAGGAAACAGTGTAACTGATCCAGAACTCTATAAGCACAGAACCTACCACTTCATAGAAAACCCGAAACGCCTTGGAGAGGTACCTTCTGACCTCGGAGTTCTAACCACAGCTGCAGTTTTCTCCAGTTAGTCCCTCTGTTCAATACCTACCATAATAAATTTTTTCCCAGCTACCCTCTGCTGCAACAATAGGCCAAGCAAAGTTTATTGTGTACTCGGTCATCTCAAAGCATGGTAGTGGGAGAATAAAAACTCATTACCATGAAAGTGAGATCATTCAGCAGTAGGACCTCTTTATTAGTGGCGGTCAGGTTCAACAGATTCTAGACCTGGCTTCCTGTAAAAACTTTATTTTTTCAGACAACCTTCTGAGTCCAGTAGGATGTATAACTATATAAGCCACCTCTTGAAGCCAATCGGAATATAAAGCACCAATAAATACAGTGCCATCAGTACAACAAAATATAAATATAGTAATAAAAATTTTTAAAAAGTTAACAAAAAATAAGAATACGTAAACAAAATAAGCTGAAGGTGTGGCAGGCTAGAGGTTAGGAAGTGGAAACTCATCTGTAAACTACTGAGCACAGGATCTCAGCTAGGACCTGGGTCTTTTTGCAATTTGAACTGTTAACCTTTTGTAGTGTGATGCTGCCAAGAGGAGGCTGATTTGAGACTCCCTAAACATTTATTTAAAAGGAAGGGAAATGTTTAGGGGGTCTCACATACATATATGATTATATCTATCTATCTATCTATCTATCTATCTATCTATCTATCTATATATATATATATATATATGTGTGTGTGTGTGATCAAAGACGGGAAAGCTGGTCTGCCGTAAAAAACATACCGTTATTCCTTAGATTGCTATTTTCAATTAACTGCGCCCTCGGCATGAGAGCGAGCATTGAGAATAAAGACAAACTGAGTAGGTCTTGTTCTTATGGACCAAATGATCTGATGGATCAACAGTTCCTCTGCGGAAGCCTTAATTCTTAGTGCTGAAGTGTTTGGAAATGGCAGTGATGAACTTAAATGAAGTCATGGGGTTGGTGCTCTGGTCTGTTAGGATTCGAATTAGGTAGGGGTAACAGGAGATAAAAAGAGGAAACTCTACAGGCTTTGGTTAATGACAAAGGAGTTTAATCAAATCCTTATCATCCCCGGAATCATTTCTGGAACTTTTCTCTTTAGGCACAAATTTTTAATCCTCAAATATGATGGACAAAAATAAAACTAACAGCAGAAAAACAGTAATCTTTGCAGACACTTAAAGGACAGTTAACGTCCACACCTCACATCTCTTGGAGTCCCATTATGAAGACTTTTATCATGACAATACTTATCCTATTTAAATGGAAAAGTCACTGGAGACCTTAATCTTATTCCTCATCCAGTCTAAACCAAACGGAAGTAATCCAAAGGAAAGGAAATAAGAAGAGATGTTAAAATTTTAGTTTCTTGTCTAAGGCATGCAAATTATCCAATTATAAATGCAAACATTGGAAAAACAAATCTACTTGCCTCCTGGCTCTCCTACCAATCACTTGTCTTTATGCTTCATATTACTACCACCAGCAATAACCTCAACTTAATGTGGTATGTAATCAACTCTCCTATGCATAAACATGTATTTGTTCTTATAAAATTAAAATTATACTCTGTGCTTTTGTATCTCACATTTTAAAATATGCAGTGTTGTTAAACCCATAAAATAATTCTTTGCAATAATTTTAATAGTTACTGAATTTTAAAGCAAAACAGCATACTTCATGTCACCATTTTCTGTTTGGACATTTGGATTGCATTTATGTAAATTTGTATTTACGTAATTACGTAGTGAATGTTCACTTGCTTCTGAATTATAAATGCTTGTGTGCAATTTGAGTCACTGTTAAACTCTCAGCTGACATCAGTACAGAAATAGTGGGTCGGCTACAGCAACTGCTGAATGAACGCTTGATTCAAATCTACCCATTCACAAAGATTTCTGATTGTAAAACCAGCTCTGCATTGTGGTCTTCTAAAACTGCACATACAAATAAACTGTTCTATTGACTGAGTCCTATTCTGTGTCAGGCACTGTATTAAGCATCTTTAAGAAAAACATCTATTGCTCCTTGGGGGGGGGAAAACACTATCGTACCTTAACTTTAAAAGGTATATGAAAGAAAAAATCTCAAACACTTTGTAGTTTCTGTCAAAGACCCTTCTGACTCTTTAGCGATCTTACCTAGCAGTCTGAGCCTGCACAAACCGCAGGAGTTTCACCCCTTTTACCCTTCTTGTACCCTGTGGGGACTGTCTGAGAGGGCATACTGCACCTCTGGGATCTGTAAGAGATTGTTCTGGGAACAAGGCAAGGTGAATCACCAGGTAGGATTTTGTGTTCTAAATAGCTTATCAGAGTCTTATAAAATCATCTACAAAGAATAAAAAGCTATTAAAGGAGGACTCTTTGAAGGTTTTGTTGCTGTGTTGATATTAAAAAGCACTCAGCCTTATAAATAGCTTCTTCAAGTATAAGATATTTTTATTGCCTTCATGTTCTCATGTCTTCTGTCTTCCCCTCCTCTGCTTTCCCCATTTCTTCTCCTCTTTCCTCCTGCCTCCTTCTGCTTTCATGTCACATGCACACACACACATATCACATACATATAGCATATGCACAGCTTTAAGGAATCTATATACAATCCTGGATCCACAAATGAGAAAAAAAACATGAGATTTGTCTTTTTGTGTCTGGCCTATTTTAGTTAAAATGATTATCTCCCTTTCCATCCATATTTCATCATATTTCAATGGTCATGCTTTCATCTTAGCGGCTGAGTAAAAACCTTGTTCTACACAGCATTTTTTTGTTGTTGCTTGTATTCATTGGTTGACAGATAACTATGCTGATTCCACAAAAGTTGCTATTGTGAGGGATGCTTCAGTCAAGATGGTTGTGAATGCACCTCCACAAGTGTAAGTCATGTTTGATGTAGCAGGACATGAACGTTTTAAAAAGATGAGCTAGCTGGAACTAGCTGGTAGTTCTAGATTTAATTATTTTATTATTTTATTTCATTTTATTGAGGAACAGTAATACTGACATCCACTGTGGCTTAGGCAAAAAGAGATTGACAAGTTATTAACTGGCTCTGAAGGAAGAAAGATCTAGTATCCTGAGATTTTCTTGCCTTTTAAATACAGTGTCCTTATTCTCAGAAGTAAAAACAGCATTCTCCACTCCCTAAAGTTGCAAGCTGTAAGTGAAAGTATAAACTTTAGCAAAAACATCATACTCTCCAATGAACAGAGTTCTTTATCCTTCTCTTAAAAAGCTAAGGAAGGAAGCCTCTGATTTAGCAGACAAAAACAATGTATCACACTTTAATGCTGTAGCTCACAGTTTGAGGCCTGAGGCCATCATAGTGGGAACAGGCATCACAGTGAAGAGTGGCTCTAGTTGTAGCAGCAGGAACAGGAAGTGGCTTGTTACATTGTGTCTCCAGTCACAACCTGGTGGCAGAGAGACAACTGGGGCTACCCTTCCCCCTTTTTAATTGGCCCATCCGATGCCACCACCCATTGTCTGGACAAGTCTTGCTCTTTCAGCAGACATTCCCTAGGCGTGTTTCCTGGATGCCTCCGGCCACATCAGGTTGGCTGTCAAGGCACACCATCACAAACGCTAAGAATTATTTGAAGAGAATGAAAATTCATTCTTTACGTCATCAGCTTTAGCTGTTCTGTTCTTTTGTGTCGCACGTGTAAAGTTGATGAACAGGGGTCAAATCAATCTTTCCAAACAATACCTGGAAAATTCTACTTCACCGCCTGTGGACGAATCCCTGTATGCAAGGGAGGGAAAGGTGGTAGCTCCCAGTCCTAACATTCAACCTGATTCTGCTTCAAAGACAGCTTCGAAACCTACAACCTTTCAACAATTAAAATTCTACTATAGTATAAGCTAAACACGGTGAACCCTTAGCCAAATGAAGTGAAGTAGAAGGCCCAACATTTACCATAAAATGTCATCCTCAGTACATTTTAGTATCTACCATTCTACCTTGCCTCCCAGGAGACATAGAGGCCACAGTCAATTGTGTCAAGAAGGAAAGATTAACATGAGAGTGACGCATCTATCACACAAGTTATAGATCATATAAATTATAATTTATACTCATCTCCCCCCACTCCCAGGAATCAGGGCTACTGCTGTTGCTGTCACTTAGAGTGGATGTGAGGACATATTTGCCATGCTCTCAGAGAGCTCCTGTAGCTCATTGCCCTCCCTGGTGCCTAGCAACCTCAGGGAGCATCCCTTAGGTGGAGTTGGTAGTGGCTTTATGGGTTGCGAGCAAGGGCTTGGTGAGCTGTCACGAATCTGCTTCAAGGGAAAGTGAATTAGAGCTGGAAGCAGCAGAGCCTCTCTTGCCACAGATGCTGACTCAGGTAAGAGGGAGTCTTCATGATGAAAATCCCTCAGGGCCCAAGGCCTGAGGTTTTGTTATGTATCATTGGCTTTAATACTAACCTAGTGGTTAAAATTGATTGCTAGTTATTTGCTGCAAGGTTTTTGTTTGTTTGTTTTCTTTTTTCTTTCTTTTTTTAATGTGCATAGCTGTTTGTTTGCACGTATGTCTAGGTATCCTGTGCATGCCTGGTGTCTGCAGAGACCAGGAAAGGATGTTGAATCCCCTGGAGATACAGTTTTTAGTACCATGTGGGTGCTGTGCATAGAACCAGGTTGGAGCCCTATCCATCTTCCCTCCCAGTTTCACCCTCCCTTTCTCCTCCCTTCTCCTCCCGTATTCCTCAGAAAAGTGGAGCTCCCTTTCCCATCCACCCCAGCTTACCAAGCTGCATCATGATTGAGCATGTCCTCTTTCCCTGTGGCCTGGTAAGGCAGGGGGAAGCAATTAAAAAGCTGGCAAGTGACTCCATGTCAGATACAGTCCCCACTTCCGTTATTAGAGGACCTACATGAGGCCTAAGCTGCGCATTGGCTACCTCTTTGTAGGGGCCTAGGTCTAGTTCACACATGGTCCTTGGTTGATGCTTCAGTCTTAGCATGCCTCTTTGCACCCTGGTTAGTTGACTCTGTTAGTCTTCTTGTGGAGCTCCTGTCTCCTCCAGGTCCTTTTTTCTCTTTCCTCTCACTTTTCCACAAGACTCTCTATGCATTGGCCCAATGTTTGGCTATGCACCTAAGCATCTGTTTTGAGACGCTGATGGGTAGAGTCTCTCAGAGGACAACTCTGTCAGGCTCCTGTCTGCAAGCTTAGCAGAGTATTGGTTCACAGTGTTAGGGGCTGGCACTCTGCCATAGGGTGAGTCTCTGGTTGGGCCAGGCAGGTTGGGAATTCCCTTAATCTCTGCTTTTTTTTTTTCTTTGCAAGATTGTTAGTGCTCCTTTTTTTTCAGTTTTTAAAAAAAAATTATTGCAATTTATTCACTTTGTATCCCAGCTGTAGCCCCCTCCTTTCTCCTCCCAATCCTGTCCTCCCTCCTTATATGAACTAAGTGGCTGGCTCTTTGATTACCTCCCCCTGAGGGGGGAGTATATTTACCAGGCCACAGGGGAAGACAATAAAGCCAGTCCTGATAAGACCTGATAGGCTAGGGTCAGATGGAAGGGGAGGAGGACCTCCCCTATCAGTGGACTGGGGGAGGGACATGGGAGGAGAAGACGGAGGGAGGACTGATCTCTGCTCTCTCTTTACATCTGCGTGCCTTGGAGGTAGGGTAAGTTTGGGGTTGAAGTTTTGTGGGTGGGTTGGAGTTCCCCTCCTTCCACCTAGGAGGCTAGATACCAGGAGTCTCAGCTTGAGTCCCCCTCATATCCTCCCAGGGGCCTATCCTGGCACTGAGTCATTTCTCAGGCTAAATGTTTTTGTAGTTGTTTGATAAAGGAAATGATGAACTTGGGGAGAGAAATCAAGGGAGAAAGTGTAAAGGGCATCAGGCTATGAATTGTGAATTACTAAAATTATCATGACGACATATCCTGACTCACAGTTTGCTTCTCATAGAGGTAAAACTGCCACTTTACTGTTACAGATACTAATTTGGTTATATATAGTCTTTCATTTATACTTCATTTTGTTTTATGTGTATAGTGTTTTGCCCTCACATATGTGTGTGTGTCACATGTGTGTAATACTGACAGGGAGCAGAGGGGAACAGTCTTCCTTGCAGTGTTAATGTGTTTATTTAGAAGCGGCCTATTCTCTGCTGAGATTAAGGAAAACATAGGAAAATAAGCAATCTGCTGCGGCTGTACTTGGCCAGTCTTCCAGTGCAATGAGGCATGTTTATGCCCTCGGTCATGAATACTTTTGATAAATGTCATATTGTAAACGTGTTCAGTCATCTCACAAATGGCACGTACTACAGGCATCTCACATCTCGGTCAATTCGCCTTCTGCAGCCTTATTTTGAAGGCATTTGTGGTATCTCAGAAAAATAAGCCAGAGGCAAGGTTCCTCAGCAATGGGGAGATCTACTTCAGAAACCAAGATCCAGCGGGCTTTGAAAGAATCTCTTTGGACTAGTTTAGTTGACCTTTCAGGCTTCAGTTTCTTTCTCTGTTCAAGCAGGGAGGTGTTCCCAGTGGTGTCATTCAAGCACATTCCGTGCTCATAGGACCTCTAGAAGGCAGGCCACAGCTTCTCAGCATACAGGAGGGTGTTGGCCTGCAAGTGGCTGATTTATGGACAGGGCGTTACTGTCGCGCAGCGCCAGATAGCTCTGGCAGGAAGCACTGTCACTGCCTGAAACAGTCAGAGCCTATCTGTGTGGAGATTTCAATGAGAGACGTGTAGAGAACGCTGGGAGTTTGTCTTTGCAGCACATAAGACAGGCAGACAGAAGGGCAGACAAACTGTGAGTCAGGACGGGCCACTAACAGGCAGATGCCAGAACAGCTGGGTCTGCACAGCAGCAGCTTCTCCTGCAGGGGAAGCGGACCCTGGCTCACAAGGACAGCGAGGACTTGTTCCGTCACACTGCTGTCAGGAAGCTGAGCCCAGAGCTGTCCTCAAATGACTTCCCTCGAGGTCCCCGGGGCGGTGGAGAGGGCTGTTTGTGTTCTTTTGCCCTCTTATCTATTTTTTTTCTTTTTTCTTTTTTTTATTTGTTACAGTTACATCACTTTGTATCTCCCTCCTTCATCCCCTTCCTCTTCTCTTTCCATACCCCACCCACTAATAGGGGAGGTCCTTCTCCCTTTCCATCTGACCCTAGCCTATCAGGTCTCATCAGGACTGGCTGCACTGAAGACAATGCAGCCCCCCATTCTTTTAAGTTAACCTGCAACTGTCTAGTTAACACGTATGGGTTCAGGGCTCCCTCAGCTCGAAGAAACTAGTTACATGAAGCATATTAAAACGTGAAGCTCATTAATTCAGATTTCGTAGTCCTGTTGCCTGATTCACTTTTTTTTTTTTTTTTTTTGCCTGATTCATTTAAGAGGCACAATAGCAAGTTTATTTCTGCGATACAAGATTTCATTATAGATGCCTCCCACTCTAAAGAGAGGGGCAGAGAAGTTGTTTAAATTAATTAGGGAGACTGGCTGTCAGGATACTTTATCAGTTTATCAATGTGTGACTCGAGGAACTTCAATGGGTAGAATGAATAAATGCTCTCCTCTTTATAACCTTAGATGTAAATTTCCACTAAATTTCCCTGTGGTCCAGACAGTGTGCAACAACCGGAACACAGAAACATAGAATTTACTGAACAGCACGCGGTGCTGTGTGCTAAATCAAACAAAGAGGCGACACAAGAAAGATCACAGCGTGTTTGGTTTTGGCGCCCGCTTCACGTACATGCCTTTGCATGTGTGTCTGCTTAGCAGGCTCCAGGCAACCGTGAGACCAGCTGGAAGCTGGATAAGCTCCGAATGACATTGGTCCAATGAAACTGACCCACATTGTAGGGTCAGTAAGAGAGCAGCACAGAGCGGGGAGAGCAGCGTCACCCTCTAGTGGTGTGTTTCCAGAGAATTTCTGATGCTTGACTGGAGCTACTATTTAAAGGATCAGTCTACATGGCTGGTTAAAGACACCTATGAGGCACCAACTAGACATTAGGTTTTTTTCTACAACTTTTTTCTGCACGTCAGGCCTTTGCTTCTAAGGTCATCATTACCAGAAAAAAAAAAAAAAAAAGGTGCTGTGAGGGTTAGCCTGAACAACTTAAGCCAGTGAAAGAAGTAAAAAGATCCAAATTAGAAATTGTTTCTATTCACAGATGGCATGATCTTATATATTTAGATGACCCCAGTTATTACACACACAGACAGACACACACAACTAATTCAACCAATACAGCTAGATTGCAAATTATAATCAATACACAAAAATCAATTACATTCTCCACACTAACAATAAATGGTTCAAATATGAAATGAAATTAATTTCAATTATAACGCCATGATAAATATATATATATATACTAGAAGTGGAGGTGGGGCTCAATGCTTAAAAATGCTTTCTGCTCTTCCAGAGAACCTGAGTTTGGTTCCTAGCACCCATAGTGGTCTCCTCACAAGTACCTATGAGTCTGACTTCTGAAATGTGATTCCCTCTGCTGATTTCTGTGAGCACACACACATAGACTCACACACACGCACAAATAAAACAAATGTTTGCATCTTTTAAAAATAGCATGCATAAAGAGGTTGGACATCAGAAGAAGAAGAAAACAGGAAACAACCTAGGAACCTGCCACAGAGGGCCTCCAAAAGCCTCTGCCCTGCAGACTATCAAAGCAGACGTAGGGGTTCTAGGTTATCTCCATGAATAGTCTTTGGTTGGAGTATGAGTCTCTGGGAAGTTCCCTGTATTCAAATTTTCTGGTTTTGTTGCTCTCCTTGTGTGGTTCCTGTCCTCTCCAGCTCTTACTATTTCCCACTTCTTATATAAGATTCCATGCACTCTGCCCGACAGTTGGCCATAAGTCTCAGCATCTGATGTCCAACCTCTTTATGCATACCATTGACAGTGACAAGTATTATATGATATATCTTCTACAAGGTATTAGAATAGTCATGTTTATAAAGAGAGTAAGATAGGCTGGTAGAGAGGAGGGAATGGGGAGTTAGCGGTTAGTCAATACACATTTTTTATTTGATGAGTGAAATATATCAGAAATGGATGGAAGTGATAACTGTACCATGATAGTGTACACAAGTCCACTGAGCCACTTGGAAGTGATTAAGATGGCGATGTATTTATTTCTACCGTAAGAAGCAAAGACAACTGTGCATGCGCAAGCCAGCAGCTCTCCAATGACCTTGCTAATGCCACGTGTTCTATTGTTAATTCGAGACACGACGGTCAGTTTCAGCTGTCAACTCAGCTAGATGTCTAAAGAGCTGGCAAAGCATTTTTCTTTTTTTTTTTTGTTGTTGTTGTTGTTGTTGTTGTGTCTGTGTGGAAATCAATATGTAGATCAGTGGCCTAAACAGAGGAGCTATACCATCAGTATGTATCTTGAGTAGCCCCATTGTTAGCCAGGGATATGGATGAAGCAAAAAGCTAGGGGGAGGAGGTGGGTGGAACATTTTATCCTAGAGAAAGGGGCGATTACAGGCATGTGCCTTGTACATTTGGGTTCTAAGGGCCCAAATTCACATTCTCATGTTTGCACAAAAAAGCACTTTAACAATGGAGCCATTGCCCCAGCCCCTTCTGGAGCTGTATAAAGATACTCCCCTATTTGAGGATGTTTAAATAGTGTTCATTCACTAGAAAAAAAATAAAATAAAATCAATACCACTTGACTTTCTCCTGCTGGGTCCAGAATTAACATTCATGTTTTTCTTTCTTTAATTTGATTAAAAACATTTCGCTAGCATGTAAAACCACCATGGAGGATCAATAAAATTATCATTTCCCGCAAACACCAGAATATGAAGCCAGTCTTAAATTCCATTAAAAATGTAAACAATCCAAAAGTATGCTGAAAACCTTACTCCAAATCCAAACTGTGCTTCAAAAATTCAGATGATGCATTCTATGGTCCTATTTTGATGTTCTTTGGCTATTGCTATTTTTATCCTGTGATAGAATTTTTTTCTTTGCTCCCACAGAGACCAATTCTCAGTGACATTTCTTTTTTTTTTTTTTTTTCAATGCAGTTTATTCAGGAACATTGAACAATCCTCGGACCCCGGGGAAAGCCAGCCCACAGCTTAAATAGCCTCTGGGTAGCCAACCCAGGCGTGCCACGGGGGCAATGCAGATAGGTCCACATACATGGAAGCAAGCCAGATCCTCGGTCTTAGCCAAATGTGGAGTTGTTCGTGACAGAGAGCACTCACCATCGGGAAGGTGGAAGGCGAAACCAGCTCCATCTTTAAGGCATAGCATTCCGCAGCTCTCTACAGTTCCCCCTTTTTGTTTTAGACGCATCAGGCAAGAGTAGAGGTCTGATCTCTGATATTAGAAATAAATTGGGACTTTGTACAGATGTTCATTTAGGTGTCATCCACCCAAAGAGCATCAGACCGCCCGATACCTTTTTCTCAGAGGCGGGACCTGGGGCATCAACCCGCATGCAATCAGACATGCTCTTCTCTGGGTCCGAAGCGGCTGACCCTGAGTGCAGTGCTTAGCCTCGCATCCTGAGCGTATCATTTTAGCTTTTTATGGTATCCAACCATGCTTGGGGAGAATGTCCTGCTTCAATGGCTGTAAAGGCCTGAATGATCATGGCTGCATCACACTGTTGTGAGACTCTAATCTTGCATATATACCACAGGCAAACCAAGGAGACCAACACCAGAAGGCCTGCTAACACTCCCATGCCCGCCCATTCCTTCAGATGATTCATGGCTGCAGCAATCCATGTTGATAATCCTGTGGCTAGTCCTGCGTCCACTCCGGTAGAATTTACTGTGACAATGGCCACTCTCAGCTGCTCCATCGTAGTATCGAATTCTCCAGTCCAATTACCTAAAATATAGCTCGACAATTGTTTAGACAGATTTGCAGCGCAGGAAAAATTCTCATGTTGTATGCTAGTGACACAAAGTCCAGCATACTTTCATTGACAGCCAGGTTGAGCGATTTGCCATAGGGTATCAATTTGCTCCTGCAAGAGGTCAATCCTCTGATTGAACACCATCAAGCTTCCTTTTAGTTGAGCATTAATTCCTTTATGTACAACTAAGGCATGAGCTACATTGGCTAAATGATTATTCAGGGTCTGAGCAGTCTGTCCAGTATGACTCATGGCTAATGCCCTCTCAGTGACATTTCTAATCAAGACAGGAAGCGTTATAATAAGGCCATCATTCTTTGTTTTCACACTATAAACTGAAGCACATTACAGAATAAATAAGAAAACTTAGCTCTCACTGGGTGTGGAATTTTGGACTATTTTTTCTGTACATTCTAGAACCCTTATAATACAAAAGAAACATCAAACAGCCTCCTCAGCCTATCAAAAAACACAGGATACATACAAAATCTCTGTAAGTCATTATTTTCAGGTCATCAACACAAGTTGATTCTTAAGCTTTTATTTTTCAGTTACTTCAGGAACTCAACAAATAAGAACTGTGCCTAACAAACAATATCTCATTTAAGAAATGTTGGAGGACCTATAGGTCCTTCTATAAAGAGATTTAATTGCACAAGCAAACTATAAAGCCACCACCACAACAGAAAACCCATTCCAGCATTAGAAGACACTCAAATGTTCAAAAATAATGATCAAAGATCATGAACTTCAACTCACAAGCATTTAAACTTAAGGAGAGAGAGAGAGAGAGAGAGAGAGAGCGCGAGCTTAGGAAACACCTGTGGAATAGGGGCCAGAAAGAACATGACAGGTGCAGGTCAGGGAAGGGCGCTAGGAAGTGCTGTCTTTTGGACATAACATGGACTTTTGTACTCATGAACTCACAGCACCTACAGTTACCAGCACAGACCTGCATAAGATTGAGTCTGTTAATATTCAGTCTTGAGGATGGAAGGGACACATCACCCTTAGCTGAATTGCTATTAACACTTAATGGGTGCTGGGGGCAAGAGAGCCCATTTTTCTTCAGTGGTGTAGCCGCTGGTTAGTTTCCCAAGATCCAGGGAATAGCACATTCACATGTAAGGAATCATTAAAAAGAAGACGAAGAAGAAGAAGAAGAAGAAGAAGAAGAAGAAGAAGAAGAAGAAGAAGAAGAAGAAGAAGAAGAAGGAAAGAAAGAAAGAAAGAAAGAAAGAAAGAAAGAAAGAAAGAAAGAAAGAAAGAAAGAAGGAAGGAAGGAATATATTGCTAAGAAAAATGGTTTCAGAAGGATTGGATAGGGTGATGAAAGAGGAAAATGTGGGTGAATATGAGCAAAATGCATTATATATGTATATATATATATATATACACACACACACACACATACATGTATTTGAATGGGCTTCTCTAGTTGAGTCTTGATACTTAAGATTCAATAAAAATTAGAGGGAAACTGGTATTCCTTTTAACTTCTTTTCTGAAGCTTTTTAATGGGTAAACAAGGAAGAAAAAGAGAAGCTAGGGAAAGGTTTGGGGAACAAGTAGAGAGCATTGCAGGTTGGTAATGTGATTGAAGTCTGGTTGCAATGCAAAGTGCAGGGTTTGAAATGACGAGCTGCAATGATTTGAAATAATGCTCACAGAGCTTCTTCTTTGAGGCTTCTCTGAGCATTCTCACACCATGGAGCATCTCTTTCTGAATGGCCTTTTCTCTATTACCCATCCTGCTTAAAATCTTTTTGTGTGTGTGTGATTGTTTTAAATTTTTTATTATTAGTTATATTTTATTAACTCTGTATCCCAGCTATATCCCGCTCCCTCATTCCCTCCCAATTCCACCCTCCCTCCCTCATCTCCTCCCAGCCCCTTTCCAAGTCCACTGATAGGGGGGACTTCCTCCCCTTTCATCTGACCTTGTTTTATCAGGTATCTTCAGGACTGGCTGCAATGTCCTCCTCTATGGCCTAGCAGGACTGCTCCTCCCTTGGGGGGTAGGGAAGTCAAAGAGCCAGCCATTGAGTTCCTGTCAGAAATAGTCCCTGTTCCCCTTACTATGGGAAACCAATTGGTTACTGAGCTACTGGTTAAAATCTTTAGACAAATGTTTTTAATAATGTTCTGGTTATCATGTGGAGAAAAAAAAGTTCTAGGTGAGCTAAAGCTGAAAGAGGAAAACTTATATAAGTTTAAGCTTTCTGGTAAAAGGGAAATACAGCTTCACCAAAGACATGCATTGATTTTTCTTTTACTATTTAGTTTGAAATGATTTGTTTTTACTTAGAGAAAACATGCAAATTAGCATGCAGATTCCCATATACTCTCTGTAACCAGTTCCCTCTAATGTTAATGCTATGTAACCATGAATCAATGGTCAAAAACAGTAAAGTGATCTTGGTCCAAATCCATAAACCAGATTTTACTAATTCTTTCTAATAGCCTTTCCTATTCATAGATCAAATCCATATCACCTGTAGCTGTTGTCTTTCTCGGTCTCCTCCAGTCTTCCACAGGTTTACATTCTCTCCTAACTTTGGAACTTTCGAGGAATACTGAGCTAAGTTTTGTAGTGATAGCCTATCCGTAGCTAGTCTAACACAGTGCTTAAGATAATTCACAAAGGGACTGGAGAGAAGACTCAGAGGCTAAGAGAACTGTCTGCTCCTCTAGAGGTCCTGAGTTCAATTCCCAGCAACCACATGGTGGCTCACAACCATCTACAATGAGATCTGGTGCCCTCTTCTCTTGTGCAGGTGCACATGCAGACAGAACACTGTATACATAATAAACAAATCTGAAAAAATTTCACAAAGAATAAGGGCTTATTTTGCATAGTTAGAGAGAGCAGCAATGCTAAGAGTATGACATTAGCAAGTAGCGTGGGACATATGTACACCATATTGGACAGCATTGGGTTTGAAGAAGTATGCCCACAAGACAAACAGAGGAATTGAATCAAGCCCATTCTTTCATCCAGAGCCTATTCTATCATAGCTAACTCCCAAGGTGATGCTCTTATGACAACATTATCTTTTAAATGTACTGTAAGTGTACAATAGTAAGTGTATTTCAATGAGTTTCACAGGGGACCTGCAAACTTGAACCATGATTAAGTTCAAGTTTGCTTGAGATTTTCTCATGAGTAGGTCTGTGTTATATGTTTTTGCCAATAAAACCATGAGTTGAGGGCTGGAGAGATGGCTCAGCAGTTAAAATAACTGGCTACTCCTCCAGAAGACCCATGTTGGTTCCCTGCTCCCACAGGGGACACCACAACAGCCTATAACTCCAGGTCCAGGGGCTCTGACCCCTTCTTCTGACATCCATAAGGGGAGCAAGCAATTAGTGCACAGACATACATTCAGCAAAACACCTTAAAAATAAAATACAAATGAATAAAGCTTTAAGAAAACAAGCATGACCTGGGTGTGGTGGTACATGCCTGTAATCCCAGCACTAAGGGAGGCAGATGAAGGCAGGTCTCTGTGAGTTCAAGGCCAGCCCAGTCTATAAAGCAAGTCCAGGACTCCCAGGGCTACACAGAGAAACCCTGTCTCCAAAATACCAAAAAAAAAAAAAAAAAAAAAAGAAAAGAAAAAAGAAAACAAACATGAGTTGATACTGCTCCTTTCTCATTCATGAAACCAGGAAGTATAGTGTCATTAGGGAGATGAGTGCTTTGACACTTGATTCAAGTGCTGTCTTCCTGGGTTTTCTGCTGTACTATGTTAACACAGAGAATGCCACACAGTAATCATGGATAATCGAAAGTTACAGTTTTCTCCTTCATAATTAATAAATATGTATTTCCTGCATATGTATGTGAGTGTGTGGTATGCATGAGCATATGTGTTCTCATATGTGTGCATACTCTGGGAGCATGTGTGTATATAAGTAGAGCGACCAGACTTTAACACTGGTTGTCTTTTTTTGTTTGTTCTCCCCCAAATATATAAGCGCAGATTCTCTCTCTGAACTCAAAACTCACTGTTTGGCTAGTCAGCCTGGCTATAGGGACTCCCTGTCTCTGCCTCTTTAGGGCTAAGGTTATAGGCAGGTTGCCATGACCACTACTTTTACATAGGTCCAGGGATCCCATCTCCCAGTTCTCATGCTTGCAAAGCAAGTGCTTTACCCATTGATCCATATCCTCAACCTTGTAATTAGTAAATATCTTTCATAAGATATTTGACATTTTTGCAAACATGCTGCTTTCCCTCAAGCTCTCTCTTTTTAAAGCTGACAGATCATAAACTAGATTTAAAGTGCTACATTAAAAACACAGCAAAGAACACTACAGTGAATATTTTATTTAGATTTCTTGGCACTAAAGAGAATGAAAAAACATACAAGATTACCATTCCATTACTGTTCTACTTGTTGTTTTTTTTTTTCATTCTATGAATGTTCTTTTTCAGAGGACAGCATCTCCAATTTTGACCACACTTGACCAGAAGCCTTACCCTTTTTTTATATAATGTATTTATTTTTATTTTATGTGCATTGGTGTTTTGCCTGCATGAATTTCTGTGGGTTTCAGATCTTAAAGTTACAGACAATTGTGAGCTGCTGTGTGGGCACTGGGAATAGAACCTGGGTCCTCTGGAAGAGCAGTTAGTGCTCTTAACCACTGAACCATCTCTCCTGGAGCCTTACTCTTATGCTACAAACAGACAAACAAAAAACCCTCCAGGGCTTTTTTTTTTTAATTTAAACAATTGCAATAGACTATAAAATTTGCCAAGGATAGAGGTATTCTGGTTAGCAATCAAAATGGTTTGGATACGAATGCAAACTGCAAGAACAATGACCACAAAAATATATTGGTTTTTCTCAATAAAAATAGGCCGGATGCTAGAAGCGAAGACACCATTTTCAAGCCCTGAAGAACCTTATGAAAAGCAATCCCACCAGTGGAATGACATTTGCAGAGTATAATACTGGAGTGACAGAATTGAGGTTGATCAACACAATCAAATTCTTGTGTAGTAAGTGGCTACATTACCATTATGTAATTTAGTTAATTAACCAATCACATTATTATTTATTATGTTATCCAGTAAGATAAAATTAGAGAAAAATATCTCAAAATGTATCTCATTCCATGGTTGGAGATTGGGATTGTTCCTTTAAAAGTCGATGTGATTGTTCCCAGAACCCTTAAAAACTTTACCTTAAAGTTCTGGGAGACAACAATGGCAAACAGGAAGACCCTATTTTCCTTGAACGGTCTTTTAGATCTCCCTGACCAGAGAAAATTCTTGTCTAGCCTCGAGGCTTTTGTGAGATGTTGAGGGATAAAAGAGTTAACCATTCTTCCCATTATTTTCTGGAGGCCAAGTCCTTGGTTACTGAATCCAAAGGCAATCACATGCTGGCAGTCTGCAAAGCTGCTTTATGAAGAAATGCTGAAGGCCATCTCTGTACACCGTATGGTAACATAAGATGAGGGAGGGAGGGAGGGGCTGGGAGGGAATGAGGGATCGGGACACCGCTGGGATACAAAGTTAATAAAATGTAACTGATAAGAAAAAAATAAAATTAAAAAAAAAAGAACTCTTGCTGTCACCAGTTTGGGCATACTTCCAAAAATTGCCAATAGGCCAGTTTTATTTTCGTCCAGGAGCATAGTGCCAAGGATCGGATATGTATATGTATAAGCACATACACATACACATATACATATCTAAGCAGCAAGATTATAGTCAACAGGCTGGAAATTGAAACCGCAGGCATAGTGAGGCTGGCAGTGGCCCAGGGATATCTTCCCGAAACCCTTTGCCTAGGAATTTTAATAGCTGCCATTGTGCCTTCTGCAGCTTTTTCTCGTGGCATTTATCTAGTGACAGTCTTTTTCCTGTCTCTCTCATCTTTATTTATCCATTGGCATTCGTCTGCAAGAGAGAGCTGCCATGAGTAAACAATCAAGACTATTTGCCCATGGACTGAGGGAAGATGGCTCAGCAGCTTAGAGCACTTGAAGCTGCTCTTGGAGAGGACTCGAGTCCAATTTCTAGCATCCCTATGGTGGTTCACAACCATCTGGAATTCCAGTTCCAGGGGATCCAATCCCTTCTCTGGCCTCTGCAAGCTCCAGGTACACATATATATACATGCGGGGAAAACATATAAAATAAAATAAGGCTTTTTATAAAGAAAAAAAAGAATATTTGTCTAGAAAATTTGAACAACCTTTAAAGGATTCATGTTCTCACTTAGACAATTAATGATCTAAACTCACGAATGATTGTCATATACACAGAATTTAGAACCACATCCCTGGAAATACCTACCTGTGAAAGTGCTCATTTCAGTATTATTCATAGCGGTGATAACTGTAAACATCCAAAGCGGCCATCAACAGAATTGCTCTATAACTGCAACAGTATATCCATGTCTCAAGCTAGGTTTGTGGGAAGCTGAGAATGAGAGCATGCAGGTGTTTTATAAAGGGCAGGACCACTTTTCTCAGGAAGAGTAAAGTGTGAATTCAGCTTATATCTCACCTCATCCGATCCCCCAGAATCTCTGTGGCATAATGGAACCACAGAAGGCAGCAGACCAAGCCTTCATATAGTCAATCATTGCTGTGGATTGGGGTGAGACCAACTGTAACTTCTGGAATCAATACAAAGAAATAACGTCTTCCCATTTAATATTTTTCTCGTTTATAATTTTATATGTATGGCTGTTTTGCCTGTATGTATTTCTGTGCACCATATGTGTGCTTTGCCCCTGGAGGCCATAAGAGGATGTTGAATCTCCTGTGACTAGATTTGTACATAGTTGTAAACCACCATGTGGGTGCTGGAATTGAACCCATGGCCTCCAGAAGTGCTCTTAATCACTAAGCCATTTCCCCATCACCCACATTCAGCTATATAGAATATAATCTCCAGACCACAGATAACCTCAGCTTTCAAGAGATGTGGACAGAAGTATAGCTATATAGAAAGATTGTTTCAACTCCCCTATCTTATGCACACACACACACACATACACACACACACACACACACACACACGCACACACACATTACAATGTACTACGTGAATATACAATTTTTCATAATTTGTTTTTATGATGTATTAGAAAACAAAAACTTGGTTTCTCCATTTGTTTTTATATATAAAAGAAAAAAAAACCCAGAGGAATGTAACATTTTAAACACTATCTTTGGAAGTTTCTCATAGAGCTGGGCAGATATAAGCTTCCATCAACAACATCTTTAGGTATGAACTCCAGAAAAAAATACAGCTGTGAGAGATTTTTACATTTGAAATGATCAAATATTTTGGGAGTGAAATCTTTTAATACTTTGAATAAACTTACAGGTTTCAAACTGAACACTCCTATGCATTAGGTTGTGTGTGGGGGGGTATTGCCATGTGCTAGGCTGTGTGAAAAAGTCAGAATAAACTCATGCATATGATCCTATAGTCAACACTCCACCTGGATCAAGATGCACCAATGCATCCATGTGTGCCTATAAGCCAAGAACCCTTGGGAAAACCTTACTTTAAAGTTCTGTGTTAGTATAATGTCCTTTTGAAAGGTATACACCTTACCCTTGTTCATTCAAATGCTGATTTCCCTCCCCCCTCTAGTTTCAATCCAGATATTGCATTGTGATATTTATTCTAAGCATCCTGTCTCAACTTTGTGTAAACAGGCCAAAATAAAGCAACTAGCCACAATGTTGAGCAATGGGAGGAGCCAGAGAACAGGAAAGAAGGGAGGAGCCAGAGGGCAGAAAATGAGCAGGAGGAGAAAGGGCAAGGCAGAGAGAGGAGAGCAGAGCTGAAGGAGAGATCTTGGAATGAGGTTGAGAGATGGACTGGACCTAATATATCACAAAAAGCAAGTATAATATGGGAAAGCTGAATGGGAGGAAATTTTGAGGACTTGGAGGTTTAGGATGAAACAACTATTGCCCAGCATTGTGTTCTAGGTTAATTAAATAAATCCCAGTCTCTGTGTGGTGATTTGAGTATACAGCTGCTTAGGATTAACAGCAGCATTACCAGAAGATATATCAATAGTAAGTATTAATAGTCACGTACAACAGTTCTGGGAGACAACTAGGGGAAACGGGAATATTCTATTTTCTTCGGAAGGTCTCTTATTCTCTCTGACTGGAGAAAATCCTGTCTGGCCTTGAAGCTTTTGTTAGATGGTCTCTGGCTCCTAGAGGAAGCATTATCTCCTAGTATGGGATAACATTGATTGTATATTTATACTTTTAAGTAAGCTTATCTACATATTTTTCTGTGGCTTTTTCAAACATTCTTAGTATCATTTATTCTTCTCTTCCCCTCCTTCTGCATTACCCTTCCATTTCCCCATTTGTGTCTCCCTCATTTTTCCCCTTAATAGATCCTGTGTTTACCATACCCCTCCTTAGAGCTCCTTCTCCTCCCCCCATCCATGTCCCTTTCTACTTTCCTGGCTTCTATAGTTACCCCAAGTTATATTCTCAGATCTACACATTCACAGATAACAGACATAAATAAGAAAGAACATGTGGTGTTTTTCTTTCTAGGTCACTTAATATAATGAATGTTTTCCAGTTTCATCAATTGACATGCAAACTTCTTGATTTAGTTGTTGTTGTTTTTTTAACAGCTGAATTCAACCTCACTGTGTATATGCACCACACTTTCATTACCCATTCATCAATTGGTGGGCATTTAGTTGGTTTCCATTTTTTAGTTATTGTGAAAAAAACAGCAATGAACATTGTCTTAGGGTTAATATAGCTGTGATGAAACACTATGACCAAAGCACATTGGGGGGAAAGGGTTTATTTGGCTTCCACTTCACAGTTCATCACCAAAGGAAGTCAGGACAGGAACTCAAGCAAGGCAGGATCCTGAAGGCAGGAGCTGATACAAAAGCCATGGAGGGTGCTCAGCCTGCTTTCTTTTCAGAACCCAGGACTACCAGCCCAGGGATAATTCTACCTGTCATGGGGTGGCCCTTCCTCATAAAACAATGTTTCACAGGCTTGCCTACAGCCTGACTTTATGGAGGCATTTTCTTTCTTTTAAAAAAAAAATAATATTTAATCTTCTTCTCTGTGCATTGATATCAGAATCCACAGAACTGGAGTTGTAGACAGCTGTGAGCTGCCCTGTGGGTGCTGGGAATTGAACCCAGGCCCTTTGCAAGAGTAGACAGTGCTCTTAACCACTGAGCCATCCCTACAGCCTTCTGGGGGTATCTTCTTAACTGAGGCTCTCTCCTTTTAAATGACTCTAGCTTGTGTTACGTTGATATAGAACTAGATGTTATAAACATGAACAACAGAGACTACCCTACTTGCAGCCGGATTTTGAGTAGTATAGCTGGGTCATATGGTATACGTATCTTTTTCAGTGTTCTCCACTCTGATTTTTATAGTGGATACACCAGGTTACAGCAGTGAGTGAAGGCTCCTGCCTCTTCACGTTCTCGTAAGCATTTGTTGCCAGTTGTGTTCTTAATCTTAGTCATTCTGAGAGGGGTAAAACAAAATCTCAAAGTAGATTTAATTTTCATTTTCCTCATTAAGAAGAACGTTGAATGCTTTCTTCTGTGTTTATTTGTCACTTTTATTCATTAATCTCTGAATTTTAAAAAATTTTTATGTGTATTTTAATGTTTTGTCTACATGTTCATCTGTGCATCAGGTGTGTTTCTGGTGTCTTCTAAGGCCAGGAGAGTTGAAACTGGAGTTACTCTTGACTTCTATTTGTTTAGTTCTTTGTATATTCTGGATAATCTCTCTTGGATACATAGCAGGCAAGACTTTCTCACTGTGTGGGCTTCCTCTTCACTTAATTGTTTTCTTTGCTGTACAGAAGATATTAGCTTTATGAGATCTCATTTGTCAATCATTGGCCTTAATTTCTAAGCCAGCGAGTCCTATTGAGAAAATCCCCTCCTGCACCTATATACTATAGGTTACTGCCTGTGTTTTCTTCTAGTACTTTCAGAGCTTCACATTTCACTTTGAGATTTTCGATCTATTTGGAGTTGTTTTTGTGCAGGGTGGTGGTAGATGTGGATCTAATTTCACTCCTCTACAAGCAGACACAAAGTTTTCCAAGCACCATTTGTTGAAAATGCAATCTTTTCTATAGGGTATATTTTTGGCATCTTGTTCAAATATTAGATAGCTTTAATTACCTGTTAAGTTTGGATATTCTGTATTTGTGTGTGTTTGTATGTACATGCATATACATACATGTATGTATGTATGTATGTATGTATGTATGTATGTACCTAGCCCCTAACTAGTTACATTTAGTGATATAGTGTTAATTTATACTTAGTACATTTGACTGTTTGTAAAGCAAATGTCATTAAATGCTTTAACCATGGGAGGGAAAGTGTATTGCTGAGAATCAGACCTCCTTGGGGGCTCTGGAGCTAATCTGGGTTATTTCCTTCTTTGTTAGTTAACTGGCTTCTCTAAACATCACTGCCTTCAACTTTTTAATGCTTCCAATTCCAAAGACAGAGATGACAATTACATTAGCAGATGTCTGCAGGCGGTTAGCACAGCACTGGTGTAGTGAGAGCCCCTAACTGCCGACTGAAAGCAGCACTTAAGACTCCTACTTTGATCTATTAAAGAGAAATGGAGGATCCAAGTCCGTTTAGCCTGTTCCCCAGTTTGGGGCACAGTGAGTAAGTGGCATAACAGCTATCTACAAGGCTGAATTGGTTTTCAGTAGCATTGGGAAGTTAAATGCTATCTCTCGGGGTCAGTAATGGGCAGAAGATGAGTAAGAATTCTGCTTGACCCGCAGAACCTCAAGGAGGCTGGATTCAGTCACACGTTCCAATCAGTACGATGTCTAAATATTCCCACACTCTGAACTTCCAGCAAGTGGCATTTTGTGCTTTGGACTAGATCAAGCTGGCCTATCAAATATGACAGTAATGTGTCTTTCAATCTGCTACTACAGCTCCTAACTCCATGCAGAGAGAACATGGGAAAAAGGAGAGATATTAATCTCCAGCTTCTGTGTTATTTATTTACTTATTTGTTTGTGGAGTTGAGACTTACTCACTAGGGCCCAGGGTATCCTAGACAAGCGCCCTACTGAAGCTGTACCCCAAGTTCACTATCTTCCTGGAATTCATAACTCTCTTATTGTGTTGCTATTATCAGAAGAATTTCTATAAAATCATCCCAATATTAATTAAGTTGTTTTTAATAAAATGTACATTTTTTGAAATATATCCTTCAATAGATAAATAAAAAAAAAAAAAACAGAATAGGGTATAGCCATGCAATGGGATGCTATACAGTGATAAAATGAAATGGGCTGCCGGGTCATGAAAAGACATAGAGGAAACCTATGCATATTACCAGATAGCAGAAGAAAGTCTGAAAAGGCTACCCTAAGACTCTAAATATATCTGCGACTCCATGCCAAGAGACTTGTAAGTACCCTGCTACTCAGACTCCACCTCCCTCTGTACGATCTGCCTTGCTGAAAGCACTGCAGCCTAGCTACCTGAGAGTCCCATAAGGAAGGACGCTCTGCAAGTCATCAAGTCTGAGGTGGCCGCCTTGCAGCAATGAATATCAAGACACGTCAGCGTTGATCATCTCTAACCGCTAAATCCCACACTGCTTGAGTGTCAACACGATACAGAGCTTTATGTACAAAATAACTAAAAGCATTTTATATCTAAGGACTAACTAGATATGCAACGTGCAGGAGGCCGTGGATTCAACACCAAGACTGAAAAAAAAAGGAAAATAAAAGCATTATACAAAGTATCTTCAGGATACGTTATGTTGTATATATGAAGGATAATGATGTCACGTTTAGACTTCAGTCCTATCCTCGATATATCTCATTATGTATATTCAAACACTTCAGTTTTCTAAAAAATAATCCAAACTCTGAAACACTTCTGGCTCATGTAATAAGAAGAAGACATACTCCACCTGTGGAAACTACTAGATTTTTCTTTCATTTGCTTCTAATAGGTGGACTTTCGTATATGATTTGGGTGGTCTCATAGGTGTGAAATTACCATTTATTTATAGCAGAAGCAATACTTGACCTAGGTCCTTTGGAACAGTTGAACATGTTTGACACTTAGAAATATATCACTCCGGTAGGACCAAATCTAAGACAATGGTCTTTCAAAAGACAGGTACATGAATGTCTAGAGAAAAATAATCCTTCCTAAAAATAACTATTATTCCCAAATTTTTACAGGACATCTTTTCAAGAGTAAAAGAAATATACCATTAAGAGGAATAAAGGCAGAATATGTCACTCTGATAATAATTTAAAGTATAAAATTGGTGCCTTATCCAGTAGGGCTAGTCATTTAAATGTTAATCTGCTTCTTCTCTGCTTAGCATGACAATAGAACCAGCCTCCTCCAGACTCCAGGCAGACCTTAGCTGCTTTGTCCTTCAGAGAGGATTCAATCCACTTCCTGAAATTGGAAAGGTCTTCCAAAGCCATTATCATTTCTCTATTCCAATTTTCGTGTATAGCTCTCAGAATCCTAATTAAATTCAATTTGTAAATTACAAGTTTATTCCACTGAGTGACAGAGGCATGCAATTTTTATTTGACTTATATCTAGACAGGCATGAAGGGATAAGTTTGTTAATGATATTTTGTCACAGATACTTTTTGTGAATTTTATTTTCTGTAATGATAGTAATTCATTACTCAGATAGAGGTTTTATTTGATAATATGCACATGAATTATCTATCTGATAAGTGGAGATACATTAGTGCCACTCTTTGTTCCTATGGCCTAATCCTAAAAGAATATGATAATTTGGGGTAGGGTAACATCTATTTCAGCTTTCTGTTGTTGTGCCCAATTCACAAGACCCCAAAAGACCATCACCAGGAGTCGAGTCCATTGCAAAACACATGAGGATCTTTTTATTACAAACTACAGCTTGGGCTCACACACTCTCACCACCAAAGCAGTGGGAGCCGAGAGCCTCATGCTCAGGTTAGTTGGGTGATTTGAGTCTGGTCCCTCCAAGATAGGGGGATTCTTGCCTGGCAAGCATCTATTGGTCAAAACACAAAGGGTGATGCTGCACTTTGAAATGATTGGCTATTGGAAGGCCCCAAAACCATTAATGGTCTAGCTTCCCTTGTTTGGCTGCCGGAGGGGAGAAGGGCTGGTTTTCTAGCAACTGTATCCCTAGTGGGCAGGAAAAGAATCCAGTAAGGCTAGTTTTTCCCTACAGGTGGCTGGACATGTCTCCACCTGGCTGGTCTTCATTCAGGCTTGTGCTTTAAGCTTTAAAACAATACCCACTGATTTTTAATTCTTTGTTCTCTCCCTGTTAACACAGAATTAATGAAGCTATCAAGACAAGAGACTTTACTCTTTCCAACCTGCTTCAGTTTCAGTGTGTGTGTGTCCCTCAAAAATTCATATGTTAAAACTTAACTATTATTACGATGTTCTTAAAGGAGTCATAGCCATTTCCTTCTTGTACTCAGTGAGAATGCAACAGGAAGCTTCAAGCATGAAGCAGAGAGGAAATTTTCCCCAGACACTCAGTCTGCCTGCAGGCAGATGGATGGTGCTTTCTCCACCTTCAGAGCTGTCAACAATACACTTCCGTTGTTGACAAGTTTCCCAGCCCATGGTATTTCGTTACAGTAGCAAGAATAGACAATGACAGAATCCAAGAGTTCAGCCCTTAGGACTTTACACTGATGAAAAAGGAAAAAGGATGTTGCTGACTTGCTGTGATGTGCTCTCATTCTCCACCAAGAGTCCTTACAGACGTACGGGTGTCACATGTCAACAAATTATTCAGAGTCACATGAATACCATCACTCAGTAAATGCTGGTTTTTCAAGTTCCTATAAATATACCATGTTCCCCTAAACTTTTATGCAACTTTCTACCTTCCCTCTCTTTTTATTTTTGTGTATATTTAAAATATGAAATGCTGTGTGTGAGTATAACTGTATGTGTGCATATCCATGAAGAGGGCAAGATGTGAGGTGTCTCTATTATTCTCTCATTGCCTTGAGGCAGGCTCTCTTACTAAACTAGCTTAGCCCTTTCAGCTAGGCTGGATGGCCATTGAGCTCTCTGGTGCCTGACTGCACTGTGAAATATTGGGGTTATACTCTTTATATGATTTGGACTCAGATCCTCATGCTTCAAGAGCAAGCAATCTTACCTGGCTGGAACCATCTCCCCAATCCATTCTATCTTCTTTTAATTAAAGATGGCTCCTTATACAGAGAGTATTCTGTGTATTATATGGATTTAACACTTGTCAATAAAAAACAAAAATATAAAAAAACACACATCTATAGCCTATAGGAAAGGATAGAATAGAAGGTGGGACATCCGGTAGGCAGAAAGGATTCTGGGACAGAGCCAGGAGAGGGAGATTCCTCTAGGAAGATATAAGGAGGATAGAAGTAGTCTAGGTACTTGTAAACATATTTTGAGTCTCATGGGTCATTATTCCAGGAACTTGGGGTTGAGAGGAAAAACACACACCCTACTACAGCTCCCACCAGCACTGTTAGTATTTAGGCAGCCTGCTTCTGGGTTGCCTAGCAACCTATGATGTCATCACATGTCCCCGCCCAGGTGTCACACCTGGCAGGCATGTTTAAGTTGCTCCATAAAAGGACCACCCCCCCACTTTGTCTCTCTCTTCCCTTCTTGCTCTTTTCTCTTGCTTTTCCCCTCTCTCTGTTGGGGTCTTCCCCCCCCCCTTTCTCTCTCTCTCCCTCTCCATCTCCATTCAATAACCCTTATTGGATTTAAGATTGGTTGTGTGCATGGCATTTTTATATGAATATTAACAACCACCCCCATCCTTTTCTACATGCTTCAACTTCCCTAAATTTAGCAAACTTTAACCTGAGATTAAGATCAAGGCCTCATTCTCACCAAATATTAATCAAAAGCACCTTTGTGGGATCTCATTTATTTTGCAAGGTTTTGTTTTGTTTGCTTTTTTTCCTTTAGGGTCTTGTTTTCTTGCCCAGCCTGGCCTTGACCCCTAAGTTCAAGGGCTTCTCCTTTCTCAGCTTCTTAAACAGTAGCTATTACAAATGCATGCTAAAAAGTACGACTAGGTCTTTTAATAATAAAATATCCAGCAACTAATCATGAAGAGAGCTGTCCAACGTGTGTGTAAAAATTCTCTTCATCTAGTCAGGAAATCTATATAAAAGGATAAGTGTTGTCCATCATACCTTGACTTACACAAAGCACCTGAGTCCTTCTTAAATCTAACTTAGCTTCAAAGAAAGGAAGAGGATTACTCTAAAACCAACCTGGCTCTTGTTATTTATGAAAGCAGTTTGAGCGGGATTTAGTTCCTTCTTCAAGGAAGTGCATTATTTATTTTCAGAGTTAAAAGAAAGTTGGGATACACTATTAAGAGAACTAAACTTTTAAATCCCACACACAAAAAAAGAGAGAAGTTAATACTGTCTTAGGACTTGTGTAATATTTGTTTTGAGGTGATTCTGTTATAGCCATTATATTCATTCTAGAAAATGGAAAATATTAATATATATTATTCTGATTTTTATCTTTATTAATTCATTTTATTTTTATTAAACTTAAGCACACCATTCCCACCTTCCTATGTTCCATCTACTTCCTCTCAAATTCATGGCCTCTTTCTTTAATTACTGTTGCCTATATATAAATGAATAAATAAATAAATACATCCTGCTGAGTCCATTTAGTGTTGCTTGTATGCATGTCTGACTGCTTTGTATTAGATACAGTTAGGGAGCTCATCCCTGGGAAGGCTGAGTCTCTTCTCTGTAGTCATTAGCTGTCTATAGGTGGGTCTTACAGACCCAAAAGATTCTGCTATCCATGCTAACATGTGAAATGTTGTTATTCAGGTCTGGCTGACCTCTCATGGGTATGCCTTTCCTATCATACGTAGAAGACACACTCTGTCAACAGACTTTCCGTTCTTCTGACTCTTACAATCCTTCCTTCTCCACTTTTGCAATTTGCAAAGTAAATCTTCCTGAAGCCTGAGATTTAGGGGTTCTGTTGTCAATGTCTCATTTAAGGCTAGTTGCCACACAGCTAGTCGTTCTGTGCATTTTGACCAGTTGTGGAGTTTGTAATGGTCTCTGTCAGCTACAAAAAGAATCTACTTTAAGAAGAGATGAGAACAGTACTTGTCTGTGGGTATAAGAGTAAGTATTTAGAATGCAGTTAGGATTAGTAGACTGTCCTCTATGATCCATAAACTCACTCTCCACAGATAGCTGGCTAGGTTTACAGTGACAGGTCTGATCTTCTTCTTGTCAAGTGGGCCTTAAACCAAATTAGACAGCTGCTGGTTATTGCTCAGATATAAGTGACATCATGACACTTTTAGTGACCTCTTGTGTTGTTGGTCATTGTACTGTGTAGGCATCGTACCTGGGAAGGATTGTTGATTGCTTTTTTTCCCTTGGCAGCTTACATTTCATCTTCTGGTACAGAAAAGCTAGTGCTCAAGGAGGAGGCTGTTGGGTCAGATGAAGCTCCAATCTCTTTCTTCTGTAGGTAATAATAAAACATAATCTAATGTGTCTCAACAAAAAGACAATTTATTGGCTCCCAGACTGCAGAGAGCAAGAATCGAACTAGTTTTGGTAATGCTGAATCTGAGGTCAATTGATGTCACCAGGTGCTGCTTGTTCCTCACCGATGTGATAGTGGGTCATTGTCAACTTGACTGGACCTAAAGACACAAAGGAGACAGCCCCCTTGCATATGTGTGAGGGTGCTTCTAAAACAGCTCACCTGCAGAAACAAGGCCCACCCTAAATGGGGCTCCTCACAAGCTGTGATCCCACGGTGAATAAAAAGTGGAAAAATGAGAAAGCCTGCTGAGCACCAACACCCCCCACCCAATGCACACACGCTTCTTAACTGTGGACATATGGGGCCAGCTGCCTCACATCACTACCATCACAGACAGAACAGCTCTTACTACCGTGAATCCCTGTCCAGATGGACCGTGGCCTCAAGCTGTGAACCAAATAAGCCCTGCTATCTTTCAGTTGCTGATAGAAAAGTAACTAACATAGAACCTCTGGCATTGCTATTACTCTATTCTCATGGCATAGCTACTTCAGGCTGCTGCATAAAATTATTCTAAAGACTCCATTCCCTCCTCATTGCTAGTTCCAAATTTGATTGAAAGCGAGGCTCTGCATTCTTTCTAGCTGAAAGGAAAGCTTCAAAATAGAGTTATAATGACATGGATATATTCCTGAATTCTACCCTGGAGCATGGTTCTCCATGAGGAGTGGAAAGCCAGGGATGAATCTTAGCACCCAGAACTCAAGGGCTTCTTAATCCCATAATAAGAACCAGGGGCTAAACCTTGAAGGAGAAGAAATGAGAATAGGTCCATACCACATCATCATGATAAAAGGATGAAATGTGTGTACACCCGTGCCTGTGTGTATGTGTGTGTGAGCACGTACAAAACTAGAGGGTTTTTTTTCAAAACTAGAGTTTTAATAGTTGGCTTCTCTTTTTATTTTATAGTATTCAATAGTATTTTGTGGAAAGAAAGCATTTCAAATCTAACAATTAGCAAAGAATCCCAAAAGTACAGATTTAATAGACCTATGTTAAATTTTTGAAATCAAACTCAAGTGCACATGAAAGACTAAGATAAAAAGTTTAAGATAGCCACATTCATGGATTTCGCATTCCAAAGTCATAGCTTCCACCTGTCTACCGACACTCTGTACATGTCCCGAGGCAAATCATTCATGACTAATTTTAATGAGGTTTTCATAGTTCATGTAAGGATAAGTAAGTTGAAAATTAAAATAAGATTCCATATGGGGCCAGAACTCAAAGGCAGATGGGTTATCACCATCTTACATTACTGAAACATTACATTACTGAAATAGGTCCATGTCATTAAAAACATTTCGAAGCTTTCCTTCCACTAGTAGAATGCAGAACCTCTCTTTCAGTCAAATTTGGAACTAGCAAGAAGGAGGGAATGGAGTTTCTGCGGTAATTTCATTTTTCTCTGTCCAAGACAGCTTTCTTATAATGACATAATGGTCAGAGATAATGGTACCAGGTAGTAAGTATAGCAGGAGCAGATTTGGGTTAGTAAAATCAGGTTCATGTTGAAATGACATTGTAGCAAATGTTTATGCACTGGGTAAGGAATTACACAAAGTAAGACACACGGCAAATGTCTCCACCACTATTAGGCATGCATATTTGATTTCTTTAGTGCTGTGTCTGTCATTGTGCACTCATTACTTGTAGAGCCTATTACTTTTCTCACAGTCTCAACTTGGGAGTACTATGGGCACATAGTACTCACAACACACTAAGGTGACTTGTGCAAGTCTGACAAGAAAGAGACAATTTATAATCAAAGAGTAACACAGTCTGTCATGTTTGACATCATACGCTTAAGGTCATTTCTCAACTTTTCCTCTTTGGCAACAGGGCTGGTTTATTGTTGGTATTACTAAATATTACGTGACCCCTGAGACGACTAAAAGTCTTCAGACAATTCTGACGTGTTCTCTGGCTTGATGAAACCTCATTCCATCTACAGCTCACAGATTGAGGGTCAAGGTCACGGAAGTGGGGGCATCATATCCACTAGTGAGTCTCCATCATAGTATCCCTATCAGGAAATAGAGAGCCTCTGAGGACCGTGAGCAGGACAGGGAGTTTGGAGCAGGGAAAAACAAAAAGGACAGAAGAAAGAACTGCTTGCTGGTGGGCACACAGTCCAATAGTGCGAGAGTTGGTGCAGCCATAACAAGGACTGAACATCCTCAAGTGCGGGTGTAAGGCAGAGTGCAGAGGAGACTCTGGTATAAAGGCATCGGGTGTAAGGAAGGTTTTGCTCTTTCTTTACAAACACTGCCGTTAAAGAAGGGAAAACAATGGTATCACCGTGGAAAAGCCAACATTCTCTTCGGAGGAAGGAGGAGATAGAGTGTAGAGAGACATTCCCCCCTCCAGGAGATTAAATGAGACAGTCTTAACTACAGAGGTCAAAGCTAGCGGTCAGAGAAGAAGAGTAAAAAGAAGCTCAGATGCCTTTTGAACTATTTGATGAGGTCACGGGCAGTTTGTTCAAGATAGACTAGAGATGCTAATGCACACTGAAAAGAATTTAATGTGATAAATGTTAGCTGTTGAGAAGGAGTTGTTATTCCCAGAGGGTAGCTAAACAGAAGCTTTCTTTCTGACTCTATAAGTTTATAAATAATATAATTTCCCACATCAATGAATTGTCTTATAGAAGACATTTGCTAGAGTGTTTCCATTGTGATTAACCCAACAAATCTGAAACTTGCAAAATATCAGCTGTCCTTCTAGGTTTTTTAAAAGTTTATTTCATTTTACATGTGCTTATCTTTATGTGGAAAAGGTAGGGGAGAGACACATGGGTTTGTCACTTTGTCCCTCAGAGAACAACTTTCAGTTGTTTCTGTCCTCCATCAGGTAGGTCTCGGGCATCAGACTTGGGCAATCACCCTAGGCTATTATTATTATTATTATTATTATTACTTATTTTTTAATTGTACTTCAGAGTTACATTTAATAAACTGGATCTATTTTCTTTTTTTTTCTTGTATATACACTCTGATTTTTCTGGTAAATTCCTTCTGACACTCTGGGTGGCTTTGCCAGAAACCCATTTCCGTAGTGTTTCCATTGCTTGCATTTGTAATTGTATTGTGTTCTATTCTCCTTGAATTCAGAAGGCTTTGAGAGTTCTTCTCCAGCACCCCAGGGTCACGGATGAGCACTGGCAGGTCTCACGTGGAGAGCATTTTCTTTGTATTTTTTTACACTGTAGTGGGACTGATAACCAAGTAATCCATCTAGTCATGGATGTTACTTAGACTACTGGTCACTAACAGATCATCAGATTTTTACTCCCAAGTCCTTCCTTGTGCTTACTGTGTCCTTCGTGTGCCAGATATCAGAAGGGCTGATCAAGGCAGGCCGGCTTTTCTAAAATAACAGCTGCAATAGCATTATGTACTAACATACAGCACAATTATCCTTTTAAAAGACAAATTCTCCTCATCAATATTTCCCTTCACATTTACTGGTTCTTATCTGGGTCAACCTTGATATTTATGGATGCAAAATGTTAACTTTTTTCCCCCAATGTTTCCTCCATAATAGCCAATAAACAGCCATTATGCTGTTAGAAGCAAAATTCCTGCCTTGTTCCCTAAATGTTTTTATTTCACTATTTATTACCAAAAAAGACACATATGTTTATAGCTCATTATGTGCATAATTGTTTTAATGACAAAATGGTTCCATATTTGCTCAATGGGGCCATCACACACTTTGGCTCTTGTGTCTTTCTTTGTGTTTCCAGCTTTAAAAGTAGAATTGTCAGCTGGGAGTGGTGGTGCACACCCTTAATCCTCAGAGAGGTAGAGGCAGGTTGATTACTGTGAGTTCAAGGCGTGCCTGGTCTACAAAGCAAGTATAGGACAGCCAAGACTATACAGAGAAACCCTGTCCTGAAAAACCAAAAAAAAAAAAAAAAAAAAAAAAAAAAAAAAAAAAAAAAAATGCACTCTTCGCCTTGTACCTTAGCTCTGGGCTTAACCCTTTTAACATGGTGCTTGAAACTCATTTTGTACATTTCCTGGGCCAGCTCCAGAGCCAAGCATTTCTTTCAGGATTCCTGATATACTTTAGTTGAGAACAGTTAGCGATCAAGGTCTATGTTTCAGAGGTAACTATGGCAATCATGGACTGTCCTTGGATCTAGGAAACAAATACAGTTAGTACACATATGTATGTATTCATATCCATGTATAAACAAAAAATTCACGAAATCAGATCAGCAATTTGGTGTTTTGAGCCTCCAGGGCCACACATACATTTTTTTTTAAGTCTTGCCTAATAACACATCGATACATTAACTAATCCTATTGCCGAAATAGTTGAAGAATTGCCTCAACCGTGTAATTTTTAACACTTTAATGAAAGCAGTCCTGGTTCTGCTTGTATTTCATGGCACGATCTATAACACAACTTCCCAGTCTGGGGCACATGATGAAAACAGAATGTTCATAAATTACTATGCTTCCTCCTCATCCTCATTTTCAGTGTGGTTGTGTTAATCACTTCAAAACCAGGGCCTTTGTTTTAGCTTGATTCTAGTTTTAGGTGACTTCATCTTATTTATTTTAAAATTATACAGTACAGCTGAGCTCGGTGATGCACGCCTGTAATCCCAGCACTCAGGGAGGCAGAGGCAGGTGGATCTCTATGATCACAGTTTGAGGCCAGCCTGCTTTTCAAAGCAAGTCCAGGACAGTCAAGGCTACACAGAGAAACCCTGTTTCAGGAAGGAAAGAAAGAAAGAAAGAAAGAAAGAAAGAAAGAAAGAAAGAAAGAAAGAAAGAAAGAAAGAAGAGAGGGAGGGAGGGAGGGAGGGAGGGAGGAAGGAAGGAAGGAAGGAAGGAAGGAAGGAAGGAAGGAAAGAAAGAAAGAAAGAAAGAAAGAAAGGAAAGAGAGAGAGAGAGAGAGAGAGAGGGAGGGAGGGAGGGAGGGAGGGAGGAAGGAAGGAAGGAAGGAAGAAAGAAAGAAAGAAAGAAAGAAAGAAAGAAAGAAAGAAAGAAAGAAAGAAAGAAAGAAAGAGAAAATTATAAGTTGTTTCCGAATTCTAGAAAGAAGTCATTTCCTCTGGTATCTATTTTATCTGTGTCTCCTGTGTTAGGGTAGGTAACCATTTTTACTTTTCTCTTATTCCCCCTTAATTCTGTAAAGTGTGGGAAGGAAGGCAGTAAGAATTGACCTCCATGCATGCCATGTATCCCTCTCACTTTACATCATTCATCATCACTAATAACAATGATAATTTTTAAAAGAAGAATGATGCACATGCTTGTGTGGGATGTCATTTATTTTGTCTTGTAGATTGTATAATATATATTTCTTTGTGCTGTGGTAGCAGTGCAACTTATAATATACACCAATATATTGCTCCATATCAGTTCACAAAGTTTATCTCATTCTTTATTATAACTGGATGGTATTCCGTTGTGCTCCTACATTTGGAAATGTAGGTAGTTCCAGCATTTGACAAACATGAAATCCTCTATTGTCTAGTAATATCGAAACTATGAATACTACGTGTCTTACTTTTATGTCTGTTCAGGAAGTCGGGAGACCAGTGGAGATCCCAGATTACACAATCCCAATAAGCCCGAGGTGACCAGGCACCACGTATGTTCAGGAGATGATAGTAATGGGTAGGAGATCCAAAAGTCAAGGGCAACACAGAGATATTCTTGTTGACAAGTCATTGGGCATTTGCTAATTCTTGCCCTGTTCTCAATAGCTTTGTGTCAGCTCTCCGTTCCACGGCTATGTCACCTCTTCCTCTTTCCCCACTGTCCTATTGATTTATTTGTGTGTTAATGCCTGCTTGTAGGTGATCTTTCAGTATTAACTGTCTGGCTTGTCATTGTTAGGACAGAGGTTTGTGACCTCTGATCTATCATTGCTCTCTCCTTTTATCTTAGGGCTATGGTGAATTAATTCTTCTTTAAATGTCATTACTTTGTGTCAGTGGGATGTGTTGAAGAAGCAGAGACCAGTGTCGATATTCAGGTGGCAAACGTCTACAGTTTTCTGTGTTAGTGCGTAAACGACCCCGTGCACTTGGTACAGATGCTGTTGGGTGAGACTGGGGAGCATAAAACAAGGGTTTAGACATAGGGTTTGCACTTTTGGTAGGTGGTAGTTTTCCACACCCATGTGAGTTTTGCCTTGTGCCGGTGATACGTGTCACTGAAGGTAAAAGCTGGTGGAGAAAGAGAGATACCATTCAGTTCCAACATGCTGTATCAAACGGGCTTCACGTAACGATTCATACCTAAGTAAGCAGCGGGACTGGGTCTCTTAAATCACTGCAGTCCGGCGCTTCTGCATGAAGAGAACTCTGAGCTCCGCCTGCCTCACGTTCTCTGCACAGACAACCTCCGCTTACCTGACTACGTGCACAGCTTCTACCCTTCCTCGCTGATAGTTTCCAATCCTAGTTCTCCTCAGCTTCAGGAGACATGCAAGTAACGGGAGATGGGAACTCGGGACACATATTACTTCGGCACACTCACAGCAGTCTCGGCAATAATCCATTTTAAACATGTCCGTTAGGGAAAAGAAGTTTCCACGTTTTTCAGAGTACTCACCTTACTAGGTGCCATCTGACTTTTTTGAAGTGGACTCTAAGGAGAACATGTAAAACCACTTCAACATTTCAGATTATCTGTGAAATTGCAAAACCACTAAGAGATAATGTGGCATTTTTTATTATGCACAGTAAGAGAAGAAAGTTGCTTTTGGTGTGTTTTGAGACAGGATCTCGTGTATCCAGAGCTGGTCTTGGACCTTTAAACCTGAGATCCTTTCATCTCTGCTCCCCAAGTGCTAGGATTATAGAAGCAGGCCACCACAACTGTTTTATGCAGTGCCAGGGATGGGACCCAAGGTGTTAGGCACACTGCCAGCTGAGCTACACCCCCAGCCCTAGAGATAGAATTTGTACATTGGATAGTGAGTAGAGCTCATTTAATTGTTGAATTGTCCTATGATCATTGTACAAAAAGGATGGAGTGACCTGATTCCTACTTCCCAAGCTCTGCCAAGATGTTTTTTTTTTACTTCATAATGTACTCTGTCTGTTACAGTAATCAACCACCAACAATGTTCATGCTGTATTATAATTCCTATTTTTAAATTTCTGTATGTAACTTTTAGCTATTTACTTCCTTTTTATCCTTTCTTCTATTGCTTTGAAGATTTTTTTTTTTCACAAAAGATCACGCATGAAAAGTTTGCTGTAGGAAATCTCAAGCTCAGGTCTATAGTATCTTTGTTGGGGACTTGATTCACAGTCTCCCCTTGCTGGATGGCTCTGCTTTTTTGATCTATACCATGTCATACATTAGCCTGAATTCAGATTCATTGAAAAGGGCCTTGTTGCTGTCATAATTATACTTTCAAAAATATGCTAAAGAGAGTGTCTTAAGTAGGACTTTCCAGTGCCATCTAAAATTCTGTTTGATTTTCCATCTCCTGTTACTTGCATGTCTATACATCTGTCATTTTGTGTGCTTTTAAGGTGAATTTTTCAAAAAGACCAAAAGAATTTATCTAAGGATAAATTTTATTCACGGTTACCAAACATCAGCAAAGTTTTAACTTTAAGTAAAGTTTAAAAATAATAGGAAACCGCTTAGAATTTTCAACTGCAATCAACACCACATATATAGAAGTAAACCAAAGATTAAAAATGAAATGGCCAGCTGGTTCAATACCATGAAGATTATACAAAGACCATTTTATTGAGTTTACTGTCCTCTACCCATTCCATTTGCACTCAGATTTATAAAAGCTTGGTTAAGAGCATTTTTTTTGTATTTTCTTTTTGAACTGGGGTAGGCAGCGTATACATACCCGTGTCCGTGTTCTTGTAGGAACCTCTACTCTAATTTTTGAGGTCTCTCACTGAACTTGGAACTCATAGAGTCAGGGATCCACCTGTCTCTAGCACCCCTTTTCAGTGCCCGAGTGATGGAAGCATGCTGTCATATTTGGATTGTATATGGGAGCTGGAGCTTCAAATCGGGTCTTTATGCTTGCAAAGCCAGTACTTTAGCAATTGGTTCATCTCCCTAAGCCCAAGACATAGGTTTTATATATTGAGATAGCACATATCAAATATATGTTTGTATACACACACACACACACACACACAAAACGGAGCATGCTACTTCATGTTACTTTGCTTCTTTTTTTTTCTAAGGCATAAAGTGTGGGTGAGGATTTATAGTGGTGAGTAATGGTCGACAACTTGACAACATCTAGAATCACCTGAAGATGGGCTTACCTGTGTGTGGACTACCTTGATTACTTTCATTAAGTTGGAAAGACTCTCCCACCATAGGTTAGGCACTATTCCCTAGGCAGGGAGCCCTGAGATATATAAAAATGGAGAAAGAAAGCTGAGTGAAAGCACGCATGCGTCAATCCATTACATTCTCCTATTGACTGCAGGTATGAAATGACAGCATGCTTCAAGCTCCTGCCACCTTAAATTTCCTGCAATGGCACACTATAACCCGGAATTGTGAACTAAAACAAACCATTTATCTCCTAAATTGCCTTTGTCAGCAATTTTTCTCACAGCAATAGGAAAAAGAAAAATCTAAGATAAGTAGTTTGGCTAAGTTAAAGGTGTGGTCGCCAACCTCTGGTGCTGCTGAGACGTGCTGAAACTCTAGTAGGTGGAGTCTAGTAGGAAGAAGTTATTGGGTAGGCACACTTAGCGGGAATACTGATCCCCCAGGTCCTTCCCCTTTCTCGTTGCTTTTCTACGTGATGAACAGTTTCCTCTGCCACTGTTTGCCATAGTGATAAACCACACTGTTAGAGGCCCAAAGGCCATGGGGCCAAGTGATCACCAACTGCACCTTCCAAAACTGTGAGACGAACGAAGCCATTCTGGTTCATGAGACATCTTCCCTGAACCAATTGCTTCTTCCCTTCAATTTCCATTTCCTCAACCTGCCGCCATTAGCAAACCCACAAGGCTAATTCCAGACATGGGGCCCTCGAACCCTCTTTGTTTGCTTCGCTTGATTAGTCTCCTTTTCCCTTTGCCATTCCTTCCCTGCCACTATCTGAAAACTCACAGGCGGAGTTCCAAACTGCATCTCACAAACCCCCCGACTTCTGGGAGACACTTTCACTTAGTGTATTACTTACTCCCTTTCTCATTCCCTCCTGTACCTTCCCATTTCCCCCTGCCTGTAGTCATCTCCACACTCATAAACCCAGCTACAGACCTGTAGTTGGGGAGCCATCTTTCCCTGGTTCAATTAAACATATTCACGAGCTTCACCTGACCTAAGTCAGGCTACACATTTCCTGTACTGGCCCAATCAAGGGAAGCCAGATTATCACATCAGACAGACAACCAAAGAAAAAAGTCTACATGCCTGGATCAAATTTCCAAAACACAAATAGTCAAGGCAGGATGTTTCCTATCAAACCTACTAGTCCTGTAGACGTGTTCTAAATTGAGAACTACCTAAATGAACTCCTGAGTATAGAATGTAAAAGAACAATTATAAACGTTATCAAAGAATTTGAGGAAATTAAAGACACAAACAAACTCTTCATTAAACTCTGTAATAATAAATACTGTGTGATATCCAAGAAAACATACCCTGCTGAATTAACTGATGAGAATAATTCAGGATTTGAAAACTGAAATCCAGAAAGAGATTGAAATGAAAACATTGGAAAGAACCCATGCTGAAATGAGTATGGAAATGAAAAACTCAATATCCCAATTAGATAAAGTATCAGGACTCAAAGATGAAGTAGGTGATCTAGACCAAATTAAAAAAAAAAAAAGAATATGAAAAAAAATGTAAAACATGGGAAAGGAATATATAGGAAATGTGGGATACCATCAAAAGACAAAATCTTGAAAATTATAGGTGTAGATGAGGGAAAAGAATTCCAGCTCAGAGGAATAGACCAAATATTAACAAGATCGTAGAAAATATCACAGTACTAAACATATACTCATTAAATTCCAGTCTACCCCATTTCATAAGCAGCATACTAATGGAATTAGAGAAACAGATCAACACAACAACACCTCACTTTCTTCAATAGATAGGTCATCCGTTGAAAATATCCACATAAACCTCAGAATTAAACGACATTGTACATCAAGTGAACATAACAGATATCTATAGAATATCCTTCCCAAACACCAGCAGCACACAGAAGCTGAAAAAAAAACATACTTTAAAAAAGAAAAACTGAAATAAGTCTATGTAGTATAACCAACCATTATGTAAAAGAACTTAAAATTGACAGCAAACGAAATTCTAATAGTTGTATAAACTCATGGAGATTAAACATCTCGTTACAGAATGAGGGATGTGTCAAAGAATAAATAAAGAAATAAATTAAAATGTCATTGGAACTAAATGAAAAGGAAAATACAACACAAAAAAATTAGAGTAATTCCATTATAATTAGGAATGAGAAAGGGAAATACAATATCCTAGTTTATTTTCAAAACAGTGCTGGAAGTACTAGCTGAAAAAATAAGACAAGAGAAGAAAATCAAAGGGATAAGAAAAAAAGAAGTCTAAATATCTCTGCTTACAGATGATATGGTGCTATACATAAGAGATTTCAAAATTCAACCAGAAAACTTCCAGAAATGATCAACAATTTTTGCAACGTGACAATCAACCTACAGAATAAGTCGCCTTTCCATACACAACCAACAAATACAATAAGAAAGAGAATGTGGACACAGCCTTTCTCACTTGCAGTGGCATCAAAGACAATAAAAAGCCTTGGAATACACTTAAGAAGGAGGTGAAAGACCTCTACAATGAAAATGCAAAATCTCTGAAGGAAGAGATGGAGAAAGACACTAGAAAATGGAAGGACATTCAGCGTTCACAAATCGGTAGACTCAGGTAGGCAATTTCCCTTTCCTTCTCCCCGCTATTACTACTCCTCCAGCCCCATCCCCCACCCTCCAGCAGACAGCTTGCGGTGGCCTGCCCTCCACCCTACCTCTATGAGCTGTTGAGGAAAAGGTATACACTTTTTCCAAAACTGACTACATATTCGGACACAAAGCAAATCCCAACAGGTACAAAAAATTGAAAGAACACGCTATATCTTATCTGATGGCCATGGATTAAAGTTGGATATCAACAATAACAGAGAGTTTACCAACTCATGGAAAATGAACTTAATAAAAGGGGGTCAGGACGGAAATTAAGAACTAAATTAAAAACATTTTAGAGTTGAATGCAAATGAAACCAGAACATATCTAAAACCACGAGACATGAGAAAGGTACTTCTAACACGCAAGTTCATAGTACTACAGGTCTGCATTAAAAAACGGGGGTGTGGATCTCGTATTAGGAATTTAATGGCACACCCGAAAGATCTTGACCATAAAGAAATCACACTTAAAAGGAGGAGATTGAAAGAAATAATCAAACTAATGGCTTGAATCAATAAAATAGAAACAAAATAATACTAATAATCAATGAAGAATGGGTTCTTTGAGAAAAATTAAGATTGGTAAACCCTTAGCTAAAGTAACCAAAAGACAGAAATAGGCAATCAAAATTAATAAAAGTAAAGATGAAAATGGAGACAACATAAGAGACATTGGGGAAATCTAGGCAATATATATTATATATACTATACATGTATATACAATATACAATATATATTACATATTATTAATATGTATTATTAGTATATAATGTGATATATTACAATATAATACATTATATATTGTATATAGTATATATGTATAATATATAATACATAAATTATATATAATATATTGTATATATATATGACCTAAAAAAGTTAACTCACAATTGAATAAACAATCTAAATGAACCTATAATCCTAGTGAAAAAGAAGCAATAATTAAAAGTCTCCCAGACCAAAAAACAAGCAAACAAACAAAACCAAAACCAAACAAACAAACAAATAAAAACTCAGGGCCAGATGAATTCTGTGCAGAATTCACCCATATCTTCAAAGAAAAATTTATTCCAATACTCCTCAAATTATTCCACAAAACAGAAATAGAAGGAACATTACCTAATTCATTTTATGAGGCCGCAATAACTCTTATCAATAAACCACACAAAGATCCAAGAAAGAAAGAAAATGTACAGCCCTAAAGAAGCTAAATACTAAGGAGAACTCTAGGGATGATGCTTAAATCTCATTCAGAATGGCAAACAGGATAGACACCAGAAGCGGTGGAAGAGAGGAAACAGAATTGGAGTCTCTGAAAGGCTCCAACCCAACAGAGGATCAAAGCAGATGTTGAGATTCACTGTCAAACTTTGGGCACAGCACGGGGAGTCTTATGGAAGAAAAGGGGAAGAGAAGGACATGGAAGAAACAGGAGCTCCACAAGAAGACCAACAAAGATTTAAAAAAAAGCTCAGGGGGCCCTGCAGAGACTGATGCACCAACGACTATGCATGGAGAGGACCTACACCCCTGCTCAGATGTAGCCAATTGACAGCTCATTCTCCATGTAGGTACCTGAGTAAGGGAAGCAGGGGCTGCCTCTGTCATAAACTCCATTCCCTGTTCTTTGATCACTTGCCCCTGGCAATGCAGCCTTGCCAAGCTACAGAGGAAGAGGATCCTGGCAGTCCTGATGAGACTTGATAAGCTAGGGGCAGATGGCAGGGGAGGAGAACTCCCCCTTTCAGTGGACTAGAGGAAGGAGATGGGGGAAGGAATGAGGGAGGAGACCTGGTAGGGCTGCTCCCCCATTAGGGGGAGGTGATCAAAGAGCCAGCCACCGAGTTCATGTCAGAGATAGCCCCTGTTCCTATTACTAGGGAACTCACTTGGATACTGAGCTGCCATGGGTTATATCTGTGCAGGGGTTCTAGGTTATCTCCTTACATGGTCCTCAGTTGGAGTATCAGTCTCAGAGAAGACCCCTGTGTCCAGAATTTTTTGATTCTGTTGCTCTCTTTGTCCCCTCCAGGTCTGTCTCCCCCTTCTTTCATGAGATTCCCTGCACTCTTCCCAAAGTTTGGCTATGAGTCTCAGCATCTGCTTTGATATACTGCTGGGTAGAGTCTTTCAGAGTCCCTCTGTGGTAGGCTCCTTTCCTGTTCCCTGTTTTCTCCCTCTTCCAATGTCTGTCTCATGTGCCTCCTGAGTGATGATTGATCATCTTACCCAGGGTCCTTCTTCTTGCTTAGCTTCTTTAGGTGTTCAGATTTTAGTATGTTTATCCTATATTATATATCTGATATTCACTTATAAGTTAGTATGTACCATGTGAGTCTTTCTGCTTCTGGGATACCTCACTCAGGATGCTTTTCTCATTCCCACCATTTGCCCACAAATTTCATGATTTCCTTGTTTTTAATTGCTGAGGAGTATTCCATTGTGTAAATGTACCACAATTTCTGTATCCATTCCTCAGTTGAGGGACATCTGGGTTGTTTCCAGGTTCTGGCTATTACGAAGAAAGCTGCTATAAACATGATTGAACAAATGTCCTCGTTGCACACTTGAGCATAATTTTCTTTATGAACATAGATGCAAGAATTCTCAATAAGGTACTTGCAAATCAAATATAAGAACACAACGAAAAGATTATCCATCATAGTTTCATTCCAAAGATGCAAGGATAAGTAAAATTCACCACATAAACAAGCTAAAAGACTAAAACTGCCTGTTCATCTCAGTAGATGCAGCAAAGCCTTTGGCAAAACCCAAAATCTCTTCATGATAAGGTCCTAGAGAGACTAGTGATACAAGAACACATTTCAATGTCATAAAGGTGATTTACAGCAAGCCCACAGCCAATACCAAGCTAAATGGAGAGAAACTCAAACATTTCCCCTAAAACCAGGAACAAGGCAAGACTGTCCACGGTCTCCATTCCCACTTCACATAGTACTTAAAGTCTCATCTAGAACAACAATGGCAGCTGACAGAGGTGAAGGGGATACAAGTTAGAAAGGAAGAAGTCAATTTATCTTTATTTGCAGATGACGTGATTTTATACGTAAATGTGCCTAAAAATTCCACCAAAAGACTTCTACAGCTCATAAACACTCTCATCAAAGCAGCAGGATACAAAATTAGCACAAAATAATCAGTAACCCTCCTATACACAAATGTCAAACCTAGTGAGAAAGAAGTCTGGAAAACAATATCTTTAACAATAGCCTCAAATAATATAAAACATCTTGGGATGACTTTAACCACGCAAGGGAAAGATCTGTGTAATAAAATCTTTAAGACACTGAAGGAAGAAATTGAAGAAGACATTAGAATAGGGAAAGATCTCCTGTGCTCATGGATCAGTAGGGCAGCACTAACTTGAAGAAAATAACCATTCTTCTAAAACTTATCTACAGAGTCAACACATTCCCATCAAAATTCCAACGCATTTCTTCATAGAAATGGAAAGTACAGCTTTTAGCTTTGTATAGAAATACATAAACTCAGCATCGCTAAAACAGGCTGAATGATAAAAGAAACCGCTGGGAGCGTCACCATCCCAACAACCTCAAGTTGTGCTGCATAGCTATAGCAATGAAAACAGCATGGTACAGGCGTAAAAACAGACATATTGATGGAGGGAATTTACTCTGAAGACCCCAACATAATCCTATACAAGTATGGAGACCTGAGTTTTGACAAAGAAGCCACAACTACACACTGGAAAAAAATACAGCATCTTCAATAAATGGTGTACGTAAATCCATATTTATCACCCTGCATAAAATTCTAATTGGATCAAGGACATCAACATGGACCAGGTACCCTAAACCTGACAGGAGAGAGAGTGAATCTTGAGCTCATCAGCACAGGAGACAACTTTGTAAACAGAGCATTGATAGCACAGGCACTAAGAACACCAGTTATGGAATGGAACCCCATGAAACAGAACCCCAGAAACAAGCTTCTGTATGGCAAAGGACACCATCCTTCAGACTGGTTGGCAGGCCGCTACGAAAGGAAAAAGTTCTTTATCGATTACCCAGCTGACAGCAGACTAGTGCCTCACATATATTGACAACTAAAAGAAACAGACATCAACAAAACAAATAATCCAATTTAAAAAAAATGGATTTTGACCTAAGTAGAGAGTTCTCAAAAGATGAAATATAGCTCGCTAAGACTTACAGAAATGTTCAACAACCTTAGTCATCTGGGAAATGCAAATTAAAATTATTTTGAGACTTCATTTTATATCAGTCAGAATTCCCAAGGTCAAGAAAAATAAATTATAGCTCATGCTGGCAAGGAAGTAGGGTAAGGGGAACACTCGTCTATTTCTGATGTACAATCGCTTGTACAATCACTATGGAGATCAGTGTGGTAGGTCCTCACTCAGTCAGCATCAGATAAGCTTCTGGTAACTAGCGCAGAGACCCACTAGCTGGACGATGTGAGAGAGGGAGAGACCTTAAATGCTCAGCCCTAAATGTGCCATCTTCATCAAATACCTCCCCTTGGGGCCCAGGAAACTGTGTAAAAAAGAGGGGGCAGAAAGATTGCAAGAGCCAGGGGGGCTGGATGAGACCAAAGAAACAGTGTCTTCCAAACACAACAGGACTGATACACATGAACACACAGAGACTGTGGTAGCCTGCACGGATTCAAACCAGACGGGCTCCCAGCGCTGAGACGGGAAGTGAGCTCGAGGGCCACCTCGAACTCGGAAGTTGTCTCCAAATGACAAGTGCTTGCAAAGGACAAGTTGGTTTTCCACAAGGGAGTCTGGGTATGCAAACCACCCTTAAGGCCGGGCGCCATGTTTGCAGATGGCCACCACAAACACAGCTTAGTGGTGTTGCTGGAGATGTTTTGTCTCATAATGGCTTGTGTTAGAGGGTGTTGGCTTGTTTGCTTGTTTTAACCTTGTCCTGCAATTTTCTGAGTTGGTGGGTTTTATGTCTGTGTGTACATGGTGCATCATGGCCTGTGTGTATGAGCTCCTTGTGCTTTTTCTTAGTTTTTATTTTCTTTTCTATCTGTTTTTTTAAATATATATTCTGTTTTGTGTGTGTGTTTGTTTTGGGTTTTACTTTTGTTTCTTTATTTGTTGTTTTTTTATTGGCTTGCTTGTTTTCTAGGAAGGCAGAGGGTGGTAGTGGGGGACATGGAATCAAATGGATGAGGGCGTGGGGAGGATCTGGGAGAAGGTGAGGGAGGGGAAACCACGATCAGAGTATACTGTGTGAAAAACATTTTTTTCAATGTTTTCTTTTTAAAAGAAAGAAAAAGGCCATCTTACCTTTCCTTTTAGTGTTTGTTTGTCTCTTTGTCTGTTTGTCTGTCTGTTTTTAAGACAGCGTTTCTCTCTGTAGCCCTGGCTGTGCTGGAACTTGATTTGTAGACCGGTCTGTCCTAGGACTTGGAGATCCACCTGCTTCTGCCACCCGGGCACTGGGATTACACCACCAGCTGTCATTCCCTTTATTTTTTTTTTTAGTGTTTTAATTAATTAGCTTAACTTACATCTTGGTCATAGGTCCACTCCCTCCTCTCCTTCCAGTCCCACCTACCCTCCTGCATCCTTCTTCACCTGTTTCCTCCTACCCAGACACGGGAGCTCATCTATTCACATGAGGACTGAGTTCATCTTCCTCCCCTGTGTCCTGGTAGGGCAATCCCATCAGGGGGAAGTGATCAAAAAGCAGACAGCATAGTCCATGTCAGAGATATCCCCCACTCCCCTGACTATTGGGCCCACATGGAGCCTAAGGTGCCCACCGGGGATTTGTAAGTAGAGGACCCGGGGCCAGACTATGCATTGTCCTTAGTTGGTGCTTCAGACTCCAGAGGCCCTTCTGGGCCCTGGCTGATTGGTCCTCATGGTACTTGTTCCCACTCTTCTACCATTACCTCTGTCTATTCTATTTCCCCTTCTGATTGAGATTTACAAGTCTTCCCTAGGGTCCTCCTTGTTACTTATCTTTGTGGGGTCTGTACATTGTAGTATGTCTATCCTGTACTATATAACTAAAATCCACTTGTGAGTGTCTACAATATTCTGGATCTGTGCTATCTCACTCAGGAAGATCATTTCTAGTTTCATCCATTTGCCTGAAGATTTCATGATTTGTTTTTAATGGCCGGATTCCCTTCATTTTTTTTTTTAAGTTGATTGACATATTTTGACACAGGGACCAAAAACTGTCTAAAACAGGAAATTAGGACAGTTATACATCATGGAGTTACTAAAATTTATTGAATTATACAATGCATGCAAAATGTTCAGCCTGGCACACAGTGGAGGGAAATCTTACCAAGTGCAAAGCAATACCGTGTGAGTAGGACTTTTGCTGTATTCTCAAAGACGACTTTTGGAATCATTGCTGATGTCTGTCTGCTGTTTCAACAAATTTATCTTGTAAACAGACTTCGTCTCCTCACGGCCCAATAAAAGTACTCACAGAAGAGGTAAGAAAGGCAGAAAAAAATAAGTGAAGGGAAGTGAGTGAGATGCTAGGAAGTTTCCACCATGAAGGACTCTGATGCAGATTGAAGTCAGGGACAAAGAGGTGGGCTTTAGAAGAGGGAGGGAGCTGAGGCAAAGGTCATGTTCCCTAGAGGTAGGCCCAAGTGAAACACACTCAGTAATAAAATCCAACAAAACAAAATGACTTTCAAAAATTTCAAGAAATTTTCCTGTTTGGCTTTGATTCTAGACAAAAAAAAAAAAAAAAAATTCAAAAATATTTTAAGACTTTGCTTGATTTTGACTTCTTGTGGGCTTTTAAGGCCCCATCTTCCATCTGTCTATAGACCTTAAAAATGCAACCTAAAACTCCTAAATTACAGTGTGTCCAAGTTTATGATACCCCTAGGTTTGCTAAAAGAAAAATACTAAAACTTCCTGAGGTTTCCATATGTTCATGCACAAATCAAACAATTTCTCGAGGATGTGTGACACACATGACTTCCTATGAAAATAATAGTGCACACAAGACAATAATATGTCATCATGAGTGAGAGGCCGGAAAAGGGAGCTGCAGCACACAGAATCTGAAAACTATAAACTACAAACTGACCGTGAGAAATAGGTTTTTAATATGAACGGATAGGAACAAGGGCCTGTCAAAGCGAACTTTGCCCTAATCGGTGCTTTCAGCTTGGCACAGTCTAAAAGCTCCGAAGAAAGTCTCAGTCTAGCAACTGTCTTTTTTATTTGAGAATTTCCTATAGGCACGACATGTGCTTTGATCAAGTCCACCCCCAACCCCCCTTCTCAGATCCCCCTCCAGTCACCTTCCCTTTCAACTTCTGTGGCACTTTTAAAACTCACCGAGTCTGGTTAGCGCTGCCCGGGAGTGCGGGGCCATCTACTGGAGCGCGGAGGTCTCTCCAGGACTGCATCCTCTCCCTTCTCACGCAGCAGCCAATGCTAACAGCTTAGGGGTAGGACGCCAGAGCCAATCCCAGACCCGTGGTGGGCGATGGCCCGCCTTGATCTTGTTCAGACCATGTGTGTGGTCACCACGATCATGAGCCCACATAGGCAATAGCCCTCTTGTGCCAGCAAGTACTTCTCCCCGTTGTCAGGTTGGCCTGTAGGCATGTTTGGGAGCCATTGTCTTGGTTTTCAGTTGATGTAGGAGGGCACAGCCCGTAGTGGTCTTGAGATATAAAGAAGCAAGCTAAGCAAAAGGGTGGCGTGAGCCGACAATGGTTCGTGACTGAGAAAACATTGCCTCGATCGCTTAGCACATTTCTTTCATAAGAGCAGACCTCCCACAAAAGCTTAAATGTCACCCATATCTTTCTGACTTTCCAAGTTAGAGTTTCCTTCCCTTGGGGCTTCAGCTCTTAAGTAAAGTTGTAGCTTTGTTAGTGGTTTAGGGCAAGCAGTCAGGAGCAAACCTCAACATCAGGCTCACCCACTCATACTCTGTGACCATAGACAGGGGACTTGGAGCTCCTGTGCTTTGCTACACTCATTTTTAAACAGGGCTGCTGCTGCTGCTGCTGCTGCTGCTGCATGCCTCCATGCTATGCATGTAATACACACACACACACACACACACACACACACACACACACATCATGATAGAGCTCTACGTGTGTTCACTGCACGCACGTGGGATGCACGTTAGGCTCACCAAGTTCTGGTCGTCTGGGGAGAGCTTTTATATCATTCTCTAATCTCTGAACTGAAATTTCACGCCCACTGTTCGGCCTCCAACCTGCAGGATGTGCATTCTATAACCGTGCTGGCCGAATTAAGGGGTGGAAGAAAGGAATTATGGGAGAAGAAACAAGTGTTAACGCCGTTTTGTAACAGAATGAGGTATTTCCACAGTGAAACGAACAGAGTGAATTTTAAGTACTGTGTCCCGCAGTGTGCCACTTATGCTCAGAAATCAAATCAAATACGTTTTCCCGGGGGCAGAGGGAGGTACGGGCAGCGGACGGGATCTGGAGCCAGGGCTCAGTGTTTTGAAATCAGGCGCGGGGCACTGTGCTGTAACATTACTTAACAATGCCTCTTTCTGGAAACCCGGCTTCATCCTTTAGGGAAACGGAGCACAAAGCCTCGCCAGACTTACATGCATCCTTGTTCAATGGAGCGAAAAAATGAGAATTCACTCTGATTTGTCAGTGAGAAATAATTTCAAGCTGTACTCAGCTTCATCATTCTTCACACCCAATGGAAACACGCAGATTCATGCAAGCACTATGTGTGGAGAATCTTTTTATACTTTAAAACAAACAGCGGAACCGTGTGTTATTTAAAAACAAGCAAACCAAAAACACAAAAAATTTAAGCTGCGAAGTGATACTCAATTTGCTTTTGAAGCAAATCAAAAGTCCAGGCAACCAGCCATAATTCTTACTATATACTGCCCTCCAGTGGATTTCTGTCACATATGACCTCTGGAAATGACTGGAAATGATAGATAGATAGATAGATAGATAGATAGATAGATAGATAGATAGATAGATCTATATGCATGTATATGTATATCTATCTCTCTGTCTATAAAGCACAATTATTTAACATAAACTTTGAAAGTGCATCAGCAAACACTAAACAATGATCCTCAAGGTTTTCTCTTTAGCAGCCTTGCACTTAAACCATTTAATGCCAAGGTAAAATACTTGCTCATTACCCACTGCAATCCACTCTCCCTTGGGACCTTGTCTTGTTATTTCAACTTAGGTCCATATCATCAATGCACCTAGAGCCAATAACACTTCCAAAAAAAAATCACATTTGTGTAAGATAGGAATGACTTTGGACTTGCCCTGACTTTCTTATCATTACAAATAGCTTTTTAAAAATGCTGTCTTGGCATTCCCATGTAAAACAAATGACAGCTATTTATTCTCCTTTGACAACAAAAGTCACAGATCAGTGGTAAAGTTTACAGCAAAATCCTCGTCCTTCTGACACCTGATGTATGGGGTTCTGTTATCAGAAAGATGACTTCAAACACAGCAAATGGAAACAGCAGCATTTGAAAGAGTACCCCAGGTGGGTGAAGCCTCCTCCAGAGATGATATTCTTTCTTTTCCATGTTTCTTTAACAGACTTCATAAAACCAACTTTCAGTTAGGAATTAGTAGTTTAATACTTGAACATTCTTAGTTTGATGAGCGCTAAGTGGGAAGACTGTCATGGGTAATCAATTAGATAGAGAAGAAAATGGCCAGAAGGTCATTTCAGGAAGAAAGACATCTTATAATTTAAAATGAACACAACTGAACTTAAACTCAATACAATTCTCCCAAATCTAGGCATAAAATATTAAACTACTCAGTAGATTTGGCCTCTTTCCAGGTGGCAACGGCATTTTTAAATGTAGAATTTTAAACTTCTGCTCTAGTGGTAATTCGCTGCTCAATTATTGGACACTGAAAAGGTGTCTAAATAAAACTATAAAATAATGCAGAACTTTGAGGCATGCTCTGTGAGTTTCTTTCATGCACTTTCTATTCTGTTGGAGTAGCAAAGTATCCACTCAATACTCAAAGCATGACTACAGGAAATGTTTAACTTGGGATAATAATCTCAATTACCTCTCACATAGCTCCAACCAAATTTGGAGATAAAACTCTTTATAGACTAACAAACTAAATTGATTAAGAGGAGTTCTTGGCGTGTGCCTTTATTTTAATTTGCATTTGTTGTTTGTATGCACTCAGCACACATTCACTTACTTATTAGCTTGCTCTGAAAATATTTATTGATGAGACTAGAGAGATGGTTGAGCACTTGCTGCTCTTGCAAGGGACCAGAGTTCAGTTCCCAGCACTCCCTTCTAGGAGATCACAAACTCCAGGCACTCCAGCTTGAGACGATCTTGTGCCCTCTTCTGGCCTTCACGGGGAATTGCACACACATGTCCATCCCTCCACACAGGCACACAAGCGTACGCATAATTTGAAATTTTTAAATGAACCTTTAAAAATATCAATTGACAACTTATTATAGACCAAGGAGCTTACTATGTAGATGATTCAGACATGAACACAATTACATTCTGTTACGCAGGACCCCGACATAAGTGTTGTAATAGCAGCACATGAAGATTTCAAAATCAAAGCTGCCTAGGAAAGCTCCATGGAAGCAGCCTTCTTTGTGTTTAAAGGATAAACAAGTCTATTCCATTTCTTCTCTGTCCAGTTTGTTCATTGCTGAATTTGAGAAACTGAGTCTTAGCCTAAGAATCTCACTGCCAATGGGAATTTTGTCCTTCTTTTGTTACGTTTGACTAACTTTAAGTGACAAATAAAACTTAGAGATTTTTATCATTGACAATACAGCATTTTGATATTTGTAAATATTGTGGAATTCCCAAATCAAGCTTATTAACACAAGTATTACCTCATGTACTTAGCATATGTTTGTGATGAGAGCACTTAAAATCTACTTTCTTAGCAATTTTCAAGGATCCCACACTTTGCTGACTGCAGTCACTCTGTTCCAGTAGATCTGCTCCTGTGTGTAGGAAATGTCTTAGTTAGTGATCATTTCCTCAACGTCCCATCACTATATCCAGTCCTTCGTTATCACCCCTCTACTCCCTGATTCTACGTGTTCAAATATTTTAGGTTTCACATACGAAGCAAACTATATAGCATTCATTGTTGTGCCTGTGCTGTTTTCTTTAACACAGCGTCCTCCAGGTTCATTCACTGTGTCACAAACGACAGTATTTTCTTGCTTTCAAAGACTGTGGTATATGTACCTCACTGTCTTTGAGCCATTCAGCTCTCGGTGGACACTGAGTTTGACTGTCTGATCCCTGAGTACTGGTGCAATGTGCCTGGGCATGCAGATATCTGTGACACAGCGATCTGATTGCCTTTGGGTGTATCCGTCCAGCAGATATCTGTGACACAGCGATCTGATTGCCTTTGGGTGTATACAGCCAACAGAGGGGTTACTAAATCACATGGTACTTCTATTGTTAAGTTTGGGAGAAACTTTCACATTACTTTCAATAATGTCCATAGGAATTTATACTTCCACCAAACTATGTGACGTCTCCCTTTTTTTGTCTCCATAACCTTGTTAACATTTATCTTTTATCTGTTTGTATTTTTGAGACATAGTGTTTCTTTGTAGCCAAGGTTATGCTAGAACCCCCAATAACCTCTTTCCTCAGCCTCCAGAGTCTTGGAATTTGCATGGGCCAGCATATGGGGCTTGTCTTTTTGGTGGCGGCCATCCCTTCGGGAGTAAGGTGGTATTTCATTATGAGTTCAATTTACATTTTTCTAAAGGTTCATGGTTAGCGATTGTAAAATAAGCATTATCTAGCCCACCTGTTGTCCATTTGAATAACTTTCTCTGAGAAGTATCTGTGAGGGTCGTTTGACAATTTAAATTAGATTATATACTTTCCTGCTATCGAATTGGTTGTGTTTCTTTAAAATGTTTCCCTTTCAGAAAATTGTCTTTGTACTCTGTTGATGGCACCTTTGCTATGAAGAAAAGTTTTAGTTTTATATGATTGCATTTTTTTATGTCTGCTGCCCATGTTTTAGGGGCAGGGTCAAAGACCATTGTCCAAATTCACGTTCTGGGCTGTCTTATAATACTACTAGACTTTATTTTTATATCTTTAATCTACATGGGACTTGATTTTTTATAAACAATTCAGATCCAGTTTCTCTCTCTTTCTCTCTCTCTCTCTCCTCTTTACTCTGTGGATATTTAGTTTTCTCAGCTCCATTTACTGAAAAGACTTCCCTTTGCCTATTGTGTATTCTTGGCACCTTTCTTGATAACCAGCTCATTTGAGTGTGTGAATTTATGATGTCTTCCAATTCTGTTCCAACAGTGTCTGGTTTTATGTCATTAGCAATCTTTTTAAATTGCTCTAATGTTCTACGTATTTTGAAATCTGGGAGTATGGCATCTCCAGACTTGTTCCTTTTGCTCAAGATGGTTTTGGATATCTGGAATCTTTTGTGAGTCCATATGAATTTTAGTGTGTCCCCTGCCCCCACCCAATACTGTGAAAAGCCTCATTGGAATGTTGATAAGAATCGCACTGAATCTGTAGAGCATTTGAGGGATTATAGATATCCAAACAGGGTGAATTCTTCCGAATGTGGGTTATCTTTCTATTTTTTTGTATCTTCTTCAACTTGTGTCTTTTTCAGTTAGTGCTTTGTGGTTTTCAGTGTGTAAGTCTCCTTGGTTAAATCTATTTAGTAGCTATTGCAATTGAGATTGTTTTCTTCATTTTTTTTTTAACTCTTTCATTGTTGCTGCATAGAAATGTTCATGAAAGGGGTCCATGGTAGATTAGAAACTGCTTATGTTTGAGCTTGTAAAGGAGTCAAGATAAGAAAAAAGTTAGACTATTCCATAGACAGTCAGCGAGTGGGGGTGGGGAGGAGGGAGAGAGAAATTCAGAAATCCACAAAGACAGAGATAGCATCTATGAAATGCTCAAAGAAAAAGACAGGCAATTCATGAAAAAGAAGCCAAACAGCTCTAACCTGGGGAAGAAGATGCAGAAGACTCATTCAAAGGATGAGCAAGGCGGGGTGAGGCAGCACACACCTTTAGTCACAGCACTGCAGATACAGGGGCAGGCAGATCTCACGAGTTTGAGGCCAGCCTACTCTACAGAGTGGGTTCCAAGATGGCCAGGGCTACACAGAGAAACCCTATCTCAAAAATTCACTGCCACCACTACCATCAACAAGAACAAAAGGTATCTGGACTGCAATGTGATTAGCAGCTCTAGCCCAGGACAGGCCCGCAGGCCTCAGAAATCACACAACTAGTTTCCAGTTTGGCAGAAAGAACGCTCTTCTTGTGCACGGGTCAGCAGCTGTAAGGATTTCTACATGAGCTAAACAGCAGGGGATTTTCTTGAGGGAAGACCTTTGTTTGAAGCTGAGCTGTCCTGGGGCCTTAAGAACGGTGGACCACCATAAGATAGGGAGCCCGAATTTAATCTGCCACAACCCATGGTGAGAGACAGCCCTGGGAAGCCATGGTAGAAAGCAGGAGAGTCCCTCCAGACCCTGACTGACAAGCTGAAAGTGAAGGTGGCATTAAGGAGTGGGGCATTACACTCCTGCCCCTGCCCTGGCTAGGAGCGGATGTCATCAGCTGAGGATAATCCAGACTCTCAATAGTCCCTAGTCTGAGGTTAGTGTATGGGTCAACCTCCAAGGCTGACCATCTGCTCCCAGGGGAAAAACTCAGGCTGTCATGCTTGGTAGCAAGCGCCTTTTACTGGCTGAGCCAACTCACTGGCCCAGCGTGATTCGTATAATTAGGTATAATGTCAAAGATAAATTTGATTAAATATACTTATTTTCATTATGTTTAAAATCTAAAACTGTGATTTCTATACATTCATATACCTAGATACACATTTGTCTAATTGATCTTGGCAATATACTACCCATGCTACATATATAACACATGAATGAGAAAGAAACTTTCATTCATAGTTAATGAGATACTGAATTTATGTTGGGGTTATCTTAATACAATTCATCTTTTCCTTATGAAAAGATTGAAATGATTTTATTGATTTATATTCCTTCTTGGCCTTAATCTGATCTCATACACTATGCATTTTCACTTTTATCTCCACAAGATTACCATAGATATTTTAGATATTTGCTTTCTTATCTTTGCCATTTCATTTCCCCAGTGTGCATTACTACAGAAGGAATCCATTTTTATTTCTACATAACCAGAGGAATATGTCGGTCAAGTTTAATAACATCCTTGGGGAAAAAAAATTACAGGGAGAAATTCAGGACCACCGCTTCCTTGGAGAGAAAAATATTAAAAACCTCACCTTTTGCTCACAATGTTTAGTTTTAGTAGGAATTTCTGAAGTAGCATTAGGTCTTTTGTTCCTTCTGGTCACATGGTAAATCGACTCTTCCATTTTCCAGAAGACAGCCTTGGAGATTCAAGGAAGCAATGCCTTCAAATTGGAAAAAAAAATGCTAAGAATAGATTGTGTAAATGAAATCCTTCAAACGTTATTACAATTGTAGCCTGTTCTGAGTGTGTGTGCATAGGTAGGTATGTCTGAGGGTACAGATGCATGTAAAAGAATATTGGGGATTGGAGTTGTGGTATAGTACTAGTATTAGTTAGTATGCAGGTTTTCCTGCCATAATTGAAGTCTGACTTAAGAGTCAAGACACTCAGGAGCAGCACTGCTGATACCTGAACCCATGGCTCTTGTCCTTGGGGACTTCCCAGTACACAGCAAGAAGTCCAGCGCCATCCTGGTTTCCAGTCACAGCTATCAAACTAGGTCCTTCAACTATCACAGCAAAACGTATTTCTTGGCATTGCTAAATGTCTCCTGGATGCAAAACTACGTCTTCCCAAGTGCTGCTATACTAGGTTGAAATTCGTGACCTTTCCCCTCTGGAGAATCCAGGCTGGCGTGATGGCTGCAGTAGAAATGACTCTGCCTGACTTGGCAATTCAGAGGGTCTTTCTTAGTCATGTGAAACTCTGCTTAAGGATCTTGATTCTAGGAATGGGGATGGGCTGGCAGGAGGTTAACGGAAGAGTGGGAAGCAGGGTGTTCTGCCTGGATCTGCTTAGTTGTTCCCCTGAGAATAGGGAGAGAGTAAGTAGAGGCCACGACGGAAGGTCTACTACAAAGTTGGGACTGAGGGAGGGAGAAGTGAAGATTTGTCATCAGCCTACTTGCTTTTCTGGCCAGAGTGGCTTGTGGCTTCCCAGGGAGTGCCTGTTGGAATTGGGGGTTGGGGCAAAGCAATGAGTGGAAAAGAGGAGTTTAGAGGGGGAGATCTAGGTGACCCAGTGGAGACAGGGTGTTGGGGAAGGAAGGATCCGGCAGATGCTCTACCGCAGAGCTGAGGATGAGATTGAGAAATTGGACCCGGAAGGGTAGCAGGATCTTCCCATCATGGAGTGAAGGAGTACCTGTGCATTTGGGGCATGATATAAAGCAACAAGTTTTGGGGGGAAGTTAGCTAGTGAATATCTGTGAGGTCCACTGGAGATGAGGGCTGTGGGGGCAGGAAAGGAGGTCTAATCAGCTCTGCTGCGGAGCTAGGAATGAGGCTGGTCATCGGATGTTGAGGGAGCGGTACACATCTGGTGTCAGCCTACCTGTCAGCCTACCCTGGTCAGAGTGCTCGCTGAGTGATTTATGTTTCTCCTCAACAGTCTTCAAAAGGCATGACTGGCTTATGACCTTGAAGCCTACCCTGATGGTCTTGCATTTCTGAATTTTAAAAATGCATATGGAGTGAATAGGATGCTCAGTGGGTTAGGGTGCTTGCTGCTAAGCCCACAAACTTGAGTTCAATTCCCAGTACCCACCTGGTAAGGGAGACAGTTAATCTTTGACCTCCCTACAAGCATACACACACACACACACACACACACACACAATCTACGTAAATATAATGAATTTAATTCATTAATATTTTTAAAATGCATATTTTAGTCATAATAGCCTTCCTCAAACAGTGAAGAATGAAATATATCACAGCAGATCATAGCCCCCTTATGCTGTTCAAAGGTCACAGTGAACTCCTGGTTGATATAGTACTAGCATCTTACATATATTATGTTCATTGCCTGTACGGCATATCGCTAAGTTTAACTTAAATGACTTAAGCATAATGAGATTACTGACAACCAGTTCTGACAATACTCCATAGTAAATGTTATTTGAATCTCATGGCTTTTCTTTGAAGTTTTCTGTTTAATATTTTCAGACTGCCATCACCTGCAGGTATGTGCTGTCCTTTTTGATAGGGACTACTCTACTCTCCTAAGAAACAACGACTCCTCTACAGCCACCAACACCTCTTTCAGACTTACTTCATGGCTCCATCTTATCTTTTCCGCACTTTACAATCAGGACTTCTTCAACGTTATTATAAATAGACACCTCTTAACTTTGGACTCCCACCCCTATTTAAACCCCAATTAAGATTCTAAAGAATGTTATTTCAGTTTTCATAATTCTATATAAAAATATGGCCACTGGGAAGGTATTGGAAGTCCAGAAGAGCCCAAAGTGCCAAGAGAGGGAATTTCCTCGCAATGGCTGACATCAAGAAGCAGGGACAGTCCTACCTATGGATATGGGTGGTGTTAGGAATGTACACTACAATGATCAGAATAACTTTCATTGGATGGATAATTCAAAGCACATTCCTGCCCTAAATTATAAACATGGTGACTATCTGTGGGTTGTTAAAAACCTTACGGTGTTTGATTTACGGAGTGAGTCCTTCTAGTTCCCCTTCCCCCAAATTGATAGACTTTAACTATATCAATCCATAAATGTCAGCTTTTCGTTACCTTTCTAGTAGGAAGTGACTTCAAAAGAAAGCTTATCTGATCTGTATCAGGTAGGAGGTTAATACCAGAATTTCTTATAAATATAAAACTATTAATACCATGTCACCATAAAACTTGAAATATACTGCTTTGAACAACTTGCTCTAGAATCTATTACTAATGTGGCTATAAAGGACAATAGATGAATATAAATCATTTTTATAGCATCATTATAATAAACTGATAATGCATGCATAACTTTTAATTATCAACATTACTCATGATGAAATATTTTAATGCATTACACATAATATCCTTCACCATTATTTTTTAATAATTTCATAAGTTCAGTGTATTTAAAGACAATGTTTAGAATGAAAAGCTACAGATACTTACACATTTTGGAGTCGGATCAAGAAATAAAGAGTATGAAACTAAACAACCTCACTTCCTTATAAAATACAACCTATATTCTTTAAATTTTATATCAGCATTTTAATTGAAGATTGGCATGTATGTTACACAATGTCATATTTAGATATGTGTAGATATTATGGTATATTTAAAAAGGCTAACTAACATGTCTGTAGACCCACACACTTGTATTTTTAATTCAAGAAAAAATTGCTGTACTGGAAACGCATTTTGCCTTTGCTATGTATGCATAGTTTGAATATGCATGAATTAAGGTTCTAATTCTTCTAATGTAAGTTCTATTTTTCGTCAAGGCCTCACCTTTAAATGCATTCAGTAGACAGCTTAAAGAATAAGATAAATATTTCAATAAGGTTTTCACATCCATGTTTGAAGTCCATTACTCTTTGTATTTGTTCATATGAATTTGAAACAAACTATCAGGTTTTTAACAAATTAATCTAGGCTATTATGAGTTTACTTAGATATAGGTTTAAAGTAGTTTGTGACTCTGAACTAGTTTTTTCAATGTTGCAGCAAAAGAAGCCACTAATAAATGTGTCAAAGTTGTTTATTTTTAAGTTATGCTATAATTTTATACACATGTTTAAAGTACTTTGATCATGTTTACCTGCTACCATCTGCTTTTCCCTTCAGCTCTTACCAAGCCTCCCTTTCCCAACAAGCTCCCCCATCTTCCTTTCATACTGTGTGTTTGACGGGGAGGGGAGAATCATTGGATTTAATTAGGGTTGTTTACGTGAGCATGAATAGGGGACTACTTATTTGAGCAAGGGCTGAGAAACACAAATCCCCCAGTTCTAGCAACCATTCACTGCCATTAACCACCAATAGCTCCTTAGTTTTATGAGCTGCTCCTTGCTTCCCCAATGAACTGTTGGTAGGTGAAGTCTTGTCAAGCTCAGTCTTGTACAGGTCTTCTTCAGGGAACTGTGACTGTGAGTTCATGTTCTATAAGAATTTCATGACATTCTGACCCATCAGAAGGCCATTACACTTTTTCTATTCCTTCTTCCAGATGCTCCTTGAGCCTTGGAGTAGGTGATTGATATAAATGCTCTATTTAGGACTGAACACTCAACAGTCCCTAATCTCTTCACTTTGACCCATCAAGAGTCTTTGAATTCATCACTACCTACTGCAAAAAGAAGCTTCTCTGGCCAAGGCTTTTAGCAGCACTATCCTGTGTATATAAACATAAATATTTAAAAGTATGACAATAGGTCCATTTCGTTAAATATCAGTGGCAGGTTCTCTCCTATGGCCTATGACCTCCCTAGTCATGAACTTTTGACAGTGCCAGACTATGATTTTCCTTGATTGGAGCAAGACTCAAATCCAAATAAGATTAATTTTCTTCTCCAGAAGCCTTCACAGAACCTTCCAAAACTATAAAAGCTAGCCACCACAGAGAAACATTTTAGCTCAGTTTCAGCTTAATTTCTCTATGACCAATGGCCAAAGTGTGTAGTGTCTTTAGCAATAGGGTCTGGGTTCTGATGGACAAGAACAATGACCATGGCCCATATTGTTGTTGTTGTTGTTGTTGTTGTTTTGGTGTTTGTTTGTTTGTTTTGGAAAGGGGGTCTCTGGAGCCCAGCAACTTAGAGAGAGAGATGCACATTTGGCATTGGTATTTTCACTTACTAACTGATGTCCTCTGGAAACAGCATTGCCGACTCTTGCAGCATACATCTATTCAAACATTTTTATAAAATTTTATTTTAACTAACATACAAAGAAGTTATGCTTCCATAAGGCTTGTCAGACAGTCTTAATTTTTATTATCCCTCCCACCATCTTCCCTTTTCTACTCCGTATCCTGAAAGATATCTTAAAAGAGTGTTTATAAGTCTAAAATTAGCAAATCATGTAGAATTTTTCATTAAGTACTATAAACTTCTAACTGATCTTTTATTCCAAAATAATATTTGTTTTTGAAAAAAAAGTTCATACTTTTTTACTTAAACATCTAAAAACACATAATAAAAGATATATTTTAACAGGTTGAAAATAACAAAGATACCATATAGTCCTAGATATTAATGACTTGAAAATGGAATGTCCCTGAGATTCCCTTGTTTGAACACTTGATCGCTACCATGTATTTGAACAGTCTGTGGTGCTGTTTGGGAAGCTGTGAAAATGAGCTATTTAGTGAGGAAAGAAAAAAGGACCATGGCCAGGACAAACAAATTTCCTGCAATTACTAAAGAGATTGGTAGAATTAAAGGGAAACTGTACACTTTGTGCTGGGACAATAGGAAAGGTACTCTGAGAGCAAGAGTCCATCTATGGAAGGCTCCAGCTTGTGAGAATATAATTCACTTGAATGAAGAGAGCCTGAACTAAGAATGCCATCACAGGAGTTCCCTGATCAAAACATCTGCTTATAGTAAGCTACTCCTGGAAGCGACCAAAAGAGGAAGTGGCATCAACTTTAGCAGAAGGAAGTTAGATTACGTCGAAAATTGGCAGCAGAACTTAGCAGTGGTGCATTGGTGTATGCTTGGTTTCACAGGCATGCCTGATGCAAGAGAGATGTGCAGGCATCCTACGAGGAAGCCTTGAGATGCCATTGTCTGAATCTGGGAAGGGGAAGTCTAAGTGCCAGTGGAAGAAACCTCAGGATACTGAAGTTGCCACAAGCAGGGTTCACTGAGGAAAACTCTGCGCATCAAGTGGAGCTGGCCCAAGAGACAGACCACATGTGCTTCAGGCAACAGATGAAGGGGTGGAGCTACCCAAGGTCATTGGAAGCCCAGATTCTGTCAACACAAGCTCCACATTCTCCATATAGAGGCGAAGGATTTAGTGTTTGCTCTGCTGAAGAATAATTTCAGTTCGGCCCAGTTTTTCCTTGTTAGGCACCGTGCTGGCTAGCTAAAGTCAGAGAGGAAGGAATCTCAATCGAGAAAGTATCTCCACAGGATGGGGTGTAGGCAAGCCTGAAGGGCATTTTCTTAATTAGTGATAGGGAATGTCTCAGCCCACTGCAGGTAGGGCCGTTGCTGGGCTGGCAGTCCTGAGCTCTTTAAGAAAGCAAGTTGAGCAAGACACGAGAAGCAAGCCAGTAAGCAGCACCCCACCATGGCCTCTGCATCAGCTTCTGCCTTCAGCCTCCTGCCCTATTTCGAGTTCCTGTCCTGACTTCCTTCAGCGATGAGCAGTGATTGGGAAGCATAAGCTAAATAAACCCTTTCCTTCCCAACTTGCTTTTAGTCACGGCGTTTCTTTACAGCAACAGTACCCTGACTAGGCCATGCATTCATCCTTCCATTTTGGAACAAGCATTTTTACTGTGCCATTGTATATTTGAAAGCAACTTTTTAAATAAGGGCTCACAGGTAAGAGTGATTAGAGTCTCAGGGAAGACTTTGGATTTGTAAGCAGTGTTGAAACTGTAAGACTATACAAACTTTTGAAGTTGGACTGAATTAATTATATTATGAGAGGACCATAAAGTTATGGAATAGTGTGATTTTAATGTGAAATGTATGTCTTAGTTACTTTCCAATTGCTCTGATAAAACAGCACGATCAAGGCAACTTACAAGAAGGCATTTATTTTGGGGTTAATGGTTCCAGAGGGCTGGAGTTAGTGAGCATGATGGCATTGCAGTACGGCATCCAGCAGGCAGGCATGGTACGGGAGCAGTAGAGGAGAGCTCACATACTTAGAAGAAAGCATGGGGCAGAGAGAGCTCAGAATGGTGTAGGCTTTCGAAACTTCAAAGACCACACCCAGTAACACACCTCCTCTAATAAGGTCACACTTTCTAATCCTTCTCAAACAGTTCCACCAGCTGGAGACCAAGTATTCAAACACCCACACTGGAGGGAGCCATTCTCCTTCACACCATTGCAATGCTTCCTACAGGCTTCTGTATTTGAATATTTGGACACAGTTTATGATGCTTTGGGAGGTTGTAGTAGATTAAAGATTTGAGGCCTGATTGGCAGAAGTAGGCAATTGGAAGTGGGCTTCTGGGTTAAAGCCTGGCCAGCCACAAGATCCCATGCTAAGTTTAGACCCTTAATAAGCATGCCTTCTCCACCATGAGATTGTGGCTAAAATATATCCTTCTTTTCCTAAATTGAGAAAAATTACTAAAACACCCATGACTACTGACTTACTAAAAGTTTATTTCAGTCACATCTCCAATTCTTTCCACTGCTGTAGTCTCTTTGATGATTTTGACAACTTCTTTGATAGTGTTTCCAGAACCTTCTGAAATGGCTCAAGATACTATTTCAATTGATTTTACTCTAAGACCAGGCCAACACATACCAAATGTATGCATATACCAGAAACGTCATGGGAATATGTGAAAGAGATACATTGATATAGGTTCTAATATAGTATATTTAGAAAGGAACCAAATATCTGCTTTATATCAAATAAATGAAACAAAAAACCAAAGAGCAGTGTTCATAGTACAGTCTCAAAGATACACTCAAATGTCACAATGAGGACATCAATGGGAATCAGGAAGCTAACAAATTGGTTCATGGCTCTGATATAAAAAAAAAATCACAGCTATCATTTCTCATATCCCATATCTTATGCTATCATTTCAAAAGTGCAGTGTTCTATAAATCCCCAAATATCTGTTACCCTTTTCCAGCACTTAAGTCTTCCTATCTTTCTCCCTATAATACCCTTTACTCATTGGTCTTTTTTATATTTCTTGAACATACCAAACATACATATTCTGGAAACAACCCAGATGTCCCTCAGTGGAGGAATGGATACAGAAATTGTGGTACATTTATACAATGGAACACTACGCAGCAACTAAAAACAAGGAAATCATGAATTTTTCAGGCAAATGGTGGGATCTAGAAAAGAGCATCCTGAGTGAGGTATCCCAGAAGCAGAAAGACACACACAGTATATACTCACTTATAAGTGGATACTAGACCTATAAGATAGGATAAACATACTAAAATCTGTTCACCTAAAGAAGATAAACAAGAAGGAGAACCCAGGATAAGATGATCAATCCTCACTTAGAAAGACAAATGGGATGGACATTGGAAGTAGGAGAAAACAAGAAACATACAGGAGCCTACCATAGAGGGCCTCTGAAAGATTCTACCTAGCAGAGTATCAAAGCAGGTGCTGAAACTTATAACTAAACCTTGGGCAGAGTGCAGGGAATCATATGAAAGAAGGGGGAGTTAGTAAGACCTGGAGAGGAAAGGAGCTCAACAAGGACCAAATATATCAGGGTACAGGGGTTCTCTATGAAACTGTTTCTCCAATCAAGGACCATGAATGGATATAACCTAGAACCCCTGCTTGGATGTAGCCCATGGCAGCTCAGTCTCCAAGTGGGTTCCCCGGTAAGGGGAACAGGTACTGTCTCTGACATGAACTCAGTGGCTGGTTCTCTGACAACCTCCCCTCCCCCACAAGGTAGGGGCAGCCTTGCTAGGCCACAGAGGAGCAGCCAGTCCTGATGAGACCTGATAGGCTAGGGTCAGATGGAAGGGGAGGAGGACCTCCCCTATCAGTGGACTTGGAGAGGAGCATGGGAGGAGATAAGGGAGGGAGGGTGGGATTGGGAGGGAATAAAGGAGGGGGCTACAGTTGGGATACAAAGGGAATAAAATGTAATTAATGTGAAAAAAATTAATAAAAAAAAAAGAGTCAGTGGTTCTCTGCCTAAAATGTGCTTCCTCAGACATAGTGCCCTATTGATGATATTGCTCAAATCATTTCCTCCATGAAAGTTACCTGGAACATACATTTATTTATTTATTTATTTATTTATTTATTTATTTATTTATACATTTATACAAACTATCTCCCTTGTTAAGGTTATTTTTATAATATTGTATTTGTTTCTCAGTTTCTGTCTTAACCCAGCTACCACACAGATATCTGAGACTCTATTATATTATTTTAGCAAGCTTCACAGCACAATCCTGAGCAGTGTCAACTCTATTCTTAACTTCTAATCTAGTTTGCCTTCCTCTCAGGAAGGTGAGAGGTATCAGGGTGCATTCCAGTGATATTTGCCCTTTGTAGCTTTCCTGCTCCAGCTCCTCTCTCCTGATTATCTCTGGACCTCTCCATGGCTGAATCCTTTCTTAACTCCTCCTCCCCTAGCTGGCAGGAAGTCCAGCCCTGTTCTCTCCTATGCTCAGGGATCGGCTGGCTCTATTGGCATATTAGGGGACCATTGGGGAGCAGAGTTAACACAACATTGAGACAGGAGATTCTCAAAATGAGGATTGCAAACAGATATCTGGGTACAGAAATCAGCATTTGTATGACACAATAATCTTATGCCTACACTCCCTGAACACCCCTCTTCTTTTCTATTTTTCTATAACACTTATAAATCCCTAACTCTACTGTAGCATAAGATCCATTTACTTTTTCATGAATTACACTCTTAAGGACTTAACATCAAGAACAGAAAGCTCTGTTGGTTTTGTTCACTAATTATGTTCCACACACCAAGAATGTGGCTGACTTCTCATTAATGTAAATATTTTCCCAATAATTGAATTTTGTCTTTTGAGGATAGAATACCTTCAGTTGGTTATAGCTGCTTGATGCTTTCTTGGGAAAACCTGTCTCCCTCTTACCAAATATAATCATCACCAAGATACAATGCCGGTCAATACATTCATAAGTGCCATTTTTGGCTGGAGACTGAAAAGGACTTAGGACCCAACATCTTAATTAAAAATAAGATGCTCCCCTGTATATATTTTCCCTCAGGGACCTAGAAAGCATGGATAAACCACTTTGGTCTCCTGATCCTGGCCACTAGCTAAAGGTGTCCTCTCTATTCTTTTCCTTTAAAAATATGCTAATACATTCAGCAGCTATGTAGAACAGGGCATTTCAAATGTTGTCTATCTCGCTGGTTTCACCTTGGACGAGCGCCTAATACCCATCAGTATACAGTATTCAAGAGCTGAATGTAAATGAAGGTAGAGATAGGAAATTTGTTGACTGAAATGGAACCTGAGATTATCTTCAGTTGTGAGTGACTTGTCTTTTATTCTCCTCTCTGATTTACACTGAGCTTTACTATTTTACCTACTGTGGATAGAAATTTGTGTATGTTAGACTGGTGAGAGAAGACTAAATTACTAACAATTAAATGATCATCTTCAATAGGGATATATAATGAATAAATTGTGAAGAAAACAAGAACAAAAACAACAACAACAACAAAAATTGGTCATCTGTTGATACCAAATCAGCACCTGAATGTTATTTTGGTTTTGAAGTACGTTTCAAAGGATCTCTGGTCCCACCTGGTACCGGTCTTTCTGTAGTAAATGCTAGTTAGCTCAGCAACATGTCCTGGGGTGGACTGTGATAAGGTTGTGTTTCTCCCCAATGCACTTTTGCCGATTGAAAGCCACTGGTTCACTAGCCTCCGGCAATATATGACCTAAAAAAAACCAACCACTTCCATTTTATAATTCTTTCCAGACAAGTGATTATCTAAGCCAACTGCTCAGAGATAAAAATCTAAAACTAATTACCACGCACAATAGCAGGGGTACACAGAAAGATTCATGCAGAAATTGTGCATATAAAATAAAACCATGGCTTCCTTCAGCCGTGAATGAGGGGGCCCTCCTGCTGTAAAAATGTTTGCCATTTAAAACACTAATAGTCTCTGCAAGGTCTCCTGGACCCAGAGTTTTTGGCTCTGTTGGTCTCCTTGTGGAGCTCCTGTCCCCTCCAGGTCTTTCTATCACCCCTTTCTTCCATAAGATGCCCTTCACTCTGCCCAAAGTTTGACTATGAGTCTCAGCATCTCCCTCCATTCCCTGCTGGGTAGATTCTTTCAGAGGCCCTCTGTGGTAGGCTCCTGTTCTGTTTCCTGTCTTCTCCTGTTTATACTGCCAGCTTTTTGATCACCTCCCACTGAGGGGCGGGGACAGCCTTGCCAGGCCACAGAGGAAATGGATGCATCCAGTCCTGATGAGACCTGATAGGCTAGGATTAGACAGAAGGAGAGGAGGACCTATCCAATCAGTGGACTAGGGGAGGGACATAGGGGGAGAAAAAGGTGGGCCTGGGAGGAGATGAGGGAGGAGGCCACACTTGGGATACAAAGTGAATAAATTGTAATAAATAAACCAATAAAAAAGTTTCACAGGAAAAAAAATAATAAGTAAAACACTACAGTCAAGTTTAGGAAAGCATTTTTCGATGTATGCATAGTACAAAAACATTAAGGCAAGTATTTCATGTTATAACACTGCACAACTGCAGACATAACCTTCAGCATGCTCAGATGAAGCTGGGTTTATAACTGGCTCCTTTGGAAGGGCTCCCCTGGACTTTGTCTTTAATTAGGATTAAAATGTTCCCAGGACCCACAGGAGAGACAAAAGAGGCCTTTTATTTCAGTCATTACCATTTCTCTTAGACAAGATTACCTTTCAGGAAAAGATGTGTAGACCTTTTCTCTAATCTTCACAAAGAGAAAGGCAGCCTGTTAAACTAACTGCCCTCATTTCTTCCAATCGGAGAGTGACTTCCAAGAGAGCAAGCTTCAGGAGGATAGGGATTGTTCGTTGTTTCATTACAAGAGAACTGCAACTGTAGTGGTTGGTGGCAGTTATAACATAAATAAAAGCATACATCATTGGGAAGGGCAGACACAGAAACTGGAGAAGGACATAAAATAGGAAGCTGTAATGAGATAATGGTCCCCTAAAACTTATCTGAGACAAGGCCATTATGTAAGTTTATTTGTTAGAAATACTTGAAAGATATAAGCAAAAGATCTGCCAGGAATCAGGTATGCAAGGAGAAGAAAAATTCATAAAAGGTAAAGAGAGATTTTGTGAGTACTAACAACATAAACCTCCTATTTGGAAAAATACCAGAAGCAAATGAAAAAGTAAATAGGAAGCTTAAGCAAGAGAAATTTTTAATTGCCATGCTCTCCACCAAAGATACAGAGGGCACTCATTTTGGAGACACACACATCTGTCTCTAAAAACCAAAAAAAAAAAAAAAAAGAATGAAAGAAAAATAAACCTCAACAAAGCATTAAACACACACACACACACACACACACACACACACACACACACATGATAGATAGATAGATAGATAGATAGATAGATAGATAGATAGTTTGTGTGTCAATAAATATAAATATAATATATATTTGTTAACTAAAGGTTAATAAATCCTTCAATATAGAAAAGTTCATTCAAATCAACAATGGAAAAAAACATAAAATGTCTCAGAAATGTTAGACAAGAGTGTATTTATACATAAAGAATGCTATTCAGCCTTAAAAAGATGGAAATCTTGCTATTTGTGCCAACTGTGGAAGGGACGAAAGCACATTTGGGTACAGAAAGACAAATTCTTTTGCTTTTATTTCTGGAAGATTTAAAAAAGAAACCATTTGCTTTTCTAGAAGAAGACAGTGGATGAGGGGTCATTAGGAACCAGGGAAGAGAGAGAGACAATAGTCAGGTAAGAGGAAGTAGTCTTGTTCTCTGGCTTGTAGACTACACTTCTATAGACTATCGCTACAGTCTGTAACAAACTATGGCATGTTTCAGAATAAAGAGGAGAAACATCTTCAAGTTATCAGCATTCAGAAATGACTAATATTTGAGGAGATGGAAGTGCGATTCACGCTGATTTATCACAAATTTTATATCAAATTATCATACTCTACCACATAAATTAGGCACTAATATGTATGAATTATACATGTTTTAAAAGGAAAACGGGGCATAGGGGTATATCTCAATGGTAGAGGATATATTTAGCACATGTGAGGCTGTAGGCTTGATTCCAGACAACACACACACACACATACACAGAGAGAGAGAGAAAGGAGGCATATTTAGTAAAATACAAATTAAAAAGTTCAAAAAAAATAACAAACACCAATAAATAGAACAAAGAGATAAATTTTACAATTAATCAAAGCAATTCAAGTTTAAGAAAGTAAAAATTAGCTTCCAGTGTATCTCTTAAATAAGTTTTTTAAATGTTTACAAAGATAATTTGAGGAATTAGCTAAAGAAAAGTGAATCTAATATGGTGAGAGTGTCATAGTAAAAGAAAAATAAAGAATTATTAAAAAACTAAATAAAATATGATGATATATAGGAAAAGTATTAAAACTATACATATTTCATAGCACCAACAAGTTATTTTCTTTGAAAAAAAAGTGTTATTACTTAGCTTTATTTTAGGGCTTTGTCTATAAATTCAAAACCCAGCGATTTACTAGTATTTTAATAGAAATTATATATTGACCTAAGTGGATTTGAAACTTTTAAACTGGTTATCTCTTAAGACAAATAGATAAGCCAGGCAGTGGTGGCACGTCTTGAATCCAGCACTCAGGAGCTCTGTGAGTTCGAGGACACCTTAGTCTACAGAGTGAGTTTCAGGACAGCCAAAGCTACAACACACACACACACACACACACACACACACACACACACACACACACACACCTGTCTCTAAAAACCAAAAAAAAAAAAAAAAAGAATGAAAGAAAAATAAACCTCAACTTTCTCCACAGCCATGTTCTCACTTGCGTGTACTTTCTGTCTCTCCCTGGCCTGGGTCTCTGTGTGACTGGCCTTGAAGAAAGCAGTAACACAAATCCCACAAGAACTTGAGCAGCACCTGTTGTCTACTCATGAACAGGAGAGATGCAGTGCTGGCTAGGCTTGTTTTCAGGGGACACTGCTTTGCAACTTTACACGCCAGGGGCTGTGAGATACAGCATTCCTTCCAGTGACTCCACTTGTTTCAAGTAACTATCTCTCTCTAGAGTCTGCTGACATGACGGCACCAAGGAGTCCAATCACAGGAGAACCACAAAACCTCCAGACCCTGGTGCTGACATCCAATAGGCATTTGCTTACCTGAAAATGAGAACAATACGTGTTTCTGAAATTTGAGTTCAATGTTGCCATTTAATGAAAAGTATCTGAAAAAAATCAAGCAGAAAACAAATAAATGCACAAAAGCAAATGATCTTATGCCAAGCACCCCCAGGAACTAGAGTATGATGCCAGATAGACCCTAAAGAGCAAAAGTACTAAATGGTTCATGGTGGTTCTTCTTAAGCTAGAGACAGATTACCCTTTTAGCACCCAAGTTCCTTCCCCTGAATCATTGCCCGTCAGCTTTTCTGTCTGTACCAAGGTCCCAGGCTTACCCTCCTCTCATCCCTTATGGAGATGAATGGCATAACACTGTAGGTCTACACAGAGAGAGCAGCATTCTACAGACGGGAAGCCAGAAATAACCAGATTCTTTTCCTAAGCCAAAAATTTGTGATCAAGAAAGTCTGAATAAAAACTTCTGGGTTAGAAACTGTGGGGTGAATCCAACCATCTGTTGTAGCCAGGGCTCCAGAAGATTCTGCTGCCCCTCAGTGTAAGCCCTGCCCACCTACTCCATTTTCAGCTGGCTCTCAGCAGGGAGGTTCACGAGGTCATTGCCTCACTAGACGCCAGCAAGGATCTCCCCACTCATTTTCCTCTGTCAGGCCGATTCACGAGAGGGTGTACGTTATGCAAGTAATGTATGTTAAATTAGGTAGAGCGGCATTTATCCACTGCAAGTGTGTGTGGAGGGATGGGTAGGAGCGTGACGGGGTGTGAGCGGAACTAGATGTGAGTGCTGTGTGGTGTGTATGTGAGATGTGTGTGTGGTGTGTGTTAGAGAGAGATTGCGTGTGGTGTATGTGGTTGCATATGTGGGGTGTGAGTGTGTTGTGTGTGTGACTGTGTTTGTAGGGTGTGTGTATATGTATCATGTAGTTTGTGTGTGTGATTATATATGTAAGGCAAGTGTGTGTGTTTGTGTGACCATGTGTGTGATCATATATGTAGAGGGTGTGTATAATGTATGTGTGTGAGAGAATAATTGTAAATGTATTTCCACTCATTCAAAGAAAACAAAACTGAAAACCTGAAACTAAATCATGGAGTACCATACTGGATCAGCATCTTTGACTCATTTTTCCTTCTCGTAGTCACCCTTCACTGCTCTATTAGCCCCAGAAAGAGTTTTTAGTAATAACTCAGCACCTGTTTATTTAAGTGTATATTATATTGGTAAATGGTCATATGCTGTTTAAGCTGTTAGAGCTGGCTTTGGGATGAGCGAGGCTTGCCCTCTCCCAGCCAGTCCCCAGCATGTTTATTTCAAGTGCTCTCCAAAACCCCTTTGTTTGGGGATGCCTGTCTCTGAACCCCTATGTGACCTCTGGGTCTCTAAGAGGGAAAATATCCCAGGAACAGAAGCATTGTAAACTTGAAAGCACTGAAAACATTACTGAGACCACCACGAGAGAACATTGCCATGCTTCTCCATGAGGTAAGGCCTCGGGTCGGAGTGGGAAGCTAGACCTCATGCTTGCGGAAGATGAACAGGACTCCCGGGCACTCCAGCTGGCTGCAGCAGCTTCTCTTGTCGCATTCTGCTTGGTGGCTTAGTGCTCAATGTGACACTGTTTGTTTGGTCTTTTACTTGGAAGCCGCATCTGAGAGAATCATCTGCTCTGTCCCCAACTGACTGCCTCAGCGGGGCTTCCCCAGGCAATTTCTGCTTGGTGTTTGTAACTCCTGGTGTCCTGTTTTGTTTGTTGGGGCAGGGGTGTGCCTGCTGTCTCAGGTGGATGTCTCAGGTGCCCATTTGATGGTATTTTGTGTTTCCTCTGCTGCTTCTATCTGCTACTTGCTTAATTATGCCCTCGCTCTTGCTCTATGTAAGCTCACTCATTCAAAATGGAAGGCACTGTGGCAGCTGTTACAGCTTGTTCTCTGGACCGTACAGAATATTTATTATATTATTTGAGAAACATGGTTTTAAACTCATCCTTAAACATTCGGTGTCAGTCCCTCACTCCTCCATACAATTGGTGACAGCTGACATTAGATGTCACCTCCTGATGGAGAGAGACTACAATGGGGCCTTTACTTTTGAGATCCTGTTAATTAAATGCAGAGAGGCAAGGAGTCCTTGGGTCCCTGTCCCATAGTCGTAGTTGAGTGACATTTGCTAATGAGTCCCTTCGTCACATTTGTATATGCTTCAATCTTAGAGCTGTAGCTACCCTTCAAGGTGCTCTCTGTGCTATGAGGTGAGGAGATCACACATTAATAAGAGCTGAAATAGTTTTCCAAAGGAGCTAACACCAGATGGATTGATCTACTAAAGTCTGCCTTTATAAATGAATGACACTCAATTTTTGCAATCAGAGGTGCGGGAGAACAAATTTATCCATGAGGGATTTTGCTTCCCTCCTGACAGCATTCTATCCAGAAAGCAATCTCCAGCTAAGCCCCGTAGCAGGTTGCTAGGGATGACAAAATCATGGCGTGGATTGTGGTGGGCACTCTGCCCTCAGCAAAGCACACGCTGCTTCCATAGCACCAGAATGACTTTTTGTTTCAATTAAAAGCAAAGCCTGTGCCTCCCGCTGTGACTTCCTCCCAGATCAAGAGAACCTCAAGGCACACACTGACCTTGTAAAGTCTTTCTTATGGGGAGTACTAAAATATCTGGCTTGAAAACTTCTCCACATAAATAGCGCATTATAGTTATAGATAGGATGTGATTCTGAATCCGCAGCTGAAAAATCCAGCTCAGTTCCATTAGTATCAAAAGCAGGACTAAGCTGATAGGAATGCCAACAAGACAGTGGCCCAATGTCTTTCAACCCTGGCTAGCATCATTCCATGGTTAAGCCACCATGTCCACCCAGCCTGAAATGTTAGGCCTTTGCTGGGTGTGCCCCAACTTGCCCACTCCACTTCGTCTAATTTTTCAAGGTGTCAAATCACACCTCACTGTGATTCCACAGGCTGAAATTTAATAGAATGTTGCTTGCCATGAATCTACTATGCCAGAAACACAGACTGATATGCTGTGTCTTTACACAATGTCAGAATTTATTGAATAACAATAAATTGACAAGTATGGCAGGTTTGATAGTATCAATTTGCCATGTATTCTTCCTTTCCTTGATAGCCCTGGCCAAACCAAGCACGTGTTCATTTACTCCAATTTTACGTGCTATGTATCACACAGTAATTACAGCCATTCTTGCATGTGTGCAGGTTGCCAAATGGCTGCAAGTATGTTAAAGATGCAAGATCTTTCAGTGGCTTCGTGGGGCCCGAGAGGCAAAAGATGACGAGCTGTATTGATAACAACAAACTGAGCCAAGCTGGGTGAAGAAGCAGCCGTGTCTGCTGGCTGCTGCTTGTAGGGTCAGGCTTTGGGGTTGGAGTTGAGCTGCAGTAGTGAGGTGAAGGAAAGCAAGCCTGGATGAATGAACAGGAGAACAGACAAACAGATGGCAGTTTGAATTGGCTGTGGGAACTGAGTCAAGACAAAGGCCCAGGGACAGCTGGTAATCTTCTGCCTGTGGGTTCTTGATGCCCATGTGATTAGGTGACAAGTCAGTGAGGGTCATTGCCACGGCAATGTTAGATGTCTTCCTCTTTATGGAAACCAGATGATTCTTCAGATGTCCCTTAGTTCGTTGGCCTGTTTTTCTGATAGGTTTTTAATGGTCCAGGTGCCCTTATCCACACCATTATAGTGCATTGGATGGTCCCTTTTCTGTTCCTAGGAGTTTACCAGTCTGGGATGTGTGGGAACCAGACTTCATCCTCCAGCCTCAAAACAGAGTCAAAGGCTCCTTGGAAAGCAGCCTCTTGGAGCAAGCCTGAAAAACCAACCTTTTACACAATATGGAGTAATACTGCAACACAACTGATTTCAACACTGCTCCCATCCAGGAGTCAGAATCATATGATTAGAAATTCCAGGAGAAGGGATCACGGAGGCTAGAGCACACTCTCTGTATCTGAAGACCCCCTGTCAAATGTAGACATATGCCAAATCTGTATGCTTTATCCAAGGACAACAAAGTCACTAAGAAACATGGTCAGAACATCTCTGCCAGGTATGACTCAGCTCTAGTGCTTATTCGTATTTGAAGTGTGTGAGTTTCGGTGTTCACCATTCTCTGTGGTACTGTTGCACCCCCGCCATTCTTAAAGCTTCCTCTATGACGATGCTTCCCCAACTTTTTTTCACACCATGACAAACATATAAACTCTCCAGGAGAAACATGAAGCTGCCCCAGCTCACTTCCCCATAATCAGCCAAGGGTCCTGCCATCTGTCCCACCGTTTTGCTCCCACCTCCAGTCACTTTATTTGAACATACACACAAGTGCAGAGAGCAGCTGTCCTACAACCCATAGTATGTATACCCTAACGTAAAACTTGGCAAAGACAGACATTGGGCAGAACAGGACCAAATTGAAACAGAATTATGAAGTTGACAGGAGCTTCCTTTTTGCCCTTCTATTTCACGTTAGAATCCCCTTCCCCTCCAGGCTGTCCACACTCTGCTAGGCTTAATTCTAGCAGCTGAAGGTTACCTTTCGGACTTTGGGATGAGGAGTGGTTGTCTCTCTTGAAAAGCCATTGATTATCTGAATTTCTCCTGATAAACAAAACCCTTCCAAAAGGTCATCTTTTCATAAATGAGATTAAGCATCACACATGGTCACACAAATACACACACACATGCAGGAACATGCGTGCACTCACACACGTATACATACACACACATACACAATGAATTTTTTCCCCATTGCACTCAGTTAACTCACAGTTAGCAACTACTTACTGAGGATGAAGCCTCATGCTGTAACAATGAATAAAATATGATTTCTGCATGAAGGAGCTTATGCTTTTAGCCGGTGGGAACAATTTAGATTACATACCATTTAAACCAAAAAAGTAACCCAATTTTATTAAAGTGCTTTAGTAAAAAGATGTAAGGAACTACATAAAGACAGTGGGTAGGAAAAGGCTGAGGACACTGGATGAGTCTATCTAGAATGATGCTTGATAGATAAAGATAAAGGGCAGCTGTGACAAACTGCCATTCTAATGAGTGAGCCTCTTCTCTCTTTGTGCCGGCAGAAAGGGTAAACATCACTCTCCAAGGTTAACTCGACACACGGTGATTATGAGGAGGAAGTTTTGACGTATCCCTGATGGAGGACATGCTTTGGGTCAGGAGTTCATGCAAAAGGCAGCTATAACCTGACCTTGATCCCTACTTGATTCCTTACGTTGCGTTTGGCAAGCTGTGTGTGTGTGTGTGTGTGTGTGTGTGTGTGTGTGTGTGTGTGTGTTTGGTTTCTTTTGAGATGGGCTTTTAGAATGCCCTTTGGCTGGATGGTCTAGTGGGTAGAAGCACAAAGCACTTATAGCACACACGTGGTTTTCTGGTTTGTTGGTTTGTTTGTTTCAGTACGTGCAGTGGAGTGGATCTCCAAGCTCAGCATGCCTAAAGTGACCTGGGAGGATAGCTGGACGTTCAAAGGCCAGCCAGCCTGGGTTCATATCATGGCAGAAGCAACAGCAGAGACTCTGATCATCAAGGTAGAAGAGAGTTGACTCCCAAAAGAAAAGACGTCCTCTGTCCTCCACAGACTCTTTGAGCAACAAGTACATGCACACACACACACACACTAATAATAACAACAACAATAAAAACTCTCTCACTCTGCATAGTTGCTTAGTTACCCACGTGACTGACTTTCGTATGGGAAGAGAGGAAAAAGAGTTCCTCAATACCGTGGATCGGCCTCACAGCAGCCTCTTTTGCCTAGAGGAGCACCACAGGTCCTGGTTGGAAAGAAAGAAAGGAAGAAAGAAAGAAAGAAAGAAAGAAAGGAAGGAAGGAAGGAAGGAAGGAAGGAAGGAAGGAAGGAAGGAAGGAAGGAAGAAAATAATAAATTTAAACTTTTTAAAATAAAATCAAGTCAGTCTGCACAATGCTATCATCTCAGAAAATTTTAAGAGAAAGGCCAAATGTTCTTCTAAGAAACATAAAAGGTAATGTTAACTAAATATAACAAATCTGAAATATAATATCCTTCCTTATTTGGAAACAGAAAAATCCATTATTAGTAATTCCATAAGAAATCATACGTCTGGGCTCAGTAAGAAAAGCATGTGCTGAACAAATATGAGAACCTGAGCCCAATTCCCAGAGCCCATGTAAAAATGTGAGTATGGTGGCTTGTGCACATCATAAAGGGACTCACAGAGGACATCTTTTGGGCTTCCTGGCCAGCCAGCTTAGCCTACTTGGTAACGTTATGAAAGAACTCTTTTCAAAAAGAAGAAAGAAAGAAAGAAAGAAAGAAAGAAAGAAAGAAAGAAAGAAAGAAAGAAAGAAAAAGTAAAAGAAAAGAAATGAAACAAGATGAACAGCAGCTGAGGACTAACATCCACATTTGTGTTCTGGTTTCCACATTCTTGTGTACATACATGAACACAAATCCTAACACACATATGAACCTTCATATACACAGACACACATATAAAGGTTATGCAGGTCTAAAATCAAATTAATACACTATAGCGTATTAGATGAAAGAGAACAGAAAAGTACGAATAACATAAAAAGGGCATGCTATATATAACAAATACATAAAGGGTATATAATAAAAATATGATTTTGAAATTTCCCTTGAAATAGCCTTGAACTCATTACATACCCAGATTGGCCTGGGTTTTGTTTGTTTGCTTACTTGTGTATTTCTTTTGGCATAATACCTGGAAACTCAACATGTGAATGGCATGAAACAAAACATTCATTGTTGTGCATGTCCTTGTAAATTCTGCAAAGCGCTACACATAGTTCTCTCAAACACAGCCATGCACTTCAGAAAGCAGAGCCCAACAGAGAACTGATGTAAAGTCAAGAATATGAAGAATAATAAGCGAGGATTTGCAGAAAATGCAGAACTAAAGTCAGTCCTTTGGTTACATAAGGAAAGTCTGAACGAAAAAGATGTGCCCCCTAATGCTTTGAAATTACAAGTGACATCAGCATCATTTTTGCACTGAGTTTAGGTCTCTTTAACAGTTGACTCAGAAGTATGAGCCTCTGCCAGTGTCTTCACTGTGTCTGCAAAGTTTGATAAAGAGTATAACTTTCCTTAATATACACAAATTTCAAGGCTTTGCCAAATGATTTCTTCAAAAATGTACATTAAATAGGATTATATGCATTGGCACACAGAAATGCTTGTGAGACGCTCCAGGCAGTCTCCAATTTAAAAACTGATTGCTTTCCAAAAATGAATTTGAAACGTGTTTAAACGGGAGGAATCTTCTTGTGGAAATAAATGACAGACATTTTCCTGACAGCAAGGCGGGATCATGATATATCTAAATCATAGTTTCAGTCGCACAGCCTAAATTCTGGGTCCAGGAGAAAGAACCTGCTTGGCAGAGTGGGAGGAAAGGGAACGCAGAGGTTTGCTTCTCTTTCCTGATGCCTTATTCCCATTAGGATGCTATAACAAGATACCGTTCGCTGAGTGGCTTGTGAAGACAGAAAGTTATCTCTGACAGTTAGGGAAGCACAAGGTGCAGGCAGACACAGTGCCTTAGGAGTTACTGACATGTAGTCAGCCATCTGCTTTTGGGATTATTTCTGTTTGGGGTATTGTCTTGCTGTACAACCCTTGAATTCTCCACGTATCCCAGGTTGACCTCAAACTCACTCTGTGCTCTAGACCCCTGCGTGTTGGGATTACAGGTATGTACCACCACACCCAACTGCGATACAATACCATTAACTGTATAGGTCTCATGATGCCGTTTGATCTATACATTTATCCAGCCTGCCTCGCTATAAATTTGTACACTCTGACCATTCCTGTTTACTTCCCTAATAACCATGACTTTACTCTCTTATTGATTTGATGTTTTATAAAATATCCCACACTAAGTGAATAAAGTATTTTTGTGGCTGTTATTGTTGTTGCCTTTGGTCCCGGATATATTCCGCCTAACACAATGTCTTCCATGTTCTTTTGAGTTACCACAGATGGACAAATATTATTTCTACCATGCATTTACCATCCATCTGTCAACTGATGTTTGGGCAGACTTCTGGTATTGCCCTTGTGTAAAATTCCAGAATGGACTTGGATGCCTCTTTCACAAGCAGATTTCCTTAGTTTTGGATACCTTCTCTGCAGAGGATTGCTGGGTCACCTGGATGTTCCAGTGTTGGTGTTTTGAGAAACCTCAATACCACTCTCCATAAAAACTGCATATCTTTGCATGCCCACCGCTCAGGTACAGGGTTCCTTATTTTCCATACCGTGACACTTTCTTTTTTAAGATATATGTATGTATGTATGTATGTATGTATGTATGTATGTATGTATGTATGTATGTATGTATTAAGGAAGGTACGTGCACAACATTACAGGTGCCTACAGAGGTCAGAAGAGGACATTGGGTCCTCCGGAGCTAGAGTCACAGGCGGTTGTGAGATGTGGGTGCTGGGAACTGAACTTGGGTCCTCTGGAAGTGAGATATGGACTGGCATACTTAAAAACTTACATTAGGTCCACCAACTCTGCAGTCGTAACATCCAGCAGAAGGGGAGGCAGCATTGAGGAGGTACATTTGCAGTCAGTTTATCCTGCCTCTTAGCAATTTTCTTATTGGCCAGGATTGTATCAGTAACTGAAGTTTCTCTAATTGCTGCTCCTTCTGGCTTTTGGCAGATTAGATTGTCACTCGGAAAATAAAACGATGGAGCTGGAGAGGTGGCTCAACTGGCTTCTCTTCCAAAAGAGAGAAGCCAGTTTGATTCCCAAAACCTCATGCCATCTCACAACCCCAGGATCAGAACCATCTGTAACTCTGGTGTCAGGGATCCAAAACCCTCTTCTGGCCTCTGTAGGCCCCAGGCACACATGTGCCGCACAGACACACACACAGGCAGAATCTACACATAAAACAAATAATTCTCTCCAAAAGCAAAGAATCGATAGATTGTCTGATAAGTGCGCATGGCAGTAAGGGCCCTGGAGTGTGTGCAGATGGCTGGAGTCCTTGTGGCTATTCATTCTTATCCCTGTGCCAGCTCTGAATCAGCTTTTAAATATCTGGACATCGTATTGCTTTCCTTTTTGTCTTGCCTTTTAAGTTGTTCAGCCCAATCTGGATAAACACCCATCATTTCCTTTAACTGACTTGTTTTGTTTGAAGAAGTACCATATGCCACTGCCCCGGTCTCATTGTGAAGTCTGGCCCACACAGAGAGGATGCACAGAGGACGCTGTCCTCCTTCCATGCTGCTGTGCTTGGGTCGAGAGGCAGCAGGTGAGGAGCAGGGATGGCGGCAGGAAGGCTGAGCGCAACGTGAATCACTGCAGCTGTTGGTGCCCGCTCAGCTGGAGGACTGAGCCCATCCTCTGCCCCCATCCTCTGTCTTCAGCACTGCGGAGTGAGACAGACAGCGTAACTGTTAGGAACTTACCTTAGCTGTAGTTTCCTTCCTCAATTCTCAGTCCTGAGTCCTTGAGACAAAATTGGGATTTGAAAAGATACCACAACTCCTCCCTCTGCCAATGCCCCTGGCTGCCCTGCCCCTTCTTTAGCCGAGTTCACACATATTCTTCCCAACCCCCTTTTTTTGTTATTTTTATCTTAATTTTATGTATCTTAACTTTTCAAATTTTTCGTAAGTATGATTTTTTATTCTACAAAGATTATTTTGTTTTTCTTCCACATGTTTGTAATGAATGGATTATAAAACATCTTCAATCAAGTTTCAAAAAAAATCTGAATTGTCTGATCAAGTAGGATATACCTTCAGGCTAATGCATGTGTTAGCTGCCATCTTGGCAGTGGGCAGTGTGACAGTCTCATAAACTTATACATCATCTATAAATCAAAAATTCTCATTTAAAAAAAAAAAAACAAGGATACAAATAAGGTCTTGGGACTTGAGTGAATGAGGTAGTTTAGGCTTTTTCTTGTGAGCTATGAAGAAAGAAGCTGCAGGGCTGGGAATGTAGCTGAGAGGCAGAGCACTTGCCTTGAGAGCACAAGGCACCATGTTCAATCCCTAACAGCACCAAAATGAAATAAGTTAGAGTAAATACTGCAGTGCTAGCCAAGCCCATCTGTTCTTCAGCTGTTTAAGTAAAACTAGGACAAATCCCACTAGATTTTAGCGCATTCCTAAGCATTTACTTTCCTTGGATATGTTCTAGGCATGTATGTTATATTATAGGATGTGGGCAGCCAACATGCCTAGGTCATGTGCTTCACTTTGTCTCTGACATGAACATGACAGGGTTTAAAGGCCAGCAGGATTCTATTCGACCAAAGCATTCATGAGCATCCCCTGCTCAACAAAGCTTCCACAGAAAAGCAAATGACATCAGTAGATTGGCTAGTATTGGCTTTAGTTTTTGTATTACTGCAAAATACTCGAGGCTGGGTGCTTTAGAAAGATATGTGGGTCATTTGGGCTTGTAGTTTTGAGGGTGGGAAAGCTGGAGTGCATGAAGCCAGAATTTTTCTCACCACATACTGAAGTCCTCAGACTGAGTGGCAGAATGCAGAGAAGCGCGTGAACACTGAGAGGCAGCATGTGTGCGAAAGGGAAAGAGGACAAGCTGACCACTTCATCACTGCCCACATTCTTGATAACTAATCCAGTCCTGTAGACCTAACTTCCACCTTCGAGAGCTTATCCAACCTGGAAAGAACTAGCTGAGTCTATTGATAAACACAGCCATCTGTTCCTCAGAGCGTCACCTCTGTGACCTGATCATTTTTCACCCAGCCCCACCTCTAAAGGTTGCAGCAGTTCTCATTATGATCGCTTTCCTCGTCATTCCCTTGATATCCCTTGCCAGCCACAACTCCATAATTTTCCTTTGCTTATTCTAATCTTTATCCTATCGATTCTATTCACTCACTCTTTTAAAAAGATTTATGTGTGTGTGTGTGTGTGTGTGTGTGTGTGTGTGTGTGTGTGTGTGTGTGTGTGCAGGAACCTATGGAGGTCAGAAGAGGGCAGCAGAGCCCCTGGAGCTGGAGCTGCAGTTTAGTAGCGCTTACATCTGCCTGATGCAGGTGCCAGGAACCAAATGGTGATTTTATGAGAGCAGTAAGTGCTTCTACCTCCAACCCCCATTCCCTCTTCCTATTGTTTCCCCCTGCCCTCCTTTCCTTAGCAAACCAGCAGAATTCCTGATTCACCTCTTCTTTGTAGCCTTGGTTCTGTTCTCTTCGTTGTATTTCAATTAAGGCTTCTTTTCTTTTTCTCTTATTTTGTTCAGCTCTGGTGTGACAAGCCTATAATCCCAGACATGGGGAGAGTACAGCTGGGGAATTATGAATTTGAGACCAGCCTGGAGTACATACCAAAATATCTGGAAGAAAAGAAAACAAAAGACAAGACAAGACAAGACAAGAAAAAGGACCTTCTGAATACAAATAATACATGGTCCTGTTCTAAAATGAATCTCTCTGCTCCTCAAAAGCTTTTAACCAGATGGCCTGTCCTGCTAAGAGACCTCTTTTGTCCTTAAACCATGATGAAGTCACCCTATTGTTCTAAGTAACACTATTGAAATTGTTTGTCCTCACAGCCAAAATTGAAGCAATTATCCATAGCTTTTATTTTTTTAATTTATTTTGTAATTTAATAAAATCCAAATTAAAATGCAGAGAGCTGGTAAGCTTGGGATTCACAGAAGCAGCAGCAGGGACTTTTGGTTTTCTTGCAAATTGCTCTTTCTTTCTCTTTAAATAAAAATTGTATACACCTTTTTTTGGTATGGTGTGATATTTAGGTGTATGAAAATATTGAGAAATGGGTAAGCTCATACCCAACATCAGCATCAGCTCACATGCTTGCTTGTGCATGTACCTGGTAAGAACATTTAAAATGTACTCAAAACAGTTTTCATTATTAGTAACTAGTCCATGGTGCTGTACCATCTGTGGGTTGCACAGTAACCTTAGACAGAGCCTTTATCCTCTGAAGGAAGGGATAACCTGTCCCAGCCGCTGTAAGCAATGGCTGCTGCTACAGGCTTCCGTAAGCGTAAAGCGAGTGATCTCCCAGAGGCGGAGCTGCACCAGTCTCTTACCATGTTCTTTCATGTTTGGAGAGGATGCTCCCTCTCCCCGATCTACCTTCTACAAAGGGAAGCTCTCAAAGAAAGGCAGCAGATATCTCGTTCACCTTCAAAGGACCATGCTGGCTGTTCTGGGAAGGGTGGGGGTGGCACTGTGCCATCACTTTTGTTGCCATCAGTGAGTGGTCACAGAGACTGCTGGCCCTGGAGCTCGTAAGTGCATCTACGCTCTGCAACCCCGACAAAACACATTGCTGCACCCATTCTACCTGAGAAGCCTGATGAAGGGGGTACCGTAGAAGACCTCTGCAATGAGAATCAGTGACCCAGTCTGCACCACACCGGAACCGACCGTGTCACCATTCTAGGATGCGGAAGCAAAGCTTGAAGCCTACAGAGGGTGCCACCGGAAGGAGCCTCCTTCTTTCTAACTCAGCTGACACGCACATGACATCCAGCATCGAGTGGGTACTTGGTAATTTGTTGATGGTTAATTAATGAGACAAGCACCACACTCTTCCAATCATGCCTGTGGACGCAGAAATGTTCTGAAAATTAGAGCAGTCAGTACTCAGAAGTGTGAAATGCAACGTCACGCTTCATCAGCTCCCATTCAATCTGCCAAATCTACCTCATTTAATACCATTATAATAACCAAATGGTGTCACCATTTGTGTCCTTGGGCTAGGCCACCAGCCTCGTTATCCAGCATGATCTCACCTGAACTTAGATTCGAACGCCGCAATCTCAGGGGGCATTTTTAAAAATTTAACTTAGACTGAAGCTATTAAGATGACCACTCCCAGATCATTACCAGAGTCCCCTGTACTATCGATGGTATGATTGTAAAGCCATAGGCTACACATGGCTCAGTGAAAGTGGAGAGCAACACACTGACTTTCAATTAAATGCGGATCTTAAAGTCATTCTGCCAGGCTCTAGATAAAAATATTTTGCCCAACAAAAATGGAGCATGTCATACTCAAGTCTGGAGCATTAGTGGAGACTTTGCAGCCTGTGCCTAAACTCTGTAGTATTATATTTACAGAATTTATTCAATATGCAGGCATGCATACATTATTTTTGTCACTAGAGGGCAGGAAATTAAAGTACATTATTTCCAATATCCAATTGCTGTATTTAGAAAATCATAATAGTTTCCTTAAAGAGTGAAATAAATCAGTGAATATTGCCCTCGTGAATAATTCATGAATTCTAATAAATGTGACAAATGACAAACCCAATTGTTTTTGCTTTGTAATAATTTTTATAGGAGAGAAATATGAATTTTTATTGGATGATAACCTTACAAATGAACGTTTCTTCTAACACAAAATGCATCTTTTCTTTAGAGGTTTCATTTGCTGTGGAGGGAAAAGATGCCTTCTTGTTCCCCCCCCCCCCCCCGTGGTTATTTATCATGCCATAGGTTTGTTTTTGTTGTTGTTGTTGTTTTTAAATTTAACCCATTAATTTTTGTTTCAATTGGAACAATGGAACAATGATTTGTCTTTGCCAGGTAAAGGGTTTGTCAGGTTCCCTCCCATAACAGACATCTGTGAAAGTGTCCCCAGTAGGTAAAGGTCAGAGATTTTTTTACACCAGAAATTTCTAGACATACTAAGTGAAATAGAGAAAGCTCAGCAGCTTTCTAAACCCCTTGAATTCAAAATATGACGGCAGAATTAGAAAAGTACTAAAATAATGCAAGAAGAATGGTAAGGCATAAACTATGTGGACAAAAGAACTCCAATCGAATGACTCCAGGCATTAGCTGATCATTTGTCATAAGCAGAATAATGGCCTCAACTGAACCCATGATCAGTCCCTTACATGGCAAAGGGACACACAGCACTGGATCTAATTTAGCCATAATAAACAGAATTCTGACCACCGAATGAATAAGGAAACAGATCTTCTCCTTATGCAGTCTAAAAAAGAACAAAATTCATTGAGGCCCATTAAGTCACCTCTAGAACCACATGATCTACGCCAAGTATTCCTGGTATGAAATTTCTGAGACCAGAGAGTTTCAGACATGACATGTTTTTTCTTTGTTTTGTTTTGAATATTTGCATAAACATAATGAGATCTCTTGGAGAGACGAACCAAATCTAAACACAGCACTTTGTTGTTTCAAATATGTCTAATCATACAGCCCCAAAGTATCATTAGACAACGTTTTAAACAGCTTATACGTGAGGCAAGTTTCACAGTATGGACTTTTCCACTTGTGGCATCTTGTTAGTGCTAAAAATGTCAGATTTTTGGAGCATTTTCAGTTTTTGTCTTAGGTTTGTTTAATTTGTGATCCATTTGTGTTATTTAAAATATTTTATAAAATTGTATTATTATTATCATTTATTACAATTTATCCCTCCCTCTTCTCCCCCTATGCCCCTCCTGTAAGCCACTGATAGGGGAGGGTCCCCTCCCATTCTATTTGACCCTAGCCTATAAAGCCTCATCAGGGCTGGTTGCATTGTCTTCCTCTGTGGCTTGGCAAGGCTGGCCCCTGCAAGGGGAGGTGACCAGAGAGTTTGCCACTGAGTTCATGCCAAAGAAAGTTCCTGTTCCCCTTACTAGGGACCCCACTTGGAGACTGAGTCTATACGCTATATCTGAGCCAGGGTTTTAGGTCCTCTCCGTGTATTGTCCTTGGTTGGAGTAGCATTCTCCTCAGGGCTCCCAGGGCTCAGTTTTTATGGCTCTGTTGGTCTCCTTAAAATCTTTTAATTTGTGGAAATTTGTTATGGCTTCCTAGAAAATTACTACATCTGACCATTGCTAAGGGAATTCCTTCCACTTCCCAGGTTGTCTTAGTTTTATATACCACTCCTAGCTCCTGGAACATTACTCTTCAGTCATTACTTTTTCAATCGTTACTTTTCATAAGTTCTTTTCAGTTTATCCACAACTCTGCTAAATTATCCTATAAAAGATTTGTGAGCTGACTCTTCAAAAAGGAGAGTGAAAACCACTGGGCCCTTTGTGAAGCAGAAGGGACATTGTGCCTGGACAGAAATGATAAATTGTGTAATGTGGGAGAGGAAACCCACAGTTGCCTGTGAGCTGAAGCATAAAGTGAGACACAAAGAACAAACGATGAAGAGTTGGCCAAAAGAAAACAAATGCCACATCAAATACCATCTTAACCTATCAACAGCAGAGAATTCTTTGTGGACTTTTGGGTAGAGTTAAACAAGGGTTTAAATAAATAACTCATCCTAGGCAATCATTCTTGGAGTCACAGGTAAAGGGATTTTAGGAAAATGAGGTATCAGGACACATCTGTAGAAGGTCAGATGAGCTCTGGGAGTAGACCTCAACCAATGGTAGGAAGGGCAGCTGGTTTAGATGACACATAGAATCTAGGTCATGAAGTTAGCAGAAATCTGTGTTTGGTTACACATGGGATTTGAATGAGAGAAGACAGGGCCATGACCAGCTCTCAGCGTCTTATAGATGATGATGATGGTGCCTCTAACACCAATGGCAATATCCAGAAGAGGAAAGGAGAGAAGGTATTTTTGACATAGGCTATATTATATGTTATCTAGCTCTTAGTTAATTATTTGAGCCTGCAATCAGGGACAACATCTAGGCAGTAAAGATAAATATTGAAGTCATCAGTATACAGCATGTAAGAAGTAAAAACTGTGGAAAGAGCAGCAGTACCCGGGAAGGTACAGATAATGGAAGGAATCAAGGACCTGACATTAGACCATTGAGAAAACAATATTTCAGCTGTGGATAAAAGGGGGAACCACTAAGGACCAGAAATAGGGGAGTCAATAAGATAGATAGCAAATTGATAGTATGGTGGAATCAGTAAACAGAGAAGAGAGATTCTAGAGAAAGTGGCCAGCAATAATGTAAACCTAGAACATTCCCTGACAGTGACATTCCCGCAGCTGCAGATAGTCTTCTGTTACCAGTGGCACTGGCAGAAGTAAGGGAGGCAGAGTCGAATAACAGTGAGTTAGTGTGTCACACTGGAGGAAGCAGGAAAAGTGCCTTCTTTCTCAATAACCCAGATCTCTCCTTGTTGTCTTACCGGGATTCAGCGTCTGGCAGGCAGAGGAAGAGATTATAAGTACCAGGTAGCTACAGAACTGAGGAAAACAGATGCAAGGGGTACAGGATAGTTTTGTAACAAACTTTCAGGGAAAGGTTAGGTAATCTGATGGCTGTTCTTGGTTGTCAACTTGACTACATCTAGAATTAACTAAAACCCAGAAATAAGGTGGTGCACCTGTAATGGATTTTATTTTATTTTATTTTATTTTATTTATTTTATTTTGCCTTATTTGAAGTTGGAAGATCCACTTCTAATCCAGATCTTTGAAGTGGAAAGACACATCTTTAATCCAGATCATTTGAGTTAGGAAAACCACCTCTAATCTGGGATACCCTTTCTGCTAGAAGCCTATATAAGAACACGGAAGAAGGAAGCTTCAGCTCTTTGCCCTCTTGCTCTTTTCTCATGAGCAAGTCTTTTCCTTTACTGGCATTAAAGCCTACTACTTTGTAATTCCAGCATATGTTGAAGACCAGCTGAAAACATCTAGCCTTGTGGATTGAACCATTACTGGATTCTGGGACCTACCATTCATAGGCCATTGTTGGATTAGCTGGACCTCAACTAAGTCATTCTAATAAATTTAGAATAAAGTCATTCATATAGATAGATAGATATACATTCATATATATATATACATTCATATATATATACATTCATATATTATATATATATATGAAGGGGGAATATATATATGTAATATATATATATTCATTCTGTAAGTTTTGTTACACTAGAGAACCCTGACTAATACAGATAACATAACAGAATAAAATGATAGCTGGTCTTTTTCAAACACTCTAAGTCTTATAGACATTGACTTCAGTATCTCCTTTAGAACTCTTCATAACAACCCACTCAAGGACTTTTAGGCAATGTTTTAAACAAAATGTAAGCATGAACTCGATCATGGGCAATTCTTCTTTGTTCTTAACAAAATAGTCTTGTGTCAATAGACCAGGTAAGCAATGATGGAAAGACAAGATGGAAGACAAGACAGTTGTTTGAGAAAGAACCAGCAAGAATTTAGTTTATGAAATCAGCAGAATGGTTACTCATTGCAATTCCTTTTTTCTTTTTTTATTTTCTTTTCTTTTTTTTTTTTTTTTTGTTTTGATGAAGAAACAGAAATGCAGACATAATATGGAATTTGCCTACGGTCATCAATCTACTTAGCATTCACATAAAAATTCAAATTTAGCTCCAGATTATGTGTATTTAATTACTATATGAAATGATGAGGAAAATTAGACTCAGTGGAATGATGGTTAACATTAACTGTCCACTTGACAGAATCTAGAACCATTGGGAAGGGGGAACAAGTCCCTGGACATGCTTGTGAAGGATTATTATTTAGATTTGGCTGATTGAGGTGGGAAGAGTCACCCTAACTGTAGATGAGATCCCAGACTGAATTAAGGGAAGGGAGCAACCTGAACACTGTTTTTACTGTTCTCTGCTTCTTGACTGTGGATGCAGTATGACCACTGCTGGGCCCTGCCACTACATCTTTCCCTCCACAATGCCAAAGTAACCCCTTCCTTCCTTAAATTGCCCTTTTCCAGGTGTCTATTGCAGCAACAAGGCAAATAATTACTGGGAGAGCCTGGCTAAATAAGCCTGACCAACTCCATGATAGGCTTCATTTTCTTGCTAGACAGAACAGGCCTAAGAGTTACAAGAAAAAACACAGGAAAAGAGCAACCAGTCAGAAACAGCCAAGACAGCTGGCCTGGGGAAGATAAGTTTGCTTAAGTACTGATTTGAAAAGCACCTAAGTCCTGACCAGAGTCACGTAGCCTCCCCTTCCGTAGGCACCGGCCAACCCCAATCAGAGTCAGGTATACTCCATCAGCACCAGCCAATCCCGATGGAGGTCACGTAGCCACAGTAGAAATTTCCCTTTCTGGCTTTAAAAAGGCCTGCTAGCTCACCTTGTGGTCGTCACTATGATGTGGTGACCCCAGCATGCTGGACTTCTGCAGAATAAACTCCCTTTGTTGCTTGCATGCTACCGGAATCTGGGGTCACTCTTTCAGCATTTTAGGGACCCTAACAATACCACAAGAGTCAGGACAAGAGATCATGAAGCCCTTCTAGCATTCAGAGGAGAGAAAAAAAAAAACAGCAATAACAAAAACAACAACAACAAAGAAAACATTTCTTATAGTGGAATTAGGAAAGTGTTCTTGAGTTTAGGTTGTGATAGACAGGAGACACATAGGACATGGAGGCACGAGAGACAAGGCTGTGGGAGGGGAGTTTCCTGAGGATGAGAGGTGGAGTTGAACATAGAAGAGCGATATGTTGAGTTACTTAGATAGATCAATAACCAGCTGCTAGGATGAGAAGGATGCAAGAGAGAAGTGACTAGGATTTAGAAGTTAATCAGCCATTTTAAACAACCCACTTGTTTTAAGTTACCAGGTCTGCCATATTTTGTCAAGAATCCTGTAATTGTTTCCTTGGCAAAACAGGGCAGACTTTGTAGTTCATATAATGCAGATTGATTCTCCTATAGTTCTCTAGGTCAGGACGTCTAGTATCAAGGCAGATTTGGTATCTGATGAAGACTCACTTTCTGGTTTAGTGAGGGCATTTTCTCATTGTATTTTCACATGGCAGAGGGTCAAAGGAGCTTTATGGGCCAGTGTTATTATAGTGCTAAACCATCCAGAAAGACTGTATCCTCACAACCTGAACACTCCAAAAGACCCTACTTTCTAACATCACATAGGGTGGTCTGTTTCAATAAATGACTGGCCTCATGTACACAAACCTGCAGAACATAGCAGTGACCATATAACCAGATCTCAGAAATGCAAAAGTCAGGTGTCTACTTTGAAAACCCAATGACCTTCCTGCGGAGATGCCAGCATACTAGATGTTTCGCTCACAGCTCTGGAAAAGCAGATTCTATTAGCACAGATGTTTAAGGAGAACTTCTTGGTAAAGAGAACGTTTGTGGTGGAGACAGTGAAGGGAACTTACAGAGGGTGTAGAGGTGCAGTGAAGGGCTAGCAACAGCTGGGAAATATTAACTCCCACAGGCTTGAGGAAAGAAGGGAAGTGAGGCTTCTTGGAACCAGGTCACGGCCGTGAAGACCAGATTGCACACATTCACTAATCATGTTGACTTCTGTAAGGCTTGGAGAATTTAAGAACAAGAATCTAAAGAACATTGATCCTTTCCCCACCAGTCATTAACATACAATATCCTGTTCTGGGTTCTAAGAATTGGACCACCTTCAAACATGGCTAACCTTTTCTAGAGATCATCTTTGAAATATTGTGTGAGGTAAACAATTGACTTCGGCCAAAGGCAGCAACTAAGGCACCTGTTAAGAGACTCATGTTTAGCAAAGCTGTTCATTCATGTGACCCACAATGGAAATTTAAGCAGTCTGGAGTAGGAACTGTACTCTCCAAATCCTGGCTCTACAAAACACAGATCCTCACTCAGACCCTGTGGAAGAGTTCTCACTTATTTCTTAGACACACAGCCTAACATGGGGAACAGTACATCGTGCTATTAAAAATGAGCTTTGAATGCAACGGCCCAGAGGAGCCTGAAGATTCCCTGAGCCAATAAACATTCCCTATAGGGCCTGGGCTCCTAAAAGTTATCCCCCAAAAGTGACAGAGCACTTCCCACCAGGAAACACTTTTTTCCAAAAGAAATCTATGTGGTGTAACTACAAAATGCAAATGGAAGCATATTCTTTTTTATTGCCACCTTTAGAAGTCTTGCTGGAACTCAGAAGAAAATGATCACATATGCGCTTTACAGCCGAACAATTTTTCCAGCTTTCTGATTCCTCCTCCACCAGGCTCAAAGTAGGTAATTACAAAAGCAAATGAAACCCTCACAGTGATCCAAAGGTGCTGAAGAAGCCATCACCACCTACACTTTGGGCAGCGGGTCCTCTGGAGCGCAGCCAGCATGAGCCATATCTGAATTAGGTTGAAAACTGACAGCTTTCCTTCTGCCTTTGGAGCATATGGTGCCATAAATTATCAGCATCTAGCCTATAATTAAGGCCACAGTTACTCAACAGTAATGGCTAAATGTGCATGGAATTGGCTGCTTGTTACCGTCTAGAATAGAACTGGAGATGGCCAGGCTATGGTTTGAAGTAACTGAGGCTTCAGTCACCGCAGTAAGTGAGCTCTAAATGACAACAGTCTCCCTCACCCACTCCCAGTAGCATTTAAGCTGCTTTCTTGCCCGTAAGCTTCATATGTTGTATTACATGACCCCATTATCTTGACCTTAGGCAAGTAGGGTTGGAAACGGAAGTTCCAGTTTGTGACTGTGAGGTGAGGAGCTGGCGTCTGAATCCACAGCCTGTGGAGTTGTTCAGCCTAAGAATTCTATAAAGACGGTCTGCACTAAAAAGAAAAAAAAAGTGTTAACCTAATGAAATCAAATATCTCTCTAGAGAAGTCTCAGTTGGAGCAGAAGCAGACAGCAGGAGTAGCCAGGAGTAGGCGCAAACTGTGAGAGAGGATAGAGAATGGAAAGGGAGGCAGCAGGGAGTGTACCAGAGCTATAGTGTGGAGGAAAATGCTGCAATAAGAGCCGAGGCTCCGGCATCATGGTGGAAGGTGAAGACAGAGTGGGGAGCTGTCCCTTGCAAGAAGTCGCCGCTGTGAAGAACGTCCCTCTGGAACACAGAGCATTATCACCGGCAAGCAAGCGCTCCATTCGAACTCTGCCAAACCACCCCAATGCCTGCTGTGTGTTAGAGACCTTGCTAGAACAAAAACTGGTCCTGATTTGGGGAAATTATTACAAATGTCTTGAAAGAAAACAGGAACTGCTGTGGTTTTAATATCTATCTACTGGGCATGATATTGCAATATTTATATCCACGTAACTGCATCATCTTAGTGCCCTCTGCACCTATGCATGACCTCATGGACATATGAGAATATGTTAGTTATTCTTTGTTTAGATAGATGCAGCCATGAGATGGCCATGGGCTTGGAGTTCTGACTGTGTGGATTTTCCCACCTGTGAATCGGGAAAAATATAAAAAGTAATATCTATGGATTATAACTGCTAACAGGTACTTCATGATTTGCAACACAAGGTCGGATCTCCCACTTTCTTGGTAGAAAGAAAATTGGTGTTTGCACTGGCTGCAATTTTCACTCCTACGAAGACTGCCCGGTCCACTGGCCACCAAAGTGACGGTGTATTTGGCAATTTCCCCAATAGCACAAGGTCCTGTCCTCAGCCTTGCCGATTTCCATGGCCATCCATGGGCAAGCCTTTCTACCACAGCCTAGACAAAACCAATACCCAGATCTGCTCTTTCCCTGCCCCCTGTATTTGTAATGGGGCCTGGAATTATTAATGCTGCTGGCCACCAACCCCTTGAAAGTCTGTTGAGAGGTATTTTCAAATGTACCAAGCAGTGCACAAAATCCCCAGTGAAAAAGCAATTGTAAAAACAGGACGGATATCTAAAACCCAGAAGGCAACTTATTAAACGTATGTAGACAACCCGAACACTAGGTGGCCTCAGCTCTGTCTCCAGTAAGAGATATGGAAAGCCATACATAATCCAGGTGGCATTCATCTTCACAATGGTCAAAGCCTCTGCCCATCCCCACAGCTTTGTAACACAGTTTAGCCAGGTACTAGTGCCTGGGGACAGGTCTTTCCTGTCCCCAGTATTTGCAATGGAGCCTGGAGTTATTAATGCTGCTGCCCCTGACCACCTGGAAAGTCTATTGAGAGAGATTTTCAAATGTATCACACTGTACATAGCATTTCCAATGAAAGCGCAACAGTTTTGTAACAGTTCCACCCTGCTACCTTAAGATCCTCTACATTCTGACTTGCTCAAAGTCCTTGCTTTAGCCAAGTACTATAAAATTAATTAGTCTTCCCCTTACTAAATTAAATTCAGATTTTGGCACGGCCTTCTTGAGATTATTTCCGGGTGACACTGGTTAGAGTTTGATACATTTCCAGCTCTCTGTTACACAATCACAATTTCACATCAATACATAGTTCATAAAAAATTTATAATTTCTTCGACCTCCAAGTCTTTGAAAGATGCCTTACTATTTCCCTCAAGGTTCAGCTACTGTACAGCAGAGGATTATTGTGAAATAACGTTTTGGAGCTGGAGAGATGGCTCAGAGGTTAAGAGCATTGGCTGCTCTTCCAGAGGACTAGGGTTCAATTCCCATCAATGAGGTGATGCCTCACAACCATCGACAATGAGATCTGGCGCCCTCTTCTGGCATGCAGATGAACATGCAGGAAGAACACTGTATACAAAATAAATAAATTTTAAAAAAGAAGCAATGTGTCATGTATAGTCTACAAAATGATCTATGATAACACATTTTTAATTTTGAATAAGTAAGTTTATTAAGCATGCTGCAAGTCAAAGTAAAATGACAAACAGAAATGGATAAGAGATGGATGAACAGATAAATGAAAGAGGAAGGGAGGGAGGAAGGGAGAGAGGGAGGGAAGGAAAAGGCAAAATACCAAATCAGGTGCTTAATTGCGAAGAGTGGAAACTGAGAAGTTAAGGCATCTATCTGGAGTTCCCAATTTACCTCTGTAGCTGAACTTCTTGTTGCTGAATATCTGGCCTCTCTTTCTCACTACAGACACATTTATATCATGAAATCAAAACCAAAACAAAAACAAACAAGAAAACCAGTAACATCTATTGGAAACAGTTTACCATCTAGTTTCTCTCAAGTGACCAGTGTTTGTACTTGGGAGCTATTTTGCTACCTTCTCCCTGCTAAGGAGACATCTCCTCCCCAGATAAGGGGCCTTGGGGACTGCTTTGAGATAAGTATGCTTGGTTCTGAAATGTAGGGGAATGAGGAGGACAACCCCAGTTCCAGAACAATTTCATTTAGCTCAAGCAGCTCACGACAGTTTACCAATATAATGTACATTACACAATGCAATACAGTGAGGACAGCCTGCATGGTGGAATGCCTTCATTTTAGCTTCTGTAATATTTTAAAAACACTTCCTATTCTCTCTAATATCCGGAGCCAGAGATCTGCTTTGCAATTCAATAGAATCTCCCAAGAGATTCTAGGCAAATCACCTAACCCTCTGGGCTTCAATTTCCTTCTGTGTAAAATATGTAAAGTAGCAGCCCTACCTTTGGAGGCTGCTGTGAATGAGGTAATCAAAAAATGAATGCAAAAGTGGAATGTATTAGCGAATAGGGCATGGGGAAATAGAAACACCTAGATAATTTGCAGAGCATTTGTCACACCTAAATTCAACTCTTGTTAATTAATGCTATCCCCAACATTCTTCCAGGTCAGAAGCATCAGGATCTTATCAACAGCCAGTGTATCTTATAAATTATTCTATTATGAATGTTAAAATATAGTTGAGGTTAGAAAGATATGTCAGTCAATAAAGTAATTGCCTTGCAACACTAGGACCTGAAATCAAGCTTCAGAACTCACATTTTGAAAGACAGGCATGGTTGCATGGGTTTGGAATCACAACCCCAGGGAGCCAAAATAGGTAAATCCCTGGATTTCACTGGCCAACCAACCTAGTCTATTTGTCCAGTTCTAGGCCGGCAGGAGGGGTTGGTAGTGCCTAAGGAATGACACCTGGGGCTATTCTTCTTTAGTTTCCCCATACATGTATACATAAATATGCACACACACACACACACACACACACACCTCACACACACATGCACCTGCCCATATAGGAGCCTGAACACATGTACAAATATATATTTATGTACAAATTATTATTTGAATAACAATGTCTTTAAAATATCATTGGTCCTGTTAGTATACTTTAGCCCAGAAAACCCTTGTGACGAATTAGCCTTCAGTTTTTTTAACTCTCTATTGTAAACTTTGGAAGCCAAACTCTACATCCTCAGGGCTTGCTGGGAAGGAGCTGAAGAAGAGCCGGCCATGACTCCTGGGAGTATTCAATCTGCATGACTTGCATTTGAGAAAGCCAACAGCCCACTCTCATGCTTTAATCATCCTTCTGGAACAATTTGCCCATGATCTCCCCCAAAAGGCTGGCATTAGACTTTTCTTTCTTTCTTAGTCATCCTTTTTTTTTTATTGCCTACTTACTCAGCCTGCTGGGGTCTTGCGTGGGTCACAAGCTGCAGCCATATGTGAAATGACAAATGGTTCATCATAACTTCCTCCCATAAAACTGTTGAGTGCATGCCATGCATACACGTGTTCAAAGCTGAACTCCCATCCTGATCATCACAGGGAGGCCTCGGTCTCTTCCCAGGCCCTCATTATTCCAAACAACTGGTTTCCCACAAAAGAAAGGGGTTTTCTCTTCCTTCCTTTATCCAAAATATAAGAGAAAACTTGTAATTATCCTTCATAGACAAGTGAGAATCTTGACATCATCTTCATCACTGTGTTATAGTCAATGATGAGAATTCCCTGTTATTTGAACTTAATTAACAGGAGATTCTTTCTTTCGGCTACCACATGAGATTCCCAGAAAGTTCACATTCTCTAGACATGTTTAAGAGTCAAAGGGATTTCTTTTCATGAAAATTTCAACAGAGTGTCTTCTGCAAGAAGAAGGAGGAAGAGGAAGAATAAGAAGGAGAAGAAAAAGAGGACGACCACCCTAACAGTCCCGTTAACCAAATTACTTCAATAGACAGAGTTGATGCCCTTAGAGTCAGCTTCAGGGGGAGGCCTGGTATTTCACACACAGGATTCAGAGACTCACAGCAGCTATTTATGAAACTGAAAAGAGGGGCAATTTGCACATCTCAGAGAATTTTCTTTTGAGAAATTATGCCAGGTACACATTTTATATTTTCACCTACTACAGAAACAAGTTTCTTAAAATATGAGACCTAATTTAACACCAGTGATTTATATTAACAATTCAAAGGCACTTCATATCACATGAAGATTTCAAAAGTTAACTGAAATGAAATTCATATTTGTATGTACACACACATATTCAACATATATGGCCAATGGAGATATTGCTTATCCTCAGCAACGAATTGACCCTAATAAAAAAATACATTTTTAGAGTAAACAAAAGTTTGTTAATGTTAAATTAAATATGGTAGTCCTATCATAATCCAACTCCCAATTTCTGTATAAAAATTGCTGTTTTCAAACAGTCGTCAGGCCGGAGCTGGCACCATGGTTCAGTGGAGGAGTACAAATTCACCTAGTGTTTTCCAGGAGCTTCTGTCTGGCTTGTGGCCATGAATGGTCTTCTAACCATGCCAAAGGGGTATTGTTCAGTGGCAACTGAATCCCAATGTAAAGGAGGCGATTAGAAGGTGCCTAGCCCCAAAAAGCCGTATCAAACTTTCAGAGCAAGACCTGTCTCAATACAAGAGAAATGCACTGGTTTAGTCAGGGTAGATATAGGTTGCTGGTGGAAAAGGAAAAATACATAAATATAAAAATCTTAATACTTGTGGAAAAATACTTCTCTCGCAAAAGTTGAGCCCTAAAAATGACCACAAAATTAACTTTATACCTACAAAATACCTAAATGGCTCTTGGCTGATCATTAGGAGAAATAGAGGTAGATCCATACAAATAGATAAGTTCACAAGGAGAAAAAATTGAGCAGCTAACCTGCAGTTAGGGGTTAATTGGAGATACTATGGCAAAGCATTTTAAATATCATCTTAAAGAGTATATTTATATACTTAATAAAATTTTATATGAGATACTTGAATAATGTTAAATATAAATTTTAAAAAATCAGCTGAGAAAGAAGTCCTTGTGGTTTCATATCTGGACTTGTTCTTTTCTGTAATGTGTTCAATGATACGAATATACACATAAAAGAAAGACAAGAATTTGGCAGAAAAAAAATTCATCAGGTATATTGAACAATGAAAATTTTGCCTGCCTTCCCCAAGACTGAGGGGGGAGGGGAAACACTAGGCCAAATAAAAGTTGTAAAATGAAAACAGAAAATTTTGTGTGAGTTCAAAAGGCAAACCTACAAGGCTTTTCCCACTTGATCTTCACAATGGTCCAGAGGCAGATATTATACGTGCCAAGCTGCCTCAGCCGTAAGAGTGTGGTTTGCCAAATTAGTCCCACGCCCAAGCAGTGGTCCAACCTCTTGCTTTCAATAGTACATCTCCAGTACTCGGCATGCTCCTCCTTCCTCCCTCAAAGTAAAGCTTTGTGATGACATCAGACCCATGTCTATGCATTGAATTATGTGTGTTCTCTTCCCCATAATTCCCAGCATAATGGCATGAAGAAAGGGGCCTGTGGGAAGCAGTTGGGTCTTTAGGGTGGAGTCCTTATGTGTGTCCTTCTAAGAAAACATATGAAGAGCATGCCTTTTCATTATTTGGCCTGTCAAGATACAATAAGAAAGTGAACATATCACTAGATATCAATGTTGTCAGCACCTCGCTCTCAGACTTGCCAGTGTGCATAACTATGAGAACATAATTGCTTTAAGTCACTGAACTTATGGTATTCTGCCATACTGGCTCACATTCCTTAAGACACCCACCACAATATTACAGGTTGCTTTTTCCATCTCGAGATTTCTAGTTTCCCCTATCTTGCTGTGTAATGTAACATTCTCAGATTCCAGGGCTTTGAATATGTTCCTCTTTTGAGTGCTTTATTCTAACCGCCCCCAGCAGTGGCAAGAGGGGAGCAGTTATAAATAAAGTCAGAGTGGTGGCTGAAAACTTAGTTGCATGGACCTTTATAAAACGGCCATTATGAGAGAATCTTAGACTTTTACCATGACCTAATTCTTAAGTTATGCAGAGAAGTGACATAATTAAACTTACTTATGTAAAGGACGGCACTACCATCTCTATAGATGAGATTAAAAGGGGGCATGGCTGATGTGAGGTCCTAGATTAGTGAGAAGACGCATTCAGCCATCTAAGGAAGAGACGAGGGAAACACATCAAATTCAGTACCAAGAAGGTCAGAAGGAGTTGGATTCTGGACATATGTTGAAGAGTCACACCAACACAAGTTTCTGACAAATTCAATGTGCTCAGAGAAAAAGGAGTCGGTAATAATTTCTTTTTTATCTGAGCAACCAAAATAATACAGTTGCCATCAACTTAAACACATCCTTCTTTATAAGGACCACATTAGGCTAGAACTCTGCATTCTGTTTTGGCTGTGTTAATTTTATAGTGACTATTAGATATCCAAAAAGTGGTGTGGAGTAAAACAGCATTTAAGAATTTGAAGCATGGGGGACATTCTGACATAGAAATATAAATGTGACAGTGAATGAATTATTAGTATTTTGATATTTTCAGCCTAGAGACTGGGTAGGAACAAATGGGAATAAATAGAAGACAAATAAGAGATGATCAAGAGCTGAATTCTGGCATGTCCATGTTAACAGGGGAACAGAGGGGACAAATGGAAGAGGCAGAGGAAAAGGCTAGTGTGCATACAGTTGGTTGAAAGAGAAAAGAGAGAGTAAGTGTGTCAAGGAAGATGAATTGTTATCAGCAGCAAATCATCACAGCTCCATCCCAGGTCAAAGTCAGTGGGCAACAGAATCTATCTGTAATACATAGCATTACCTAATCCAAAACTCTTCATGTACTAAAACCAATCATCTATTTCCAGCTTTAATCTCATTTGGAATCCCAGTAGGGGAGACTTCAATAGACCTCTCCAACCTTATATGGTTCTGGCATTTTCTCATTGAAGAATAATGGTTTGGGAAATATTATTATTATTATTATTATTATTGCAAAGGAGTGATATAGGTCTACCTTAAACTTTGCAAGAGTCATTCTAAAGCCATGTTGGTCTCAACAAAAGGGTCTCAGAGATGACAAAAAGAAAGGAAACCAAAGGACAGAGATCTGTGCCTAAATGAGTCAATGATAAAATGAAAAGCAGAGGATAAAGACACATAGGAAGTAAAATTATTTAGTCTGGATAACCAATCAGATGCGAGGAAATAGAGGAGCTGTGTTCAACATGACCATCAGGTATCTAAGTGAGTAAACAGTTGACAGTTTTGTCACTGGGAGCCATTTTCAGGAAATCAGGTTTATTAGTCCCCGTTTCATAGATTTGGATTCTGGAGGTCTGAGGTAAGGATTTTGTATTTGTGGCAAATAGCCAAAGTAATCTGGTCCAGACATCTGTTTTGTAATGTGATTTGAGCAACACTAATGTAGGCATTTACTGAGTCTCAAGGAGAATCTGCGATTCCCATTCTCTTGAGAAATGTTTTGTAACTCTCTACAATGTATTATGCCAACTGGTAAGAATGCAAAAGGGAACAGAAGGATTGGCCCATGCTGTTAATTAACTAGTGCAGGGAACAGACACACAAGCTCATCATCACTCACTCTGAGAGGGGCTTTCAGAACAGGCAGAGCCCTGTAAGGGTGTAGAACCAAGAGGCTGGCTTACCTCAGAAAATTAGGCGAAACCTCACCCGGCAGCAACAGCTGGGCTCTAACCAGAAGGCTGTGTAGACTGCCTAAGAGTTAGGTCACCAAAGAGACTGGTAACAGGGAGCGGTGCAGCCAGACTTCCCAGAAGACAATATGAAGCCAGACAGCGGGAAAGGCTAACAAGAATGAAGAGGCAGGGTGAGAACTGGGAGAGAATGATATCGTGAAACCTGCAGGAGAAGGTATAAAGGGAAAGAATGGCCAAATGTTCAACCACAGGAGTGTGCATTCAAGGAGAGACTGAGGAGCAATCTACAGAAGAAAAAAAAGAGGGGGAGGTTTTTTTGGCTCACAATTTGAGGAAATACAGTCTATCCCTGCAAAAAAAAAAAAAAAAAAAAAAAGTATGGTGGGAGTAAGGTGGCCCCTGGCATCGTATCAGAAGTAGAGGGTGAAGCCTGGTGCTCCACTTTTTCCTCACTTTGATTCCTCTCAGGACCTCAGTCCATGTGATAAAGCAACCAACAGTCAGAGTGGATCTTCCCATCTCAGAAACACCCACAACACATAACCAAAGACGTGTCTCCCAGGTGATTACAAATCCAGTCAAGCTGACAATGAAAATTAACCATTTTAGCTGTAAGGCATGCAGTTGGAAAGCTTATGTGTGGGATAATTGCAAACTCTTTATTTACGGGCTACCCTACAAATTTAACTGAATGATTTTCCACATTTGGTGCCAAAATAGGCGCTTAATTATTTCTGCTCAAAAACTGCTGAAAAGAAACAAGGACAACAAAGTATCTCTCAGATAAAATGCATAATTTTGATTAATAGGATACAGACTCTGGGAAGGGCCAGTGAAATCACCATGAGTAACAGCTGTACCACACTGAATTCCCAAGCAGTTCTGAAAATTGTTCCTACGAACACTTCAAACCGGGGGAATACTTCAGATTACAGACTGATTTTATTTCTTCTGTAGTTAATGTAGCCCTATCTAGACTGTCTTTTTTCATCTAGTCCAGAAATCCTACAGTTGTGAATTTAATGTCACAATGTATGTTTCAATGGCAATTCAACCAAAAAAAAAAAAAAAAAAAAAAAAAAAAGGCTAACTCAGATAACAGGAGTACTATAAAAGCCTTTATTTAAGAGCTGCTGAAATTCTGATTGGACATTTGATGCTTTTGTTTAATTCAGAAAAGCACTTAAACCCTGGATTGATTTTTCAGCTTGGGAATCCTGTGTCTACAGAGCAGTTCAGAAACAGCTCAATAAAATGTGCCAGCAAACGTTCTGCTCTAGCAAGCAGCTAACATGAAGATAGAAACATGGATTTACTTATGATGGACAATGAGGGGGAAATGCAGACACAATACACAGAGGAGTCACATGAAAGAGCTGGGATAAGACAGGAGGATTCTAAGATTAGGAGAAAGTGATCGAAAGCTAGGAATTTGGGTGATATCTGTAAAATACCAGGAATAAAATTGAGTCTTCCTCCCTCAAAGGCCACCAAATGTCAAATAGGTGCTGTGAAAGCAGCAGGGTCTCTGAGGGAGTCCCCCTGGGAAGTAAATGTGACTAACCCAAGTCTTGATCTTATTTAGGTTTTATGCAGATGGCCAGAGCTGCTGTGAACTGATGTGAGCAACAGCCACATCAGCTCTCCTTCCCATCTTCCCACCAGCCCTTATGTTTTCTCTGCCTTGCTTCCCAAAGATCGCTGAGTGTTGGATGAGGAGAGGTTGATGTAGATGGTTCATCCACAGCAGAACACTCAGAGCTATTGACACTCAGCACTAACCACTGCATTAACCACTACCCATTGCAAAAAGATGCTTCTTTGATCAAGTTGAGAGCAGCACAAATCTATGCCTATAAACCTTAATATTTACAACAATTTTCATAATTTCATACTTAAACGTTGAATAATATTGCTTTGCATAAATGTACCACATTTTCATTATCTACTCATGAGTTGATGGACATACAGGCTGTCAAATTCTGGCTATTATGAATAGAGCAATAATGAACATGGGTTGTGTAGCAAGTATCTCTGTAGTAGGATGTAGAGTACTTTAGCTATATGCCCAAGAGTGGTATAGCTAGATCTTGAGGAAGATCTATTTTTACCTTCTTGAGGAATCATCACAGTGATTTCCACAGTGGCTGTACAAATTTGCATTCTCACTAATAGTAAGTGTTTATCTTTCGCTGCATTCTCCCTAGTATAAGCTGTCATTTGTTTTATTGATCTCGGGTATTCTGACATGTAAGATAAAAATCTCAGAGTGGATTTGATTTGCGTTTCACTGATTGCTAAGGATGTCATGGTGGTTCCCAAAGACTCATAGGGAGTGGCATTAATGGAGGTGTGGCCCTGTTCAAGTACATGCGGGCTTATTGGTGGAAATGTGTCATGAAGGGGTGGGCTTTGAGCTTTCAGAAGCTCAAGCCATTACCAATGCCACTCTCTCTTCCTGCTGCCTGCCCATCAGATGTAGATCTCTCAGCTACCTCTCTGGCATCATGATTGTCTGAGGGCCACCATGCTTCCCGCCATGATGAGAATGGACTAAACCTCTGCACCTATGATCCAGCCCCAATTAAATGTTTTCCAGTATAACAGTTGCTGAGGTCATGGTGTCTCATCACAGCAATAGAAACCCTAACTAAGATAGAAGCTGAACATTTAAGTGTTTCTCAGCCATCTGTGTTTCATCTTTTGAAAATTTTCTGCTTAGTTCTGTACCACATTTTTTAAAACTGGGTTGTATTTTAATGTCCATCCTTTTTTTTTTAAGTTTTTGCGTAGTTTATATACTAACCCTCTATCAGATGAATAACTGGAAAAAATCTTTTCCCATTCTGTAGGCTGCTGCTTTGCCCAAAAGATTTTGGGTTACAAAAGATTTGCCTTACAAAAGCTTTTCAGCTTCGTGATGTCCCATTTATTGTTGGTCTTAATGCCTGTGCTATTGGTATTCTAGTTAGTCCTTTCCTACACCAATGAGTTCAAGCTGCTTCTGCTTTTTCACTTTTATCAGATTCAGGGTTTCTGATCTTGTGCTGCGGCCCTTGATCCTTTTAGAGTTGATAAACACTATCTTTTATACGTTGCTTAAGTGCTTATGTTTTGTCACAGCAATAAAAAATAACTACTAGAAGTATTATTGAGCAGAAAAGCACTCCTATGGAGTAGGCTTAATATATAATCAGAAACTGTTTATTTCACTGGTAGGCATATACTGTCTTGCCAGCTCTAGGTAAGATCAGTAATACTGTTTCTCTCCTATCAGCCTGGGTAGCGTCTTCTGGCATTATGTAAGATATCCAGAAGGAGAATGTTTCCTAGTCTCTTCTCTATATTCTTTCTACAGAGTGAGTGCTGTTTTCAGCAATAGGGTCATATGATCTAGTCATGGTAGGCAACCGAGAACAATGAAAAACCCTGGGTTGTTTGGGATGCCTCTGGAGCCTTCCTGGCAAATAACTCATAGACAGTGATCTTGTGCCTAGCATTGGGATTTTCAGTTCTTTGTGAAGCCACATCTTCCGGAGCAGTATGTGCCTCCCATACAGAGTACTTTTATTCAAACTGATTTTTGAAAAAAAAAAAAAATTTAAATAGAGCTACAAATTAGTCAATATCCATAGGCCATTCTCATGTTGGCTAACTCACCTCCTACCCTTCCCTCTTCCTAACTCCCCTCTTCCCACTTTAACCTTGAGCACCACCTCTCCTCATTTTATGTCACCTGTGTCTTACTATCCTCTGTAATAGAATTTTGTTTTGGATTTGAGGATCCTAGGTTTCCATATAGTTTTTTTTTTAATTCACTCTTCATTTTGTTCAATCTTTCCACTGTCATTTTTTCCATTCTTGACTCCTTTAATAGCAATAATTTTAAAATTTAATGATTTGATAAGAGTTCAAAACAAGAACAAGATAACTGACAAGTTTTCAGTATAAAAGCAAGAAAAACCAATTTCAAAAAGTGTGTTCACAAACACTAAATAAATCTGGTTTTAAGGAATGTATTGAATGTTGCACCTTAACTTAGAGCATCAAATGAAGATTATTTTTACAGAGAAAATACATTTGCTTTATAACATCATAATTCAGAGGCATAATATATATGTAACATACCAACAATACACAAAACATAGCTAATGCGTATCTAAGGGTAACAGTTAGAGAAACTTGGTGAATACAAAGTCTAGACACTTACAGTCCTATAAAACTTCATTCATGTATCTGAGATATATCATCAACTGGAAACTACCAATCTAGAAGATAATGGATTTAAATTAAGTGTGTGTCCAAAAAGCTTCTAAATAATAAATGGAATTTATAACTGTCAGAATTTAATACTGCTTAATTTGCTTCAACTGCCTTTTCCAAAATTCATGTTGAAATGTAATTGCCATGGTGACGGCATTAAGAAGTGAGTAGGCCATGAGGACTCTGTCCTCATGAATTGATTAATGTCATTATGGTGGGAATGGATAAGTCATCTAGGGAGTGGGTTGCTGATCAAAGAATGAAATTCAGCCCCATTTTGTGGGCTCTTGTGTCCTTTTCACTTCTTTACCTTCTACAATGAGTGACAGCATAAAGCTCTTCACAGAAGCCAGTGCTGTGCATTTAGATGTTAGAACCATACCTCAAGTAAACCTCTGCCACGTAGGAATTACCTAGCCTCAGCTATTCTGTTACTGTAACATTAAATGAACTAAGATATTACTAACATCCAGCATTATCAGGCAAACCAGCATTAAGACTCTGATAAAGGAAAATATGCCATGAATCTAGGGGCATTGAAAATCTCTCAGTGTGCATTGAACATATGACAGGAGTCTACTGAGCGCATCTGAAAGACTCTAACTAGCAGTGTTTTCAAAGCAAAGACTCATGACCAAAGCTTTGGCAGAGTACAGGGAAGCATAAGAAAGATTGGGAGTTAGTCTGATGGGGAAAGGATAGGAGCTCCACAAGGACCAAATATATCTGGGCACAGGGTCTTTTCTGAGACTGACATTCAACCAAGGACCATGTATGGATATAACCTAGAACCTCTGCTCTGATGTAGCCTGTGGTAGCTCAGTAACTAATTGGTTTCCCAAAGTGAGGGGAACAAGGACTATTTCTAACAGGAACTCAATGACTGGCTCTTTGGCCTCCCCACTCCCCAAGGGAGGAGCAGTCCTGTTAGGCCACAGAGGAGGGCTTTGCAGCCAGTCCTGAAGATACCTGATAAAACAGGATCAGATGAATGGGGAGGAGGTCCCCCCTATCAGTGGACTTGGAAAGGGGCACGGTGGAGATGAGGGAGGGAGGGAGGGACTGGGAAGGAATGAGGGAGCGGGACACGGCTGGGATACAGAGTTAATAAAATGTAACTGATAAGAATAAAATAAAATTAAAAATAAATAAATAAATATGCTTTATGCTACTTTTGCATGTTATATGAATGTGCGCTAATTATGTAATGGTACAAGATATTTATGTGTTTTAGAAGTTAAAGAAAGTAATATTTTAAGCGGCAAAAAAAAAAAAGAAAATCTCTCAGAACTTCCCATACAGAACTTCCCAATGCCTATACTATTTATATTAACAATATTTTACTCGTGAGATTTGCATTTGGGAGGAGGTACAGCTTTTAACTTCATATCTCACTCAACATAGCAACAGAAATATAATTTTAATAAACTATTTTTAGTGTTCAATGAAAGAATAAATCTTTGTGCTTTTGCAACACAAAATTGGAAATTTTATTACCAGATAGATTAGTTTTAACACAAAATATATCCTGGAATTTTTACCCAGGTTCTTCATCATTGAATCTCTAATTTGGAAAAGACAAATTACACACACACATTTCACATATACGTGTGCATGTATGTAATTTTTTCACATGTGGAGTGTTTGTATTGCAGGGTATACTTAAACTCTTGCCTGAGATCATAGATGCCTGAAAACAATATTAGTTATCTATGTAATTGAAGTAATAAAATTTCAAAAGTGAGCAGAGAAGAGAGCATACTTGTAATAAAAAAAGTTAGTTCTTGCAGAAATGAGGATTTTTTGTTGTTGTTTCACTAAATAGTTGATAAAGTCAGTTTAAAGCACAGACCGCCACTGATAGGACACAGAATCCTCATGTAGGCTGATGACTAGAAGGTTAGCCCTTCCTGTTGGCACCCAGCATGAAATCCAGGAAGCAAGCCCAGTGCTCAGCAGCCTTTGCTAAGCTTTCCGCGCTCCGTGATTCTTCAGATACAGAGATTATAAACCAAGGCAAATACAATTTGCATTCCAAGCTTTGACTCCTATGTTTTGTTTGTTTGTTTGTTTGTTTTAAAAATATATTATGGATCAAACTTGTACTTTGATTCTCACAAGAGCTAAATTCACAAGCTTATTACTATAGCATACAGTTCTGGACCTCCTCTATCTACCATGTTAGGGAGGTGTGACCACAGGCTCCTGCTACAGTGAAACATGGCAATATAACAGACCAGCGTGTTCCAATCCCCCAGTTCAGTCTCCAAATATGGTAAATGTCAGAAGTTAAAACCCACACTAAAAGTAAATCCACAGGATTGTGCAACCATCACCATGATTCGATAAAATTTCTTGAATTAGAAAGAAATCTCTTCTCTGCCTTCCTCTTCCCCATCCCTCAACATGTCTTAATCTGCTCTAAATATTTCACAGAAATAGAAATTCAAATTACATGACTTTTAGATCTGGTTCTATTCTTTATTTTTTTCTCTGGTCTATCTGTCTTGCAGTAAGTATCACTAACTCATTTCTTTTTCATGACTAGATAATATTCCATGAGATGGATAGAGTATGTTTTGTCAATTCATCAGTGATTGATAAGGGCTTATTGACAGGTTGCTCCGTTTTAGGCTATTACGCATAAGGCCACCATGAACATTTGAATGTAAGTGCCGAGGTGAACATGCGCTTTCAGTACTCTCGGTGAAGGCTAGGATGGGATTTCTGGGTATTCAGCTTTCCAACACAGCCATTTTCCTTTACAGTTCTGTTGTTTCATCAATATGGCACTATTGCATGGGGGAATCATTTCACATTCTTTTAGCACTGCTTTCTATCTCTTGCTGCACCCATCACCGTGTGCGTGAGATGGCTCGTTGTAGGCTCTGTTTGGAGTTCCTTCATAACTATTTTTATTGAACATATTTTCACTGTCTTTTCAGAAACGTCCATTCATATTTTTGTCCATTTCTAATTGAGCCATTTGCCTTTTGAATTCCTTAAGAGATCAAAAAAAATTGTCTCCAGGCTAACACATTAAATAATGGTTCCTGTTTGACAAATATCGTATTTGTCAGAATAATGATTTATTTAGTTGTACACAGTCATATTTTTAAACTCATTCAGCCCAACTGTGTAAATTAGGGAAAGTGTTCTCAAATAGAACTTAATATATTCTAATGTAATTTTTAACATTGATCTGTGATTTGTATTATACTAAATTATTAACATAGTTTTATTTTCAAAATAATTTACTTTAATAATGTGAACTTAGATTGTTAAAATACTTCTAAGTTTGGTACTAGGTTCACACCTTTAATCCCAGCATTCAAGAGGCAAAGGCAGGTGGATTTCTGGGAGTTCAAGGCCACACTGGTCTACGTAGCAAGTTAAGGGACAGCCAGGGCTATGTAGAAAGACTCTGCATCAAAAAACAAAAAGGCAAATAAATAAATAAGATATTTTAAGTTTGGTTTTCTGTAAAAGAAGTTTTAATTAATTTAGAACAAAAGCATTATTAGTTAAAGTTTTCTTAAAAAGTTAGAAATACTCAATATATATTTATTTCTCCCTTGAGCTGATAGGAACAGAGTTCTTTGAAAGGAGTTTATTAAATATCACTTATTGGTCCTTCTGGGGTTGGGTAGAGAAAAGTACCACACACTCCCACATGGAATGTAAGGCCTTTCTAGACCATAAACACGTAGTCTTCAATACATTCATATCATGTAGTTTCAAATTACAAGCACAAACATTTACAAGGTATTCATTCAATAGTACTCACATCAAAGAGCTTTCCTATGTTTGCATGACCTGAAGTGCTTTGAACTTGAAATGGCCAAATAGACAGAGAAACACTGGAGACAACAGCCTTGTGGCCAGAATAGTCTCCATATTGCATAGTCATGGACAATCATGGGCATCAAATGAGGCATCAGAAACTAAAATAACGGTCACCACTACCATCAGTGGGCAAAATTATTGGCTACACACTGTTCAAAGAAAAGCTTTAGACTAGCAAAATTTAGCCAAGTTTAAGTTGAATTGCAAACAAAGAGGTTTGCAATTCAAGCAACCCTCAGCACCAGAAGAGACCCTGGAAGTTCCCTTCCACAATGCACATGCCCCATAAGCGAAGCACAGAAGCTGGGTCGGATGCAGCTTGGTGAGTGAATTCCTTATTTGAATATGGTTTGATCATTTGGGCTGCTGCCATAGGCAGAAGCCCAGACCCTGTGGTTGGCAAAGACTCTCAGTGAGTCTTTTAGGTTGCAGCTTATTGCAGAAACTCTCAAAGCACAGAGGCAGTCTCAGACCAAATTTAGTCTAGCATCACAAACAGATAAAAAATATATACATATATATATACAAGAGAAATTTAGTGGAGAGGGAAATTTTAATGAGAAGCCCCAGCTGGTGGGTAAAGTCTCCACACTCCTTTAGATTCAGCTTGTAAACCAAGAAAAGGCTTGCCTGGGGGGAGCGGCACCTGCGGGAACGAACATTCCAGCGATGACATTTATCTACCTGTTAGAATTGGCTCATCTCAGTGAGCCTTGCCGTGTAATTATTCAAAATAAAGGCTATCGTATGAACATAAAATGAACAGGTAGCAAAGATTTTTGTGTAACTATTAGTTAAATGAGTCATCTGGGAAAGATAGCATTGCTAGTTTGAAGGACAAAGCGAAGAACAACAAACATGTCTGATTAAAGAGTTAGTGGAATTATTTTACAGATGGAAAAAAAATGGCATTTTTTTTGTAACGCTTGGGGGAGGTTATTCTTCTACCAATTAAAAAGGAGCTGGAGAGATACTCAGTGGTTGTGAGCTCTTGCTGCTCCAGAGGGCCTATTTCCTAGCACCCATGTGGTGGCTCATAGCCACTTGTAAACAGCTCCAGGGGACTTGATGCCTCTTTCTGGCCTCCATTGGCATCAGGCACACACATGTTGCACAGGCATACATGCAGGCCAAACACACTCTCACACACACAAATAAACAAATATTAAAAAGACAAAAGACAATCCTCTACAATAAAAGATCTTCTGGAAGTAGCTCCATCCTGGATTTCAAGCTTTACATCAGCAATGGTAATAAGCACTGCATGGTACTGGCACAGAAACAGACTGGTTGATCATTGGATCTTTGTGTGTTTCTCCGCCGGCCATTTGAGTTTCCTCTATTTCAAATTCCCCATTTTAAATTGTATTATTTTTTCTTGATATCTAGTTTTTGAGGTGTATGTGTGTGTGTGTGTATGTGTGTGTGTGTGTGTGTGTGTGTGTATTTTGGATATTACCCCTCCATCATATGTGTGGTTGGTAAGAATGTTTTACCATCCTGTAGGCTGCCACTTTGTCCAAATGACGTGTCCTTCGCTGTGCGAAATCTTCTCAGTTTCATAAGGTCCCATTCATTAGTTGTTGATCTTAGTGCCTGTGCTAACAGCAGTCTGATCAGAAAGTCTTTTCCTGTGCCAATAAATTCAAGGCGATTTCCCACTTTCTCTCCTATCATGTTCAGTGTATCTGGTTTTAGGTTGAAGGTTTTGATCAATTTGAAGTTGTTTTTGGAAAGGTGATTAGTATAGACCTGTTTGGATTCTTCTGCATGTTTGACTGGCACCATTCATTGAAGATGCTGTCTTTTTTTCGGTTCTGTGTTTCTGGCTTCTTTGTCAAAAATCAGGTGTGGTTGTTTGAGTAAGAATGACTTGCATAGGCTCATATATTTGAATGATTGGTCTTTAGGGAATGTACATACTTGACAGGGATTAGGAGATGTGGCCTTGTTGGAATAAGGTGTGGCATTCTAGGAGGAAGTGTTTCACTGGGGGTTGGCATTGGGGTTTCAAATACTGTAGTCAGGCCCAGTGTTTCTCTCTTCCTGCTGCCTGTGGATCTCCTTCTCCAAGATGCTTCTCACCATGATGGCAGTGAGGTAAACTTATGAGCTGGAAGCAAGCCCCAATTAAATGCTTTCCTTTCTAAAAGTTATTTCGGATATGGTACTTCTTCAAAACGATGGCACATTGACTAAGACGCTGTGAGTGTGTGGATTTATGTATGGCTCTTTAATTCTGTTCTATTGATCAATGTGTCTATGTTTTGTGCCAATGCAGTTTTTATTACTATAGCTTTGTAGTACAACTTGAAATGAGGAATGATGATGCCTTTAGCAGTTCTTTTATTATTCAGGATTGTATTACCTATCCTGTTGTGTGTGTGTGTTATCATATGAAGCTGAGAATTGTCTTTTCAAGATCTGTGAAGAATTGCATTAGACTTTTGATGGGGTTTCATTGAGTCTGTAGACTGTTTTTGGCAGGATGGCCATTTTTACTGTGTTAGTCCTACCAATTAATTCATGAGCATGGGAGAGCTTTCCATCTTCTCAAATCTTCTTCAATTTCGTTGATGACTTGACTTTTATTATTATTATTATACAAGCCTTTCAGTTGCTTGGTTAGAGTTACCCCAAGATATTTTATATTATTTGAGGCCATTGTAAAAGGTATTGTTTCACTGATTTTTTTCTGAGTATGTCGTTTGTATATAGGAATGCTACTGATATTTATAAGTTAATTTTGTATGTAGCTACTTTGCTGAAAGTATTTATCAACTGTACAGGTTTCCTGGTGGAATTTTTAGGGTCACTTGATAATATCTCACCTTCAAATAAAGATACTTTTTACTTCTTCTTTTTTAACTTGTATACCTTTGGTCTCCTTCATTTGTCTTACCGATTTAGTTAAAACTTCAAATACTATATTTAGTAGGTATGAAGAGAGTGGACAACCTTGTCTTGTTCCCGATTTTAGTGGAATTTCTCCATTTAAGTTGATGTTGACTATCATCTTGCTGTAAATTCCCTTTATTATGTTTAGGTATGATCCTTGTATACCCTAATATCTCCAGGACTTTTATCATGAAGGGGTGTTGAATTTTGTCAAATGCCTTTTCTCCATTTTTTTTCTCTAGTAGTATTATAATATTATTTTTATAAAACAAAAGCCAGGGAAGAAGCATGCATAGATTTGGCTGAGAGGTTATTGGTTCTTTGCTGGGTGAGGGCAGCTCTTCATTAGGCCCCATTTCTCTCACATCTCCATCTTTATCATAGCTACACTACTTGGTTACAGAAAAGACAGTAGGAGAGAAGAAGGGAAAAGCAAACACAAACAAGGAGAGGGTAGCCAGAAATCTGCTGCTGCCTTGGACCAATTTGGAGAATTCATTCCTATCATCTTAAACTACAGTGTTCTAATTTTTTTCTGCATAGTCTATGAAACACCTTTGTAACATAATTACAAGGACCTAAAATATAATAATGGGTTCGTTCACCAATAAGACTTGCTTTTCAAATTGCTCTTCCTCTTCATCTGAGACACGCGGTCTAGATTCTGGATCCCTTTGACATCTGGCAGGCCCTTGGAACAGTAGGCTGAAGCCAAGAGGCTCTGTTGGTGGATGTATGCTCGGGTCCTAGCTTGGCTGAGGATACTGTGAACCTGAAAGCTGCACATACAGTGTCTGCTCCCACCAAATTAAGTTTTCCTAGGACTTGAGGGCCAAGCTGATAAGCTACAGTGTTGTGCTTCATCCCATGGAGATTTAAGACAAAGGCAGTAAGCCTTGACAAGGACTGTTTTGCATATGCATGCCTTCCTTGTGTCTGTAATGCTCTTGTCCCCACCATCTCTCAGCTTCTTCACAGCATCATGCCTATCTTGGTTTGGCTATCATTTTGTCATATTTGGTTTAAACATTTGCTTCTGATGTTTAACCTAGGCACCCCATGAATGTCATTCATACCTGCCACCTCAATTCTCTGTCACAGTATCTGATTCACTGCTTTAGAATTCACTGAGGTACCAAAGAGAACAGTGTTATTACATATCAGCTCTGCCCTTCCACCAACACCAACTGTCATAAAATCAGAGATCAGGGTTGCAGTGACGTTAATATGGAAGAGGAGAGGGCCAGACACAGGCACCAGAAAGCATCAACCTCATAAGCAGGAGAAGACAACATCCCGGATGCCAAGAATAAAGTGTTTCAAATGGGAAGTATCAGCTTCAGATGTCAGCATTGTGCAGAGAGGTGAGAAGGGAGCACTGAAATTTGGTTGTAAGCCTAGCCTTTAGTAGCTGAACCATCTTCTCAATGTCTATATGTGGATGTGTGTCTTACGCTTTTTCTTTTCTGTTTTTAAATTTTTTAATATAATGTGCTTTTTCTTTATATATTTGTTGGCTTTGTCTTACTCAAGTTTGTTTTATTTTATCTTATTTTCGTTATTATTTTCTTCTTTCTTTTAAAGCTTTTGATACTTGCTTGTTTTCTAACAAAAGAGAGCAAGAAAGGACATGGACTTGAATGTGCAGAAATATGGGGAAGAGCTAGGGGGAGTTAGGGGAGAAGGAAGGAGGAACCATAATCAGAATATAAGGTATGAAGAAAAGCTGTTCCCAATTAAAAATGAATACTAGGGTGCTGTACATGTAGAAGTTCTGCTGATCTTGAGAGAAGTTTCGGCCAGATGGAAGGAATGGAAATAAGTCACCAAGGCTCAAGAATGTGCTACTGAGCAGCCTTGGGTAAACAAAGAAGAGAAATGGATTGTGTTAAGTATGGGAGCAAGAGGAACGATTAGCAAGAGGAAGACCTGAGATACAGGCCAAAGCAGTGTCAAAGGCTGGCTCTGAGGCTCAGACACCCTTCCTCAACTGGTCAAGTGAAAAAACAAGCAGCAATGAAGAGCAAATGAAGACTTCCTCAATATGGCCTCATCAGAAAGAGGAAAAATAAGGAGGACCAATGACCCCTAAGTTCGTGTTCAGGATCCTGACACAGGGTTTAAGTTTAAACAGAGGACAAGAGTTACGAATAACTAAGCCAATTTGGTCACTGTGTGGCCCTGCCCATCTCTGATATGTGGTTCCAGTCTCTCCTACCCTGGCTCCTCCTCTGGCTGCCACCAGACTTCCACCTTTTTCTTCTCCCAGAAAGAGACTCCTGGGGGAATTCCAGTTTTATGGGGACCACTGTTTCAGCAGTCTGATAGACAAAAAAAAAAAAAAAGGAAAAAGAAAAAGAATAATAAAATAAAGGGGGAGGGGGACAATAATGTATCTTTAAAAAATCTTTATTTCTGCCAGCGTAGGTTCAGAAAGCAAGCTGGTGGCACTGGGGGTAGGGGGGAGGGCATCATTTGCAAGTTGTTACAACAGGAATCTTCAGAACATTCCTCAAACCCGTGTGGACGGTCTTGAGCAGCACTTAGCTCTGCATGCACTTTTTCACAGAATGACCAATGCCAGAAAACCATGAAAGAGATGGGTCAACCATGGCATGTCATAATTAGACATTGAATAATGACCAAGAAACTAATTGCCATGTGCATGGCTGTACTACAGGGCCTAACGTCTTTGGCTTCTCCTGATGTTTAGTAAAATCTGTGTGTTCTTATACATATCCTTAAGAAAGGACTTAGAAAATATCTCCCTGCCCTCCCCATCTCCACCATCATCCAGTTTCAGATCTGAAGAGATGTTAAAATTTATCTAATGATCAATAATGCATCCAAAGCAAGGATAAAAATCTTCCAAATGTAGCTTCCGTTCTTTCTTTGAATGGCAATTTTTCTTTTAATAAAGTTTATTCTTCCTCTAAAATATGACAGACCCATAGCCAATAAATAGCATTTTTCATCTTACTACTTGCAAGTCCTCGGTGAGTTTAATAATTCACTCCCTTTTGGTGGCTTCAGAAATAAAGCTCTTATCTTTGAATCTATCTACAACCCTGTTCTCTTCTACTTGCTAAATGGACATCATTTATCACTCATTTTATGGGTGCTTATCTGCCCCAAGAGAAGCTTGATCAGATAACCTGGGCCATACAAAAGCAAAGGAAGATTGCTAGGAAGGGCTTCCATTGTTTGAGAAGCTCTTTGATCTGGAGTTTTTAGTGAGACTAGAGGATGTCTCCTGGGTCTCTTTGCCTGTTTTTGTGGTCCGGTCTCAGAGACGATCCAGCCCTTGTGCAGAACATGCTTTCTGGATCCAATCCTGCAGAATGGTTTGAAGATGAGTTTAATCCTTAGTCAGACACTGAACATTCCTAGTTTAATGCTGTGATATAATATGACAGATTTATACATTCTTCTGACATAATGAAATGCAGAGAGATGAAGTGTTTTATTTACTCAGTAACCTCTTATTTCAGCAGGTCACTGGCTTCGTATAGGCTTTCTTGGCCTCATCAAAAAAGTCTTAAGTATTGCTATGAACACCACCCCCATCTACCATCATAAAAAGACCAAAGTGCTAGGCACTGAAGTACATAAGGTAATATATATATAAACATACATACACATGCACACACACACACACACACACACAATAAAAAAGTAACACCAGGAGACCCAGAGATCTAAGGAACTTCCTGTCCCAAAGGCATCTGTGGCTTAAGTACTCTCTCCTCCACCTGGATACAGGACTGTACAGAACAAATGTTTGTCAAATGAATCTCTTTCCAGGTTCATCATTCACTCATCAAATGTTGCTGATCTCTTCAGGCAATGTTATTTCCTTCCAACTAAGGTTTATGGAGTTCCCCTCATCCAACAAATGGATCCAACTCTGTACTTAGGAAGAAAAGCAGTTTATGAAGCAACCAGATGAAATCCAACACAGTGAGTCCCACAGCAGAACTCCCGGTTTTGAGAATGGGACCCAGAGAAAAAGATTAGGTCAGCTAATTTGGGAGAAATTGAAAATGTCAGAGACTCATTTTTAAATGAAAATAATCTTGTCTGTCATGAACCTGAAATTGACCTTGTCAGGAGAGCTGAGCTCAGGCAGAGGACATGAGGAAGGTTTATGCTTTCCACCGAGCAGTGGAGGGTGCGAAACTCACTGGAAACTCAACAGGAGCATGATCGATTGAGTGAAGTTAAGGGACCCTGGCACACTCTCTTCTAGGATGGCAGTGCTCGGCACGAGGGTAACGGGCTGCACGCTCACCCCCCTCAGAGCTAGAGCAAAGCAAACCCACAACGTGGCTTTTCTACGTGAGTAGAAGCACATGGCTGCAGAGAAAATTCAGAGCCAACTCTTTTACTGCAGCCATGGGAAATTTCCAGCAGGAAATGGCTTGCTCAGAGGTGTCTTGATTGGTGTCCTCTACCCCCTCCCTCCAGAGGCTAGGGAGAGAAGAAAGAGCAGGGCTCATTCTACAGCCAAGGTTTGCCACTACTCACAGTGTGGCTGAGGGGCCACCTCTTTGAAACACCTTGTAAATGCAGAATTTCCAACATCAGCAGCAACCCCGTGATTTTTATGTGCTGGGAGTTAGAAAAGCCCTGCCATAGACTGGCTTGGTGTCAGGTTGTCGGAGTCACTGAGGGGAGCTTCCTGTTATGTGCAAAAGGTCTCCAGCCACACCCTTCAGCACTGGAATTACACACCTGCACCCTGAGGACTGGCCTCTACACAGATGTTGGAGATGTGGACCTCCAATGTCTAAGTCCTCATTCTTGCCCAGGAGGCGCTTCATCCACTGAGCCAGCTCCCCAGACACTGGAGGAGCTTTGTCAGGGAAAAGACCCCATCCTTCTGGATTCTGATTGAAACGTTCAGCCTCCCTAAATGATTTCAATTGTGCAGCCAAGGTCACGAAGCCCCGGGACGCCTCCTAGTTCCCCAAGAAACTGCTCAGGCCACAGATCTGGACACTGCTCTTGCAGAATGAATGCTGAGAGGTCCTGACAGCCCAGCTAAACCTCTGCTTGCCCAGGTACAGCTACAAGCAGAATGAGGCCAGCCTCTCACACCCAGGCGCCTAAGCCTCCTTCTGCACACGTGTCCTCTGGGGCTGTTCACTGTGGTTTCCAGTCTGGGAAACCCGTGTGGAAATCTGTGTGGTAGAACGAACCATTAAGCCTGGAATGCTCTCTGCCGGCTTGTTGAATTCATCTCCTACGTACTGTTGGCAATTAAGATAAGGTCCCTGTGCTGTAAAGTTAGCAGAGGAATAAAGGTTGTACAGAAGACTCCGTGATCTCCAACAGGCAAACAGTCAAACCAAAACCGGAGAAGGGTTACCCACGGGCTGTAGCACCCTGCAAAGCCCGCCTGTGAGTCAGCTCGGGGAGGCCCAGCCCCTTCAGGAGAGCCTGATTTAGGATCAGCCCCTGCTTCCAGGCAGGGCTGGGCTGCTTCTCCTCATAAGACCTGGTCTTAAGAGCAACTCCCCTTCTCCCCAGCTGCCTAAAGTGTCACAGTTTGCTCACTCCCAAGCCTTCTCCCCCACCCCCTTCCCAGACAACTCTCTGGTGAGCAGGGGGGTGTAAGCCACCTCCAGCTTCTCCCTCTGGTGAATGCTGTTAAGCAACTTCCAACTCCTCTCCTTGCGACGACATGAAGTTCCCCGGGAAGCCCAGGAGCCACAGAGCTGCTTTTCTGCCTCTCTGCTGGCTCCTTTTGAAGATCCTGCAACCAGGACACGGCCACCCTTACGACAACCGCTACGCTGGGTAAGTGGAGCCGGCTTCATGCCCTGCAAGGCTTGGACTTGTCTTGCATGAGGGGGTTGCAGAGCTCTGATGTGCCTTGCCATTATGCTGTTGCTGCCTGTGGTTTCTGTGTGACTCGGAAGGCTTTCTATAAAATGTGTAAACAGCATCCAACATTTTGGTTCAGCTGGCTGACAAAGTGTGGTAGCAAGGGTCTGGCTATCATACTGTTTAGAGCGTCCCAACCCCAGCGGTGGCCTCAAAGTTCAATGGGAAAGTGTCTCTGGGGTGCTGTGGCCAGTCTCTGCAGTCACTGCATTGGTTGATGCTCGGCGTAAAGGATACTGTTGTACCACGTGCAGTCTGACCTGAAAATTAAACAGCCTCCTTTAGAACCGTGACCTCGGGCGGTGGGCTAAAATTCACCAGCGACTAATTTAAGAACCGAGTGTGATTTTTTTTTTTTTAATGTTAATTTCCCAGTGATTGTTAGATATTTCAGACCTGGGCAGTTCAAATACAAAATAAGCAGAATTTTTAAAAAGCGGAATAAGGGTAGCTGACTGTAAAAATGCTGGCATTTGTTAAGGGGAGAGAGAGGACCATAGTTTGCTCTTCTCTATAGGGTAGCCGGCTCTGAGCTGGCAATCCGGGAGGCCCAGAGCTGGGACTAAGGAAGTGCGTTCTTATTATCCTGAAGGCTTGTGGCACAGACAGCGTGTGTTTGGCTCAGACTTACAGAGTGCTGTTCTTTAAATCTGGAAATTATAAGATGCCTGCATTTTACAGGGGAACCGCAAATAGATCCTCTGGCTCCACTGCTTAAAACCACAGTGGAGAAGTGGCCTCACTGTACCACTCAGTTATCTCCAGTGAAGAGCATCTAACGTCCCAAAGAAAAGTTGCTCTTTTTAGGAATGCTATGTGAAGCTCGTGAGAGCCTGGAGCACAGAATTGCGTTTCTCTCTCTGCCCAGGGAACTAGACACTCTTAGTGATCTTCCAAGTACAGGACTTACAGGGAGACGTTCCCAAGCGTGCTTTCAGCGGGAGAGGACGCAGGATTGAAGGAGAGGTGTTCGGTGGGATAGAGACGGGAATATGAATTTTTTTTTCTTGAGCCACAGAAGGGCATTTACATCCAAGAGGTTCTATCTAGTCTTCTGCACAGCAAGGCCCAGGCTTCACATCCTGCCATTTGTCATGTGCACACACTTGTTAGAGGTGTGGGCAGAGAATGCTTAACAGCCGACCTGCAGCCCAAGGTTGTGGAGGAGTCAATCTGACCCTTCTGCTGACGTCAAAGCAGACAACCAACATATATCACCAGTTTAGATGCGCTGCATGTGGTACAGGCCCTCACTCCTCCGCTCGGCTATGGCACTGGATATAATTACTTCAGTGTGGGGCGCTCATTGATAACAAGTGACCAGGCTTGCTTCAGCTGAGCAGGTGTGCGTCCTTCCCCGAGCACCTCTGGGTGTAAAAGTAGGGCCAGCCAACATCTTTTCCAGAAAGAGTTTTGAGCAAATGGAGCCTCTTCCGGGGGAGATGGTCCTGCCTCCTCTCTTGCCGTGCGCTGAAGGTAATAATCGCCATTTGTCTTAGGCTGCAACATGATAAGATTGTCCCGGCTGAATAAATTACCAGACATCTGAAAGTCGGAAGGACGAAAAGTAAGCTGAGAAATGAGGAGCTGAAGAATTTCTTACTACCTGTCCATCTTAAGAGAAGCCTGAGGCCCCTTGAAAGTCAGAACTATTCCTAGTATTCTGACTACTGAAAACTAACTCACCTTCAAGAGTTAGATTTCTCCAACGTCACCCTCTCATTACCAAGGACTGATGCTTCTCAGATTTGGGAGTGTTTTGCTTTGTTCACTTTTGGGAACCACTTTCTACATGTTTGGCTCTTAAGGGATCAAGAATCTGGTAGGAAAATGGTAAAATACCATCTAGTGTTTTCATTGTCTTTGCTTCTGCCTGTTTACAGTGACCGTAAACTGCCTCACTGTTACCCCTTCCTGGGTTTCGTTGATTTTCTTGTTAATAATTATGGGACAACCTTATTCCTTGTGCTATGCTAAAGAGATTTGGCAGGTCTTGCCCGAAAGCCACGCTATGTGATTGTCATCTGCGGCACCCTGAGCATGAATAAAAATTAGATCATTGAGGGAAAACAGCTTGCCCCTTCGGAGCAGCTAATGAGCAACAGGTCCTCACTACACAAACAATAACATGTGAATAGGGCCAGTGTGTATTACAGGCTTCCTTGAAGTGTCGAGGAAATAGGTTTTAAAATGAGTTAGAGAAACTACAGGCCTACAGGGAAATTTGAAGACAAAGGCTGAGACTTTTATGGATAACTATATCAGATCACACATCTACCAGGGAGATTTGGAGACATGGAAGACAATAAAGCAAGCTCAACAATTTGACTTTCAATAATATTATTCTACCGCTGCTAAGTTAGCGGAGGGCTGCAGGGGCTGACAATGCCAAATCAGACTTTTCCACCTAAGGGTGCTGTGTGTGTGTGTGTGTGTGTGAGAGAGAGAGAGAGAGAGAGAGAGAGAGAGAGAGAGAGAGAGAGAGAGAGAGAGTCTAACACTCATTTAGGAAGAAGTGGTGATTTCATCTTGTTTTTGGAAAATGATAATTTCAACAATAAAGGAAAAGTGCAGATTACGAAAGCAAAGTTGGCAGTTTAATCACAGCTACCTTCTCTCTGGGGTGGGGGTGTTGCTGGTGGTCAATCATCATTTGCACTGCAGCTGGAGCCCAGAGATAATGGAAAGCAGCTCCAGGGAGAACTTCAGGTGCTTTAAAGATGAAAAAAGTAATATTGCAATGTCTTTGACCATGGCCCTTCATCCTTATGATAAGTACTATTTGAATGCTCAGTGTGTGCCGAGAACACTGACCAACAGTGAATGCCTTGGAAAGTTGCATATTTGTGAAGAGACTGGCCCCCACACAGAAACTGTCCAGAGCGTAGGTGCTGCTGAGGATAAGCAGGCTCTGATGAGAATCTACATGGCATGCTCAATGTACCAACGCAGAGGGCTAGACATCTCTTCTCAGGCTCAGCCCATTCCGCTCTCCCAGGACCGCTGTGTCTCCGCTGTTGGTGCAAAGAGGCTTCCTACCACACTGCATCTCAAACTTGAACCTAACTGGTTCTGGGTCTACTGTCTGTGGGCCTCTGTGCAGTTCCTTTGTGGACATCACTTCACGTTCAAAGCAGCTTCTTCTGCTCCTCTTTTCCTTTCTCGGGGGAGCAGCTGGGATGAGGTTGCAGTTTCCTTCATGACTCTGTATATCTGGGACTTCTTAGAGCGGCCGATGTGTTCTGATGAGTCATTGCTGAAGCCCCTGCTCACCCACCCCTCTACTCGTGTGCATCTGTTCATGGTTCTATAGTCGCCTGTGGAAACAGGATAAGGGGTTCCAAGAAGAAAGAAGGACTTCTTAAATCCTTTTTGTTCCTCAAAATCCTGTGAGGCCTGGAGTTTGGTTGTGATCAGTCAAAAAGAAAATGATAGGAAACAGAGTAGCTCAGGAGAGTAGGCCAGCCCCAGGGACACGGTATATGTTTCCCCCTGCTCTCTTTGGTGATTCCATCTCTCAGCAGTAGCTTTGCCTCCTTTTGTGTTTCTTTGAATGCTCTGATATTTAGGAACCCAGGGCTCGAGTATAGGATGTCAGGGACCTGAGAGTTCCTTCTGGGCTGGTGGTTAAAAGTCTTTTTAGATTGGAAAGACTCAAGTCTCCACTTCTCTAGGACTTTGCTGGAACAGTCTCATTTGTGCATAGTGTTCTGACGTATTAATTGACAATGTTCTCTTCCTGTCGTAGAAGAGTCGCCTTAGCATTTGACACTTTTGTTCTTACACCATTGGCTTCCTTAATAGGGTTACCTGCATTCCCTCAACTGTCTTCTTGTTTCATGTCTAGAGAACAAATTTGTGTGTAATGATCCCATTCCAGTGAAAAAAGTACTTTATGTGTTCCTTTTTCTCCAGCTACTTCCAGCTACTACTTCAATCTGGGGTAATCTTCCCATGACCGACAGGCCTCCAATCCTTTCTCGTACTAATGAGCTTACTAAAATAACACGTATGTTATTCTTTTGCTCAAAGGCCAACTTTGGATCTTAAGTGCTGCTTTTGCAAGCCCAGATTTTCCTGCCTGACTCCAAGGCATCTATAATTAGACTTCCTCTGCTTCATCCTCGCTCAGAGCCCCGCCTCTCATCAGAGGAGTAGAGTTGGAGCACTACACACGCTTGTAGCCATGGAAGCAGGTAGACCTGAAAGCCTAAGGCAAGAAGCAGCCCTCTCAGCTCATGAATGAAGTGTGCTATCTGTCTGCGACACTAGAAAGCACACGTGCTGAGTCAGTTGTATTCCCCCACAAAGCGGTGTGCGCTTAGTTTCCATTACCTTCTAAAAGTTCTTTTTCCTCTCTCTGCCTTAGTTAGGGTTTCCATAACAGACAACGTAACCAAGGCAACTCTTAAAGAGGAAAACATCTCCTTGGGGCTGGCTTACCATTTCAGAGGTCTAGCCCATTAGCATCATGGTGGGACACATGATGGTGTCCAGTCAGGCATAGTGCTGGAGAAGGAGCTGAGAGCTCCACATCTTGACCTGCAGGCAGCACAAGGAGCCTGTGTGCCACACTGGGCGTAGCTTCAACTGTGTGGGCATGGCTTCACACTGGGTGAGCTTCAGAGCTCACCTCCACAGTGACATAGCTCCTCCACCAAGGCCACACCTCCTAATGGTGCCACTCCCCAGGAGCCAAGCATTCAAACACATGAGTCTCTGGGGAGGCCATGCTTATTCAAACCACCACCCTCTCCTTATATTAACGGTAGAGTATTTTTAGTTCTGCTATGTGCTGGCTCAAAGCAAAGCCCCTAGGAACTGACTGGTTATCAACTCATATTGCAAAAGCTTTCCTCACTGCAGTATGCTGTGCATTAGGGCCTCCTGCCTTGCTTGCTAAAGATTCACAAGACTGCAGCTCTCTAGTCCTCTGAACCAGTGATTCTAAACCTGTGGGTCATGACACCCACAGGGGTTGCATATCAGATTATGATTCATAACAGAAGTAAAATTACAGTTATGAAGTAGCAGTGAAATACTTTTATGGTTTTCATGGGGGGAGGGGGTCCACCACCACAGGAGGAACTGGATTGCCTCAGAGTTAGGAAGGCTGAGAGCCACTGCTCTAAACTGAACTCACAGACTATGAGGATGCTTTCTCTGCTCAGCCAGCTAGTAGAAAGAGGAGTGTATCTAATATACTTTCTCCTCAGAGCCCAATCTCACATAGATCCTTTATTTTATGGTACCAAGACATCTTCTGGGTGGTAGCATAAAGCATAGTCATTTTCATCTCTTGGAAAAGCAGCAGAACTGTTAATGTCCCATCACTTCACAGTTAAGCTTAACTGGCTACCACGCACTGATGTTTCTGTCTTATACAGAATTATAAGCTGAGAACTTGGAATTGCAGCAGAGAAAATACAAGTTCTTTGGGTAACTTGCTTCCTAGAGTGTTCATTGTGATTAATCAGTAGGTAACTAGTTTACTGGCTTAGAATTTGATTTGCTAAGTCTATGCCATTCTATCCTGCCAGAGGCATCTGCTTCTTCATGGTAAAATAGACTGCAAAATAGAAGGTTCCAGGAGCATGGTCTGGTTACTGTCATAAATTCTCTAAAATTTGTTTCGCTGCACGAGAAAATAAGCTTCTAGGTGGTTTCCTTCAACAAAATCGCCATCTTTGCTCTTTTTCAAATTTTTGAAAATAGTAAAACATTTTTTAATGTCTATTTTAGTATGTCATTGGGTTGCTTTGCTTTTGTTTGTTTGTTTATTGCTGTAGCAAGGAACCTCTACCCTTAATAGCCTAAATAAGTTCATTTTGCACGCATACGAAAATCCAGAACAGCTATGAATAGTAGGAAGTACCAGAAATCCAGGTCCCACGGTCGTCCTGCAGCTTTGGGTTCTGATTAACACCCAACCCCCAAATATGGCCCAGGAAGGGGGCTTTTGTATCACAGTGCAGCCAACAGGAGAGTGGAAAGGAAAAGCCAACATCCAGATGTTTGACCTATGCTCCCTATGGGCTAGAACTGGGCAGATGGTGTGGGTACACGGGGGGGGGGGGGGCTTTGAAGGATTGTCATTAGCCGAAGGCACGCGTTGAGGGAAACCAGCAACAGTTCACAGCAGTCTCACTGACACCTGCAGCCCATTCTCCCTTCAGCTTGCTTCTCCACGTGCATTTTCACCCTTTAAAGTGATGGAAAATGCCCGTTTTTATTTTACAAATGCTCTCTCCAAGCCGTAGGATGACAGAACTATAGGAGACAGGAAAAGTCATAGCCAGGTCTTCCTGGTTAATACCTGAGAGAACAGAACTCCAGGAAGGGTTTGTAGATCGAGGGTGGGGTGAGGATTAAACCCCAGGTCAGTGGCTCAGCGTTCCTCACAGTTGATCCTGTAGCATTTCATGACTCTAGAAGTTCACCTCAACCTTTCCTATTTCCTCGAATTACTGGCTGTGATTTGGCATATGATTTGGCCAAGCTGAGGAGTCTTTAAAGAAGGGGATATTTCAGTTCTATAAATATTTGTAAGCTGCCTGCCTGTTGCTAGTCTCAGACCATAGAGATGAAAGAGCAGTTTGCACACACTACATAATGAATAACTCAAGTAGGTAAACATGGAGCTCCAACCTAGAATCCCCGTCCCCACAGAGAAAATTCTTTGTGTCAAATGAGTGTATGAGGGTCATCTAATCCAGACTGAAAAATGGAGAGAAGGTCAAAGTTTATTTCTCAGCTGTGAGATGTTTCTTGAAGGACAAACAGACATTTGGGTGGATTATTAAACGTGTTAAATGTGTAAGGCACGCCGCCTTTTCCTTTTAAATGTTTGGTATTGAAAAGGCTCAGGAGGGGGCTACAGCTGGGATACAAAGTGAATAAACTGTAATTAATATAAAAATAAAAATTGAAAAAAAAAGACCAACCAGTAGACATCTGAAGAAGGCTTTCCAGGCATGGTGAACACTTTATTTCAATGAGCTCCAAGGTGAGGTCTAGATAACCAGAATGATTTTGCTTCTCTCTCTGTGAGCAAGACATAAGCTTAGCTAAGGCCGCAGATGCAGGAGAAGGAATGACATATTTGTGATCTGTCACACACGATTTTAAATCTCACCTAATGTGACAGACTACTAATATGTTTCCAGCAGGGAATTTAGACGAATTTTTAAAGGAAGGTTCCCTCTGGAATCCCCGAGAAGGAAGATGTAATGTAAAGGCCGATGGCCATCTACAAGATAACTAAGATCATAATGATGGTAACATGAGGCTACTACAATGACAAGGAGGGAGAAGCTGGGACCAGTTAAAGAGCCATCCAAGAGGTAGAACCGTTACAATTAGGTAATTAGATAGATAAAAAGGAAAAGAAAGTGTAAAATGTTTCACATTCAGGTTTGTATAACTGGAACAAAATCTTCATAGAGAAAATAAACTTAAAGTGCCCATTTTTATTCCCAGATGATATATAGGTTTGAAGCTTAAGAGAGAGACAGATACAGAGCGACAGGGAAATAAACTACTAAATGATATGCAAACAATGTTTTTGTTTTTTTAATTTTTTTATATTAATTACAATTTATTCACTTTGTATCCCAGCTGTAGCCCCTCCTTTATTCCCTCTCAATCCCAACCTTTCTCCCTCATCTCATCCCATGCCTCTTCCTAAATCCATGGATAGGTGAGGTCCTCCTCCCCTTCCCTCTGACCCTAGCCTATCAGGTCTCATCAGGACTGGCTATACTGTCTTCCTCTGCGGCCAGGTAAGGCTGTTCCCCCCTCAGGGGAAGGTGATCAAAGAGCCAGCCACTGAATTCATGTCAGAGATAGTCCCTGTTCCCATTACTAGGAAGCCCGCTTGGATACTGAGCTGCCATGGGCTACATCTGTGCAGGGGTTCTAGGTTTTCTCCATGCATGGTCCTTGGTTGGAGTATCAGACTCAGAAAAGACTCCTGGGCCCAGATTTCTTGGTTCTCTTGCTCTCCTTGTGGAGCTCCTATCCCCTCCAGGTCTTTCTATCTCCCCCTTCTTTCATAAAATTCTCTGCACTGTGTCCAAAGTTTGGCTGTGAGCCTCAGTGCCCCTGATTTCACCTTACACCCATCAGAATGGCTAAGATCAAAAATTCAAGTGACAATACATACTAGAGGATGTGGAGAAGGGGAACCCTCCTCTGTTTCTGGTGAGAATGTAAACTTGTACAACCACTTTGGAAATCAATCTGGCTCTTTCTCAGACAGTTAGGAATAGTGCTTCCTCAAGATCCAGCTACACCACTCCTAGGCACATATCTAAAATATGCTCAAGTACACAATAAGGACATTTGTTCAACCATGTTTGTAGCAGCTTTATTCATAATAGCCAGAATCTGGAAACAACCCAGATATCCCTCAACTGAGGAATGGATACAGAAATTGTGGTACATTTACACAATGAAATACTACTCAGCAATTAAAAGCAAGATCATGAAATTTGCAGGCAAATGGTGGGAACTAGAAAAGACCATCTTGAGTGAGGTATCCCAGAAGCAGAAAGACACATATGGTATATACTCACTTATAAGTGTATATTAAACATATAATCTAGGATAATCATTCTAAAATCTGTGCACCTAAAGAAGCTAAGCAAGGAGGATCCTGGGTAAAATTATCAATCCTCACTCAGAAAAGCAAAAGGGATGGACATTGGAAGAGGGAGAAAACAGGGAACATGACAGGAGCCTACCACAGAGGGCCTCTGAAAGACTACCCAACAGGGTATCAAAGCAAACAATTTTTAATCATATGGTAGAAAGAACACCCAGGAATTGTGCTTTGACATGAAAAATACCAGGTAAAATGTTGGAGCAGAAACTAATAAAAAGAAAAGGTCAGAAAGTAAGAAATACAGAAAATGACAATCAAAGGAAATGAATATTGAGTGTCAAGAGAGGTCAGCACAGCCAAACATGAGGCAAAGCCAGGAGAACCCCTCAGAAGAAGGGGAGGACAGATCCTAAGAGCCAGATGGGCACTGGGCACCATGAGAACACGACCCACAGAATCAATTAAGCAGGGCTCACAGAAACTCACAGAGACTGAAGCAACAATCCCGGAGCCTGCATGGGTCTGCACTAGGTCTCCTGCATGTGTGCTGTGTTTGTATAGCTTGGGGTTCTTGGTGTATAGCTTGGTGGGACTTCTAAGAGTGGGAGTCGAGGGTATCACCTGGGACCATTTTCCTCCTTCTTTATTGCCTAGACTAATCTACTAATCTTGGGATGAGACTATGTGCCTGGCTTTTTTTTTTTTTTTAATTTGTTGTGCCATGTTCGGTTGATATCCCTGAGAAGCTTGTTTTTTGAAGGTGAGTGGGGGAGGAATGACTTTGGGAGGGGGCAGGACTGGGAGAATTGGAGGCAGTGGAACTTGCAGTCAGGATGTAAAGTATATTTTTTTGCAGTATATATTTTGCAGTCAGGATGTAAAGAGTATTTTTTTTAATAAGAAAGAAGTCAGTTACCCCAGTTATTGCCAGGTGGTACCTGTTGGTTTTCATGAAGGAAACCATGTGTAATGTCATCAAAGATATTTGGTGAAATGGCTGAAGAACTAGAATATGCTGAAGACTCAATGGAATGTGAAAACAAATAGCGTTGAGTGTGGACAATAATTTCAAGTGGCTTATCTCTGAAAGGAAGGCGGGCTCAGCGGTGAGGGGTTCAAACTCAGGCTAAAGGAGAGCCCTGCTATTTTGATATTATTTAAGGAAAGAACAGTGTGTACTTGTCTCTTGCCAGGAGGAATAAAGAAGAGGAGGGTACAGAAGAGTGAAGAAGAGGGAGAGGGAAAGTGATGGAGTGAGATCTTGTTGGGACAGAATACAGATGTCCCTTCTTTTTTTCTACAAAGTAGGGAGTGGTGTCCTAGCTCTGTTAAGGTAGAGTGACTAGGAGACCCCAATAAAGGAGCAAGGATTGAGTGAGGTTCTGGATGTTACTGAGGTAATGACACTTCTTCAGAAGGATCGCCACTGATGATAAAAATGATAGTTCACAATAGAACTGTGGCTACAGCCCATGGATTTCTTCCGGATAGTTCCACGTAACTTCACGTGACAGCTAATGTGACCCACAAACTATCCTTCTGCTTATGCCATCTTCCCAGAAGGACGAGGATGGGGGTTTAAACACCCCTGTATGATGTCACAATGTAAGTCTAACAGGATATCAGTAGCCACCAAGTCCCCATCCATTCTCTGCCTTTCTTTTCTCTGTGTCTGGGAGACAGACCTCTCAGCCTAGGTCTGGCTACTTTTTCCATCAGGCCAGTGGCGGCAGGAAGAGAGAAAGGTCGGAGTACTTCTTCCTTGTCTCTGCTCTCTGGCTTTGTTTGGTGCCACCGTCTGATGGAAGGTAGCTGGGTCTTCTTTGAACATCTGTTGCTCACAGCTACCTGCCAGAGTCCAGCTATCTCTGCTTCTAGGGTATAATTCCTTTGTTCCTCAGACCCAGGGACCACTCCTGTTTGTGTGCTTCCGCTTCCCTGGACTGCCCACTCCTATCATGCTCCCGTAAATGGTCATGTTATTATATAACGTTAATTGACGATCTGAGCAGAATTTCCCTTTTCTGGGGAAACACCTGGAAGTGAAGGAGCATGCGTGACTGCGCACACACACACACACACACACACACACACACACCATGTTTAAAGATTTCTGTTAGAGCAGTTGGGGGGGGCTCTGAAATGAATGGAAAAACAGAAAAGCTAAAAACATAATAACAAGGCAAGAAGGGAAAGGAGAAGACAACCATTAATTTCCATTTCTCTCCCAGGGGAGGAATGGCATAGTCCTTTGTAAATCAACAGAAAATGCATGGTGTTATATTAGATGTTATGTTAATACTAATTGAAAAGGCTCTCGTGCAAGGCTCATCTGGTTACAAAACTGACTGTATTTTCTTCCACCTTTCTGAAGCATTAAATAAAAGACTGTGAACATCTTGATTTCTTCTTAGAAGGAACTAGAAATAATGTCTCCTAGTCCGTCTCCCAAATTCTCGTCCCCAACCCTATCTCCTTCCACACACTGACTGCAGATCACACAGTGGCCATCATTCCTTAGCACACATGGGTTAAGATCTTTAGTATGTCTGTCTGTCTCTTTCTTGCAGAGGGAGAGTGTGTGGCCCTTTCTAGCCGCTGAGGGCTTATGATTTAATTCAACAGTCTAGTGGGGAAAGATAAAGGGAGGAAAAGAGAGAGGGCTGGAGAGAGGAGGTAACATATATGAGCAAGTAATCAAATCAAAGGAAAATGCTCATTTATTAGGAGTCCACATACTCTCCTTGGCTTGTCTCTTCTGTTGTTTTCTCCACAAGCCCACCTTGGACTTTTATGTTATTTTAGTCTTACGTTACCACCTGCTGCATGAGGAGGCTTTCAGGGTGTCACACCCTGACAATTCCATATGGAATTGTCAACTTGCTGAATGGGTGATCTCATTGGCCATATTTTCATTACCCTATTTTGCCTTTCAGAATTTCTGAATCTTATCAGGGTAACTCATGAATCAGATAAATGTCTGTTAAGTTCCTTTTATGGTTTCACAGATTTGTGAAATGTGGCTTTCTCTTATCCATCATGATCAAACGGGATGTCTGATGGCGTGGTAACAGCACATCTGGTGTCAAAATCGCTAACCGTCCCAGAAGTTGGAGGCCTTTGAGATCTCCCAGGATAGCTTACTTGCAAGTTTCAAAGCACTTAGTTTACGGGGAAGTGAAAAAGGGGATGTAGGAGAACCAGTTCTCCTAAATTTTCAGACCTCTGAAAAATACAGAGAGATGGCAATAAGTAATAACTAGAAAATCAATATAAAACCAGATTTAAAAAAAAAAGACTGGGAATTTTGATTATTGTGACTCTCTGCATAAAATGAGGATATTTTTCCTTTTGTCCATAAAACTAGTTTGCTGAGGTAGTGACTCTAAACATCTCCAATTACTCCCACCCTTCCCAGTATCTTTTCTATATTAGTTACTTTTCTTGTTGCTATAACCAAATACCCGACAAAAGAAACTTAAGGAACAAAAAATTTATTTTGGCCTTTGGTTCGAGGTTACAAACATTCTGGCAGGGAAGGCATGAACTCAGGAGCTGAAGAAGCCGGCCACACTGAGGAATGCCAGTGAGGAATCAGAGGCAGATCAATGTTTAAGTGCTGTTCACTTTCTTTAATTCTTTCTATTCAGTGTAGAATCCCAGGCCAGCCCCATTCACAGTGGCTCTTCCTTCCTCAGTTAAACCTCTACAAGTGCTGCTGACATAGCCAGAGGTGTGGCTCCTGGGTAACTTTAAATGTAGGCAAGCTGGCAATGGAAATTAGCCTTCCATTTTGGACCCCAAACCTTTTACTAAGAAAGGGAAAGAAGGGGAGGAAGATGGAGAGGGAAGCAGACAGGGAGGGCACATGGAAGGGGCGGGGCAGAGAGGGAGTGAAACAGACAGGAAGGGTACACATATAAACAAGGAATGAAAATGTCAGTATGGTAGCTCAGTGTGTTCCCTTGACTGACAAGATGGAGAGTCCCAGCATTTCCTGCGTCATCTCATTCCCATCCCTCCCGCTATGAACTATAGAGGCACTTTATCTCTTCTCTTCCTTCCAAGGCTCTCTTATCCTTTCTGTCAGCACTACTGATAGACAACCTGCACATAACAGGCTGATTTACTGCCAAGAAGAGCCAGAAGAAGTTAGATACTAAAAAGGAGCCCTGCTTCAGGTACTCGTGAATAAAACAAAGTCTCTTGGGGGGATTTACATTCTGAAAGGATGATTGAAAATTAATAAACCATGGTGTTGAGTTCTGATAAGGGCTATAGAGAGAGATAAAGTGCAGAAGGGGGATAAAGACTGTCAGGAAGGTTGATGGGGGAATAAAGAGGGAAGCCAGGAGTAATACAGCTAAAGACAGAAGTTTCTAGGCCTGAGAAAGTGTGGAGTCTCTGTGGCTTGACCTTGAACAGTGCCTCCAGCGAGCAGCATCACCTGGGAACTTGTTAGGATGGAAGGTTCTGGTCCGGAAACCTCTCCAGCAAGGAGTGCTGGGAGTAGTGCCAGGCAACCTGCCCTTTAAACACCTAAGACTGTGATTAAGCAACGGTTTGAAAAGCACTGGAGAGAGCGAGAAGCAAGATGCCGTGAGTGGGCTACAAAGCAGGACCTTCCCTTTAGGAGAGCTGTATGTCACTCATTTTTTGGTTGCTACTGCTATTGGCTAGATAGCCATCTACTTCCCTTTATCTTTGTGAACTGCTCAGAACCACACACAACTCTTTTTCCTCAGTACACTTTGATCAACCTTCAGCCATCTACACCTGTCCACCATTCATGATCCAGGTCAAACAATTTGTTCTCAGCCAGCCAAGTCTGTGATGGCACCAATCAGCTATGGTTGCTCACCTAAGAGTTTTTAGCACCCTCTCTATACTGTATCCCACTGTCCTACCCAGGATCTGTATCACTGTGTGATCGTGCTCTACATTCCATTAGGCGAGAAGCAAGTGCGGCCTGAGATGCTGTCTCCTCTTCTGTATTCCCACAGACCCTGACAAGTATTTGACATGTTCAGTAAAAATTAGGATGGATGGATGGGTGGGTGGATGGATGCATGAGTAGGTGGGTAGATGGATGGGTGAATGAATGGGTGGATGAGTGGATGGATGGATGGATGGATGGGTGGATGGATGGGTGGTAGATGAAAAGAACAGAATACAGAGGGATAGAAAAAGGTGGTCATGAGATAGAGGAAGAAACAAATTTTGAATCAAATTGCAGACACTGCCAGATGAACTTCTGTGGCTGAGCAGCAGTGAGAACTTGAAAGCACTTGGCTCAGTGGCCTCTGTAGAATGTGGGAATCCAGAGCTGATGCCTCTCTGGCCGTGTGGGGTTCACCTACCTCCTGTCACTGGACTTTCTCTGTACATTGTCTTTGAGGCCTTCTGCTCACACCCAGACTTGGTGTCAGGAATTTTGTTAAGCCCCTGGGTGCTTAAGATTGCCTGGAGCAGCACTCTTCTTCTGAGAGAAGATCTCTGAGGCAAAACCACTGTTCCCTGGCTGGGGCCAAAAGAGGAGCCAGTAAACAGCATGTGTGTAAGCCAATGCCTTTGCTTCCTTTGGTTTGATTTGGCTTCCTCTGTTTTGTTCTTTTTTTTAACGCCATATTAATTATACATAATAATGGTTTTACTGTGGCAATTCTAGACATGTACGTAATATATTCTAATCATACTCATTCTCTGATTTGACTTTTTTGAGACAAGGTTTTAATGTGTAGTCGAAGCTGATCTTTTACTCTCATTTGTCCTGCCTCAACCTCCAGACCATTGGGATTAGAAGCAGTTAGATTATACATGGCTTTAGCCACTGCCCTTTATCAATGTAAATAAATCTACATTATTTTGTCATCTAAAGAATATGTGTGAAAAAAAATAAATTAAAAAAAAAGAATATGTATGACTTCACCTGAAACTATAGACTGCTGCTCAGTCAGTTCTCATTTGGGAGATCATGGTTTTGTCATTGTTGTTTGTTTTTTTCATTTTAAAACAACATTAACCAAAGTCTTTTTAACATCCTTCAGAAATCTATTCTCTACATTCTACTCTTTTTTATTTCTTTAGATGCCCTGATTCAGGAAGAACAAAACTTGCTTGCAGGCCTACACTTAGCTCCCTAAGCTAGATCCCTGAATTAATTTCAGGTACCACAGAATTAGGATTGTTCTGAATGTGCAGGCAGAGTTTCTTTAAAATAAGCTTGGGGCGAAAAGCCAAAGAGCTGATTAAAGAGAGGCCTGCACATTTGGTGCAGAAGCCCTAGGCTGATGCTGATTCTTGATGCTAATTCCTGGCTGAAGCTCAGCGTGCTTCCTGTGACGGTGGTTCTGCAGAATCCTGAGCTCTCCGATGTTCATAAAGCCAGCTGACTCCGGGGAGATGGGCCTAAAAAGCGTGGAGGAGGGGAGGGGCTGAAGGTTGGGCTGATGACCAATGGCCAGTGATTTAATGTCACACCCACATAACCAGCAGGAGGCCACTTTTCAGCATGTTTCCTAAGCGCTGTATCTCTCCCTACCTGCCATTACCATTAAATGCAATGCAGTTGACAGGCTCGTGCAATCTAAGCAGCAATTCCCAGCTCCTACACCGGGTAGAACATCAATATTATTTGTGCATTTTATCTAGCCACAAGCAGGGGATACGGAGGTGTCCATTGAATAATTTGGCTGGGCCTTGCATGCTTATCTTTCTCGCCGCTGATAGAAGCAAATGAACATTTTCTGTCATAACTCTGTCAAAGCATCACTTAAGTTCCCTCTGAGCTCTCAGGATGTTCCACATAAGCACTCATCACTTTGTATGACAATTATTTGTCTACTTTTCCTAACTATATGGTGTCCTCTTTGAGAGAAGGGGCCCATATTATTTTCTCTCACATCCAGTGTCTCTGAAATCAAATACATGTTCTCCTGCTCTCCACTAGCTACAAACTACAATAAATTGCCCACACATATGTTTTAAAATCCAAAATTACCACAGTTTCAGATGTTTCAATAATATAGCTGTTAATTCTGAATAATAAGCACATTCTCTCTGGCTGTGGAAATGCTAGCAGCTTTTTTTTTTTCCCATTAGAATAGCAGAGATCTATCAACCTTACAGAGCACACTGCTAGAGCCACTGGAGGTTGGATGTGTAAATGAAGTCTGGAGACTCTGTTAGTGGTGCAGATTGATTGAACTTCAGGATTTAAGAGCAGGACCAGGGAACCTGCATTTCTCACAAGTTCCCAGGTGATGACAAAACGGAACCAGGCTTTGAGTACATTATTGGGCCACGGAGGAGAAGTCCAACAGGTTCAACACCAGCACCGCGCTGCCGCTGAATCTCTGTTACTTAAATGAGTCATTTGCCCTTTCTGAGCACAGCTTTACTGTAATTTCCAGAGATCACTTTAGGCAGCTTGTCTCCTCCAAATCCCGTGTCCATGATCTGCCCCAGGGTCACGTCACGTCTGACATACAGTCAGAATCCATGCGGCATGGAGAAACACCCTCCGAGTGCCTAGGTTCATGCCTCAGCTCTCCCACTGACTACCAAGGTGACCTTGGAGAGAGTCTATCTTTCCATGCCTCAGTTTCTTTAGTTATAAACTTGAACTATTATTGACTGATGCATTGCTGTGAATTCTGACTAACAAACACATTTTCTCTGTCTGTGGAAATGCTAGCAACTTTTTTTTCATACATGTTAAACGCTTAGACAGCAGATTGATATTTGTAAATTAACAAATATGAACTATTTTGCACATTAATAGTCTCTGTAGTTTTATTTGTGAGATGCTTTTCTAGTGATTTCTTTTTCATTTTTAATATAATTTTTAATTTATTTTTATAGTAATTATAGTTTATTCATTTTGTATCCCAGCTGTGGCCCCCGCCCTAATTCCCTCCCAATCCTCACCCTCCCTCCTTCATCTCCTCCCATGACCCTCTCCAAGTCCACTGGTAGGGTGGTCCTCCTCCCCTTCCATCTGACCTGAGCTTATCAGGTCTCATCAGGACTGGCTGCATTGTCTCCTCTGTGGCCTAGCAAGGCTGCTCCCCCTCAGGGGGAGGTGATCAAAGAGCCAGCCACTGAGTTCAAGTCAGAGATAGTCCTTGTTCCGATTACTGGGAAGCCCACTTGGATACTGAGCTGCCATGGGCTACATCTGAGCAGGGGTTCTAGGTAATATCCATGAATGGTCCTTGGTTGGAGTATCAGACTCAGAAAAGACTCCTGGGCCCAGATTTCTTGGTTCTCTTGCTCTCCTTGTGTAGCTCCTGTCCTCTCCAGGTCTTACTATCTCCCCCTTCTTTCATAAGATTCCCTGCACTCTGCCCAAAGTTTGGTTATGAGTCTCAATAGTGAGATGCTTTTCTAAGGGTGAACAGCATTAGCTATTCTGGTTTTACAGTAATTTACTTTACATATGATATTGTCACTGTACCTGGCATGAAAGCTCCAAAATATTGTTCTTTTTTTTTTAATGGCCAGGTGATTTTATTATAGATTTTGCTGTCCCTATACTTTTTTTTCTCCAATTTGCTAGTTGTTCTATATGAAGCATAATTTTTTTATATTTAAAGAAAAATAATTTCAAGCATGTATAAATTCTCAAAACAAAACAAAATTCTAAGGCAAATTTTTATCTTCTAGGTATTCTTTGCCAAAACTGTCCTAGGGGCTTTGCAAATAAGAATCAGGAGTCAGTGTATTTAATAATACAGGAACCAGCAGCAAGCTAATGACAAAACAAACAAACAAACAAACAAAAAAAAACCCAAGTATGTCCTTTACTATCCCTTAGTGCAAATGAGCTTGTTGGGCATGCCAACAGAGCATTAAATCACCAAAGCATCTGCCTCGGTGGATGTCACTTAGGCCCTGGGGGGATGTGTAAATGAGCAAACAGGGCTCAAAGCCTTTCAGCTTAGACTGATGCCAGAAGCAGCCACATCGTGCTGATACAGGTACTTAAGGAGATAGCTTTCAAATGACAGTCTTCAGTGGTCTCAAACAATGGCACTATTAAATCTATATTTGGGTTTTTGTTTAGAAGAGAAGGAGAGCACTGGAAATGGCGACACCAAAAAAACCCAATCCATTACACTTTCACAGGTATTTCCCAATAACAGATATTTTTCCCAGCCTGAGCCAGCCCATTACATTTTCAGAAGAAATACAGGAAAAAATACTTGTCAAGAGTTTCATGCACCATCAATTTCTTTTTTAAGCTGCAGTAATAGAGATTGTTAGAACATAGTACAAGTTGAATGTCTTGATTTCCACGAAATCACCTGAGAATCATTTTGTTCCTGCTTCTACGGGAGATGGACAGAGAGGGGTTTGTCTGAACACAATTTCTATTATATTGTTCCATACTCTAATAAAGCCCCTCATCTTAAGTTATATCGAAGTCTTTGCCACTCGTTTGGTATTACATTTGATCAGTGGCTTCCTAATCCAGTACTCACAACCTCAAAACTACAAAGAAATCATTTGGAGATCGATTACAAAACCCTTTTTTTATTTCTTTGAGTTAAAGAATGTTGCAAAGTATTCATTATGCTTTCTCTTGCTTTGTGGTAATTTGCAGTATAACTCTAGATAATCCATTGACACCCAGAGAATAGGTGACCTCTAAAAGTACAATAACCAAGAAAGCATTATAGGTGTACACTTTCTTACCTCCTCCTCACTTTATTTTTGTGTGTTGTGACACACAAAGTTATACACAGCTGAGAGACTTCATCAACTGCTGCCATGGGGCTCTGAAAACAAGAAGAATGGGCTGAGGAGATGGTCAGTGAAGTTCTTGCTTCTCGAGAATGATGGTCTGTGTCTCTTCCCAGAATGCATACAACACTCTGGGTGTGGAATGACAATCGGCGTGATGTGATGATCCGGGGGGGTATGATAAGCCGAGTGTGGTGGGGTAGGCCTGTAATTTCAGCCCTGGGGATGTGGACAAATGAGGATCCATGGGCCTCAGACCCAGAAAGCTTGGTTGGCACTGCAAACACTGGGTGATGTGAAGATTGACTGAAGAGGAGAATTGAGTTTGACTTCCGACCTCTACATACATAACACACATTTAGATGTATGCCCACACAAATGTATCCTAATTTATGAACATGTACACACATAACCCTAAAAAAATAGAGCTGATGATCTCCAAGCTCCATCAAGTTAATCAACAGTGGCTTATTAGGTCCCCGTATTAACTTATCATTTTTACTAAGCCTCTGTACGTCCCAACGTGTCTGTCTGTAGATCGGGCATATAAAGTCCTAAAAACAAGGGAGTCAAAGACCTTAGCACTATGAATCCTTTTTGTAGGGGAAACTGTCGACCTTTTAGCTGACCTGTGCAGATCTTGTGGCTGGGCTTGGGGTCGGAGGACCTGAGAGAATGGCGCAGACTGCGGTGTGGCGCCGTAGACAGCCTTACTTCAGTTCCAGTGCAGGTTTTGTTGTTGCTGTTTTGATTTTTCAAGACAGGGTTTCTCTGTGTCTCTTGGCTGTCCTGGACTCAACTTTGTAGACCAGGCTGGCCTTGAACTCTCTTAGATCTGCCTGCCTCTGCCTCCCCCAGGAGTGCTGGGATTACAGCGTGTGCCATGGCACCCGGCTTCAGTGTGCTTTTATATGGGAATGTTACTAAGAAAGCAATGGTCAAAGGGAGGTTGTTTGAGTTCAGAAAACATGTAAATAAAAGCCAGTAAACACATACTAAATATTAACAGCGCAGCCCTTTCCCAGAACTTTCTCAGGACAGAGAAATTGAAACAAAATTGCCTGCCATGTGCTATAGATGATATCTGGGTAGGCACGAAAGCAAGGCAGAAAGCCATAATCAGACGCAGGGTACACTGACCAGACTGGGTTCTATAGCTGTGTTATGACATCCAACAAGAACAAACATGTCTTATAAATTGAATTTAAATGTTTGTCAGAGGAGGCATGAAATCACATCTAAGAACAATCTAGGGAACACAATGCACACGAGGTAAAAGGCCTTCTGCCGTCTTTTCCTGGACCCTCTTTCACCGTTCCTAAGGCTTTGTTTACCACGGGCCATTCTTTTGACTGTGTTCTGACAGGGAACAAAGACAGAAAACAAGTGATCAGAGGCTCTTAATACAGAGACGAAACAAACAAGAAAGTTTTCACTTACTAATGCAGTGTGTTTATTCATCATCTGTGTACCAGACACCACTAAACGCTCCAACAAAATACAGGTGTTCTGAGTTTTCACTGAATTTATACTCTGGGCTTGGAGGCGGACATTGATTGCAACCGGGACTGGGATGGTACAGGAGAAACATGGCAAAGTGCTGACAACTCGGGAGGAAATTACATTGGTTGCTTTTTCCTTTCCAAGCAAGTAGCAACTTAGGGGAAGAAAGGTTTGTCGAGCCACAAGCGGAGAAGACCTGGCCTGGGACAGAAAGCAGCCAGAAACGACAAAGTGGGGCTGGGCTCTAAAACGCAAGGCTTACTCCCCTACCGCAGTGACGCACTTCCGCAGGTAGGCTCCACCTCCTAAAGCAGAGGTCCTCAACCTTCCTGATGCTGAGACTCTTTCACACAGTTCTTCAGGTTGTGCTGACCCCCAACCGTACAATTATTTCCGTTGCCACTTCATGGCTATAATTCTGCTACAGTTGTAAACTGCTATGTAAATATTTTTGGAGATAGACATTTGCCTGCCAGAGGGGTTGTAACCCACAGGTTAAGAAGAACTGTCCGAAAGGTTCCGCAATCCCTCCAAACAGCACCTGCTGGAGACCAAGTGTTCAAACACGTTAGCCTGCGGGAGACATTTCACATCTAAAAAGGTAAGAGGATTGTTGAGCAGATTTGGAGGATGAACTAAGATGAGAAGGGTCTTCCTCAGGATGTTATCTTTAAGGCAGAGCCTCACATAAAGACCTAATTGCCAGGTCTTGCTGTTGCAGCAAATGAAAGCTGTCGAGGGAAATGCTGGCTCCATCTCAGGAGACAGGAATAAGAGGGACTTGGTGGGCCTACTACCCAGTGATCATTTTAAATCCTGGTCTTAATGGGAAACTCGGCTTCAGAGCTTATCCTCAGGTTTGTATCCATGTAGTA